>NC_035440.2:69487693-69810818 GCF_002127325.2 Helianthus annuus | reverse complement strand
AGATGTAGACAGCCTTACCTCTACCCCGTAGGAATAGAGAGGCTGCTTCCAGTGAGACCCCCGACTCGATAGTAGTTTTGCATCAAGCCTTGGACATAAGGCACATAACACTCAGCAATCGGGACAAAGACCGATTAGTGCATGTACCCTTTTGTCTTTCAGCTATCAACGCCACCACATGATGCATGATTAACCGTCCTCAGCTTTTAACGTTATTTTCACGAAATTAGTAAAATAACATTAAAATTAGTGCACTTTCACTTTTGCCCCCAATGGCCCACACATATATACATTATATGCGCATACCGCAAGCCGGGCGTATGACCATAACTCCTTATGAACCTAATAATATCAATGACGTCTATCATAAAAGATTAAATTCTCAGACGTCTTGCATCCTTTTAACCCATTTTCGCTCGAAAGCTTATTTTGACCCGTTAAAGGTATTTGCGCATTTTAAGGTCCTTGGCTTACGAAAAATCATACTTCTCGCTTTCCTACTTTTCCAAAACATTCACTTAATCAAATAGCTTGTTTCTAATCAACTTTTAAGACCGTTTGCCCGATTTACCCATCAAGGGCGTTTTTATCAACTTTGTTCCATCCTTTACTACAAAGGACTTCCTTAAATATTTGACTAATCCCACGACTTAACTACAACTCTAAACGCCCATACCTGGCTCGGATCAAAGCTATGACCCGTTTAAATATTTTGTGCACTAAATGGCTAGTAATAGCAACATAATTCCTTTTGCTATTCATCCCGTGAATGCATAATACTTGACAAAACAATTCATTAGTCAATATCGCCAAATGGTAATGTCTTCACCATTTGACCCGTTAAGTCTAAATGTCCATTTTATCCTTGTGGGATTTTAATTATTCATTATTCCATCCATGTAACTTATTCCTTCGTTATCTCGTAACTAAAATTACCATAATACCCTTTTTACCCTTTTTGACCATCAAACTTAGTTTATTAACATAATCACATGTTCCGACCCATACCAAAACTTGTCGGAACATCACAATTCACATATTTAGTTACCATGTTCGTAATCTATACATTGAATAGATATACTACAAAAAGGGGTGTAAGCTTTACTTACCTTGCATCCGAATATGCTTCCCGTGCGCATTAGTCCCGTTTGACCCGCTTCCTTCCCAAGCTTCCATGTCGCTTATCAAGCATCAACTATCATATATCATTCTCAAGATAGTTAGCTTGTTCATCATTCATCACACAGATCTTATTTCGGGAATTACCATTCAAACTCAAAACATACTAATCTATCAAATCCTAGCCGAAATCCTTTGATCATTTAAATACGTATGTGATTTCAAACATCATTACAATAACGTATCATCATTACACAAAACCCACTTCGTAACTTCATGGTTAATCACTTATTAGTGATCTAAGCTCAATTATCTCTAATTTCATCATACCCTTGGTGTGTGTACAACCTTCTAAACATAAGGTACAACTAATTCATGCACAATCTCCTAATTACATACATAATTCATCAAATCCTCCTACTAATAACATATATCATTCACACATAAACATTCAAACATATTATCATCATATTTCTTTCAATTGCTCTAGTAAGAATCCATCCTATCCGTCATAATACATCAACAATGATGATTGATTAAACATGGATGATCATTCAAGTCATCATTCTTACGAAAACAAATGGGTTTCACCTCTAATCATCAAATTAGCCCAAACCATGTATAATCTTGGTTCTATATCATGACATTAACACCTACTCATACTCAATTTCATACCAATTCACGATTTACAACATAACCCATCACATTCAAAGTCATCAAACACCAAAATTCTACCTACCTTGTGTTCAAGAATGCATAGATGATCCAAAGTCGAGACATGCATGGACTCAAGATCACATCTAGGGCTTGAATTTGCTAAATTTATGATGATTAGGGGTTTCCCCCTTTTCTCCTTCCTGATCCACGCGACACACACACCTAAATGTGTGTGTGTTTGTGTTTTAACCCTAATTAACCATTCAAGTTCCATTTTTAACATGTTTGCCCCCTAAGGATTCATTCCTTTATTATTTTTTATCTACCCCTTTTAATTAGGTTAAATAGCCTAGTCATTTATTTAATGATATGTCCTATAAGAACATACGACAATATAAACATTCGGGTTTTGGGGTGTTACAACATATTAACTTGTGGAACTTGTATATGATTCTTTTGGTTACCCGTTGTGCTTATACGCGTTCGGTATGGTTTATGTAACTAGTTTACATAAATTAACCGAAACGGGTCAAACCTTATCATTTTTACTTCAAAATCCAGAATGTATTTAGTTTACCCAATTTATACAAGTCTTCTTACTTGTTGGGTCTAAATCACATTCTAATTCGGTCTTCGCTTAATCTTGCGTTTTGAACCGTAAACCTTTCTTTAAAACTAACCGGTCTAAGTTAAAACTTAAATAAGACCCGTTAGGAATATAATAGGTTATTAAAACCTTCGTTCCAGATTAGGAGCCCGGTAAAAGCTACTTGTACTTGCTGATTTGATATATGGCTGAGAATAAAATTATATTTTAAGCTCAGGTAAATACTTTTAATTTATTTTCCATTATACGGGCTTGGGATACGGTAAATTATTACCGCTTGGTGGGGTATTGAACCTTTAACCGATTAGTGGTTAAATCTTTGAGATAACCCGTTTTAATCTGTTTTGTTTGATGCAATGCCTTTGGGGGGTTAATGACCGTGTCCTGGATATCCTAGGCTCATTCATTTGAAATGGCCATGACTTAAGCACGGGGTGTAGGCATACACCTGACAGTTGCATATGTAAAAGATATAACCACTAGTTGAGAATAACTCGCCGTGGGATTATATTAGTGGTGTGTCTATTAATCTTGTCTCGGCTCTTCTAACCGGGTCTCGAATAGATGACAAACATATAAATCTGTACACAAGATTATTTTTAAATAATTGTCCCAAGTTTTAAAAGATTATTTGTGCCTTGTGCATTTAAATCAATTTTCTTAAATGTTTTAAAAAAGAGTCAGTTAATTGTATTTACCAGTGTAAACTGACGTATTTTTCAAAAAGACTAAGTGTAGGTACTACGCGAAATGGGCTGGAAATCCTGAGTATTAAATAAAGAGTCTTGCAAGCTTTTGATACTTAAAATCTGTTGAACAATATTTCTTTCTTTTTTTGATCCGCCCGTGGATCCACTCGCAACTCGTTGTGTAATATTTTATTTTACTTTCAACTCGGTTTGTATAATTACTTTTAGACTTTCGCTGCGCATTAAACTGTGATAATTGACTATGATGATATCAACTACGTCACAATACTCCCCACCGGGCCCACCGGTAATACGTGGAAATATCAGGGTGTGACAGACTAAGAGATAAAGGATATCTCTAAAATGTGAACTCCTTGTAAATTCCCATATTGCCCTCACATATTCTCTTTTATGTAACACGATTGACGATTCTGCACACGTTCTATCTAATCACACGAAAAATTTTGGCGCTAACCTACCTCCAACCCAAAGCAATATACTGGGTTCTTCAATCTTCTCGTCCGAATCAGGTTAGGTTTCTTCATAGTTTTCCATTTTTTGCCCTAGTTATTGTTCTTCATTCACCACTGCATTACTTTGTTATTTGAGTAATTTATTGTTGATGATATCAGGTCGATGCCTCCACAGAGTTCTTCGATTGATTATATCTTTAGAAGGTCGTCATATTCAAACATAATGGTGATATCGTCCGGAAAGAAATTCAGAAAAAAAAAGATTTTCTCCTTTTTTAAGGATTGTATCGGTGCAATTGATGGAACACATGTTCGTGTCAAAGTACCGAATAAGGACTCCCTTAGATATCGTGGTCGTAAGGGATACCCAACAATAAATGTATTGGTTGCTTGTACATTTGATTTAAAGTTTACATATGGGCTAGCTGAATGGGAGGGTACAACATGGGACTCAATAATTATAAAAACGCACTTAATAGAGATGATAAACTAGTAATTCCAATGGGTAATTTCTTAAACCGAATTTACTTAAATAGTGTAATAATTTGTTAAAATACTAATTACAACCTGTTTATAGGTAGATATTGTTCAGTAGGCGCGGGTTTACCTCATACTGATACCCTAATGGCACCATATAGAGGTGTTAGGCATCATTTGAAAGAGTACTCCACTCGTACCCCTCTGAATGCAAAGGAGTTGTTTAACCTTAGTTATGCATCATTACACAATGCAATTGAACGAGCATTTGGTGTACTAAAAAAGATGTTTCCTATAACTAGAAGTACAACATAACCATTTTACTCTTGTGATACACAGTCTGCCATCTTTTTGGCATGTTGTATTTTACACAACTTTATACTAGAGAAAGACCGTGACAGAGATCTTGAAGATGAGGCCATACAAGAGGTGTTATTAGGACCGCAAGAGCAAGAACGTCAACGAACAAGAGACATTCGTGAGGGAAGTACCAGAGCCGAACAACTAAGGAGCTCAATTGCAACTGAAATATGAACTATTTATATGACTTATCCAAACAATGAAATAGATATGTCAAAGTAGTTTTAGAATAGTATATTATAGTATTTCATTTTGACTTTGTATTGACTATTTTGGTTTCAATTAATTGGGATTTTGTTCTTTTTTTAATTCATGTGTGCATACAGTAATTCTGTTTGTCAAAACTAGGGTTGTAAACGAGCTGAGCTTGACCCAGCTTGAGCTCGGCTCGAACTCGATTCGAGCTGGCTCGGCTCGAACTCGAATTACAAATCGAGCTGAGATTTGAGGCTCGAGCTCGACTTGATTAAAACATACGAGCTAGCTCGGTTCGGCTCTATCTAGCTTGAACTAACAAAGAACCACAAAATTTTGCTACTTAAAAGCCCTAAAAATGAATCTTTTCATAGACTAAGGGCCATAATTGCAATTTAGTTTAACCAAATGGCTAAATATGTAAGTATAAATAGTTAGCTCACTTTGTACATTTTCTTTACCTTCTATTATAAGGGAGATACTCTCTTAGTTTTTGACTTCAGAGCGATGTGGGACAAAAAAAAATGAAGGATGTAAACCTTATCGAGCCGGCTCATGAGCTCACGAGCCGAGCCAGGCTAAGCTCAAGCTTAGCTAATTTACAAATCGAGCCGAGCCGAGCTAGTTAGTTTACAACCGAGCCAATTTTGAGCCAAGCTTTTTTCGAACTTTTTTCGAGCGAGTTTCGAGCAAGCTGCGAGTCACAAGTTTTTTGAACACCCTAGTCATAACCCACCATTTACATACGTACATATGTTATGTTTTGTGTAACCATGTAGAAGGTTATCATGAGCAAACTCGAAGCTACCGTAAATAAGGAAACACTAAAGTGGACGGAAAATATGGACAGTGTTGGTCCCAGTTGGACTTAAAAACTTTCTTTTCTCGTAATTTGGCAAGTGATTTCAACATGTGTGAAAATAGTGTGCGGAAATAGAAATCAGACTTTCAAGAAACAAGAACTACATAATTTTCAAGTTTATATCACTTTGAAACAAAATGGTTTACAAGGTGATTGTGAGGTTATTAGCTATTACAAACGAATACTTGTGTAATTCTGAGGTGAAAGGACAATGGAGTTTTTGTTGTATGTATTGAATGCTAGGCTTAACTCATCGTCCTTTGCTGAAGAGCTTTCTATTTATAGAAAGCCTCAGGGCATGAATAAACATTTGTTTATTTATGCACTTGTCCCGCAAAAAGTAGTTTCTTAACATATTCGTTGAATCCAATAATGTCAAGTTGCTTCGGTTATTGTGGCAGACTAAAACTCGTTCAAGCAAGTGGCGTTTATCAGAAAGTCTGATGATCAGATTTACCAGAAACTGATGATATTTCATCAAAAATATCATCAGATCCATCAGAATGGTATTTTCTGATAACTTTCTCTTGTTCTTGATCAGCTTCTAATTCTTTGATGAAGATGTGTTGTTCTTTTCAAGTGTCCTATCTCGTTTCTTCTTGTTGTTTGATCTTCAGGACATTATCTTCTTCTATAGATCATGCTGAATATGTTTTTTTTTTCAATACTTACATAAAAGTTTCCTAACAGTTTCCGCCTAACTAATGTAAGAAAAATAACTACTTATGTCAAACATAAACAAATTTCAACCAAACTTTAAACGAACTTTAACCAACCAAAATAAGAAAAATTCAAACAAGTTCAAAACAAAACATTAAAGTCTAATCCTTCATCGCTGATGATTAAAGTCTAATCCTTCATCGCTGATGATTTGCTCGACAGTGTACAATACCCTCCATAACATGGGCGTTGCCTGACTGTAGCACAGGCCAGTAAGGGTGAAAAATCGTTGGGTCAAGTCAGGGAATGGGTAGGTATAGCCAATCTGAAAGGGCATAGCAAGGAAGCACACCCAAATGGGTGAAACAGAGTCACTCTTGGTGGAAGAGTCAAAAGGACGAAAGATTGTTCCCGGAGGGAAACAGGTAAACAAATGATCGATCTCAAGATCAGTGAATTTGCACAGCTCAGTGGAAGGATTCTTCAAAAGGTTTTGGCTTTGTGGTGAACGGTTGGTATCCTGGCTCTTGCTTGGGGAGGATCGTGTAACCATTTTGGCCATGATCGGATTGAGGAAGAAGAGAAGAGTACCTGATTAGTTTCCGGAATGGAGATATAAATGAGGATTTCTTGATATTAAATGGTTTTTCAAAACCATATCTACACCCTATATATCGTGATGACTGTTGCAGGCAATCCCATTAGTGATGTCATCAGCTGTAACGACTAGTTCCATGTGTAACGGCTAGTCCTATTCCAACAGAAATATGGCAGATTAAATGTGTATCATATCCGCCATATTTGGGGGCAATTGTTAGGGCATTTATTTTAAAACTATGGATCATGTATCCTGAGATTTAGCATGGATCACTGATCCTTAATGGATGGTGCATGAAGTCTGAGGATCAAGGATCCTTGTTATTACTTATATTGACTAACAATTATTTCCTATATTTTAACTTGTCATCACAGGTATTTAACGAAGTGGACTTGGTCAAGCTGGTATATTATGGAACATGCCTTGGAATAAAGACGTGCAAAAGAAGCAGTAAACATTATGAAGGAACGTGGGATGTTTGCATGATTTTCGTATAGTTTGTTGTATATTTCTTTCCAATTGTATAAGGGGATAACGTGCTCATTTAGGCACAACATATCATACGTACACATACTCTCTCTCGTAACACTCAAACTGCTCTCAATACTCACACTAGAATTCCATTGTATCGAGCTCATTATCTTCCAAAGTTGTATTGAATTTTAGCTTATTTGTTCAATATAGTTGGTGATCAGTAGTTTCCATCTTCCGAGGTTTTTTTGCGTCAATCAAGGGCTTTTTCCTCGTACAAATATCGGTGTTCATTGTCATTTTCACTTTGTAATTGATTACATTGTTGTTTATACACATTACGCCCCGCTTGTGGTATGCGCATATAATGTATATATGTGTGGGCCATCAGGGGGCAAAAGTGAAAGTGCACTAACTTTAACGTTATTTTACTAATTTCGTGAAAACAACGTTAAAAGCTGAGGACGGTTAATCATGCATCATGTGGTGGCGTTGATAGCTGAAGGACAAAAGGGTACATGCACTAATCGGTCTTTGTCCCGATTGTTGAGTGTTATGTGCCTTATGTCCAAGGCTTGATGCAAAACTACTATCAAGCCGAGGGTCTCATTGGAAGCAATCTCTCTATTCCTAAGGGGTAGAGGTAAGGTTGTCTACATTTTACCCTCCTCAGACCCCACCTTTGCTTTGCTATTAGTGGGATTTACTGAGTATGATGATGATGATGATGATGATTATGATGATGTTGTTCATACACATAAGCAATCTATCTCACAATAAAAAATTGGTTACATCATCCTTAAACTGATTTTTGACCAAAACACTTCCTACCCTAGAAAATTCAACTGATATCTTCTAAAAGCTTCTTACCAATCAAGGGATTAGCAAAGAAGAGTCAAGATAATAGGCAAATAAGGATTAAAATGATGATTCTTCCACAAAAAAAAAAAAAAAAAAAACTCAAGGAGTTTGGAACTAGTAGCCTAATCTTGAACCTTCTGATCCACGCTAAAATACAAAACATCAAGTAGTTTTAAAAAATCCAGCACTACACATAAATAACACCGAAAATTCTTTATAAGCTTCTGAAGGTCTTAACCTTGTCAACTGTTCTTAAAAGGATAAATCATTCCTTGATAAAAGGTGTTTAATAATCCCACATCTCTCAGAAGAAAGGAGTGTTTGTCTTTCTTTAGAGGTCCAATGGGTAGCAGTTTCTAATCTTCCCTAACTCAGAGACTTAGAGAAAAGAAGCTACTTACAAATTAAAAGGTGTGAAGACAGAAAACCTTTATCTGTAAGTCAAAGATGGTTGACTATGATGAAGATAAAGGAATAGTCCTAAGCTTCAACCTCAATAAAACTTTTCAAATGACTCTTTATCAACAAAATAAGAGAATAAAGGACAAGCTTAAATAAGTGAGTTTTGGCATCGGCAGATTTAGGGGGAAATTGTTGGGTTATATAAGATTTGCTGATGATGAAAGCCAAAACCCAAAAGATCCATCATCCTTGCCTGAATAAGTTAAAATACAATCTACAAGTCTAACAGTTTCTCTCCCTTTGAAAGCCTCTCAAAATGGCTGCTCAACTACTGTTGCATCAAACTACTACCCTCAAAAAATCAAGTTTAGAAGAACAAGTGTTGATGGTCAAAGTGCTGGTCAACAAGTCAATAGTCAAAGTCAACCAAAGTCAAAGACAAAAGTTTAGGATTTCCAAAAGTACTGGTTTCCGACCAGTGGTTTTATTAAATCCAGTTGTTTTTATTAAACTTATGAAAGAGCAACAGTTCAATGTAACAGTGTAACAATCCAGCAGTTTCACAACTGCTAGCAGTTATATCATTTATTGAAGCTGTTAAGGGTCGTTTCAAGATGACGTCACTAGCATTTTACACCTCCTATATATAGTTTTGATTGTTCTTTGTAATAGGTTAACACTTAGAGCGTAGAGCATAAAAGCTAAGTGAGAGTGTGTTCACCTGGTGAGGATGAGTACTATTATACCTTGTGATTGTATTACATTATTTGAATTCAATATGAATCATTTGCAATCATTCCCAAATCCAATTGTAATAGTTTGATGTGTTTATTTATTACTGTTTGATTGAATTATCAATTTGATTACCTATTTCAGAAGAAAAACACATACCACACACATACCCTCAGATCCAACGTTCCCGATGATATTATTTTGGAGCTGTGGGATGAAGAAACACACTTTCGACTATAATATAATCTAGTGGAACACATTAGTGATATACATGTGAATATTCCTGTTTCCGAATGAAGAGTATTTTTAATTTTATTTTGTAGGGTTTTTTTTTATTGTAGTTTTTTTTTTATTTTCAAAGTTGTTTTCAGTTTATCTTAATATATATATATATATATATATATATATATATACACACACACACAGATATATATATATATATATATATATATATATATATATATATATATATATATATATATATATATAGGATTAGGTTCAAACGTGAACAAAATCCCAAGCGTGAACTGCGTGAACTGATCTGGGCCCTTGATTTTTATGATCTTTAGATTAAAATGAGGGACATGATAGTAAATATGTGGTTAATTGTTTTCATTTAATTAAAGGAAAAAGGGTATAACTGTAATTTACATGTTAAATTATTCCATAAATCACGTTCAATCTCATAAATCAATATTCTTGAAGATCCAATTTTCTCTCTCACCTTCCAAGGATCGTTGCAAAGAACCCTGCTATCTCCCTCGATCTCTTCTCCGGCAACCACAGCCACCGTGGCCTATATATGAAAACCCTCCCCTGCTTCCTCTTACTTTCTGCAAATTGTTTACATTGATGACGATAGGTGACGATAGGGATGGTGCGGGCAGTGATTACGGCGGCGGCAATAGTGGTGGCCGTCGGAGACGTTGACCGATGACAGCAACGCTGTGCTCGGACTCACGTCAGTGGGTTGTTTACATTGATGACGATGGGTGACGATAGGGATGGTGCGGGCAGTGATGACGGCGGCGGCAATAGTGGTGGCCGTCGGAGACGTTGACCGATGACAGTAACGCTGGGCTCGGACTCACGTCAGTGGGTTTCGGGTGCAGATTCAAGGATTCGGGTTCGCGACAGGAGGATGGGTTTTAGTGGGACAGCTTCAATTCGGATTCCTATTTGTTTGGTTTGTTTCGGCTTGTGCGGTTCAGTCTCTGTTCAGTTCAGATCTAGGGTTTCATATCTCTAAACTATGTGTTTCGTTTACTCGATTTGAATTTCAGTATGATTAATGTTGAGATTGTGGTTTTTTTTGTAGGGTTTGCGAGTGCAAATGGTGACGCCACTTGAGGGGTTTCTGTCATGGCCCCCGACCCGGTTTGACCCGTTTCAGGAGCCGCGGGACAGAAATCCCGTGGTATTTAATTTAGGCGACAGCGGAAGTCTTTTTAAAACAGGATCTTTTATTATTAAAACTGCTCATTTTATAACTGAGGGATAAATCCCATAATTTACAATAATGTGATTTCACTGGAACTCTTTATTTTTCAAAACATGATTCTTTTATTTATTTACACTGAGCCACTTTTCTAAGCTGGTAGTGCTTCCTGGCACTTTTCTTTGCTCATAACAGATCACCTGAAACATGTTTGAAAAAGGTTTTGTCAGCGGGGAAATACTGAGTGAGTTCATTCAAGTTTTTAGGAAATGACCCATAGTTATAAATTACAGCATAAGAGCGATTACAATGGTTCATATCTTATTTTTATCTGGCTTTCTGTCACAATGGTGACAAGTCACAATGGTGACGATGGTCATACCACTATTAGGTCAATGAACTCTAATAGTGACGTTCCTCCCTAGTAGGTCAATGAACCTAACTGGGAGAAATAGTAATGTGCACAATACCCCACTAACCAATAAATCAAGATATCCACGACTTAGTCCCTGTAATTATAACTTTGAAAATAATTTGAGGTATTGTAAAACAGTTGATAAAAAGAGAATGACTCACAAACTATGAGAAAAGAGAATGGACTCACATTGCAGATTTAACGAGCAAGATATAAGCCTACTGATTAGCCTTGATTAACCTAATTTAATTCACAATATACGCAATTGGGGTTAGTAACTAATACAGCAGTTACGTCAATTCACGAGATTAAACCCTCACAACGATCAACAAGTGCAATACTTAATAATTCAATCGGATTCACAACGAATAACAGAGCATAGTCCGAATTCGAACAGCACTCAAATATTCAAGTTGAAATCACGACGAATAATCAAAGTACAAGCTCAATTTGAGCAGCACTCGGACAATCGTTGGATAGTTATAATCGATCGGACGTTGAATCGTAATAGCGATCGAGTTATTACCCTGATTGCGACAGCACTTCGTGATTAGTGTGTGTTTAATTGTAGTAATCGAACTATAACTCAGCGTAGAATTGGAATTTCTACGTCGTTTCAACTCCCAGATTCAAGTCCCAAGGCCCTCTATTTATACTGAAAATTTGCATCTCCCGCGTGTCGCGGAAGAATTCGGGGAACCTCCCGCGTATCGCCTGGGATGTCATTTTTAGGGTAGGGTAGGTACGTGTCCAACTAGCTCAGGTGAGTCGACAGTTTTTATAAATTCAATTTAGACAGCGTATTATATGGATAATCGTAAGCTAGGGTTTACCCCCCCTGAGTTTTAGGGGTCCTGATCCTGATTCCGATTGTTCTAAAAATTTTAGGGTTTATGCGGAATTACTTGGGTTCCTCAATTAGGGTTTCCTTAATAGATAATTAACACACTAAGTATTAATTTTAGTGAGATTTGTTACAGTTTCTGACTGACGAACAGAGGGAGGTGTTGAAAACGGTAACTGGGAGCTGTTAGGTTTTGTCGTCGTCGCCCAAGTCACCGTTGTGGTTGATTTCTGAACATGAAATTCAGGTACTAGAAGCATGTTGGCTACACCATATTCTGATTTTGCTCTGCTTCAAGGCGATGTACACATGTGTATTTCTGATTTTGCTTGTTTTTAAGTCGCTGTACACATGTGTATTCTGATTTTTGCTCTGGTTTTAAGGCGTTGTACACATGTGTATTCCGATTTTGCTCTGGTTTTAAGGCGTTGTACACATGTGTATTCTGATTTTGCTCTGTTTTTAATGCGATGTACACATGTGTATAGCGTCTGTTTTTGTGATATCTCATATTTGTTTTGTGTATTGAATGTGTGAAGTTGTTGATGTACACTTGTGACTTATGCAAAGTACTAATTGTTGAGTTTTTTGTGTTATTATATGAGACGTCGTAAACGAGGAAAGTGGAGATGGAAGGTCGATAAGGATGATTCACGTATGAGGTCGATAAAGATGATTCACGTATGTTTATTTGCTTGGTCGATAAGGATGATTCAGCATACAACGCGGTGAATAGTTGTAAAAGACTATGTCTTTTTTATTTTTCCGATTATGTTGCGTTTATTGTTTTCACGAAAATGAAACTTGTAATTGTATGTTTTTTTTGGTTTGGCAAACATTATGGAAATTGTTATTTGCTTAATATAAAAGAGTTGTACAGGTTTTGTTTATATGTATGTATTATGTAGCTACTTACACATATGTACCATGCTGAGTACACATGTGTACTGTTCAATTCATATCCAGGTACACATGTGTATACCGTTGAAATATGAAGGTTACGCGGATCTTAAAAATCATAATCCGAATTCTGGTGGTAAAATCTGAAAATAAAAATGAAATAAAAGATATTGTGGATAATGATTTTAAAATAGGAAAGATGTAACTTAATTCAATTACTAAAATAATGATTTAAATCTAATTTTTATATAATTACAATCATACCCTTAACAACTAAAAAGGAAATCAATGGTCCAGATTAGTTCACGCAGTTCACGCATGGGATTAGGTTCATGCTGGAACCCTACCCTATATATATATATATATATATATATATATATATATATATATATATATATATATATATATGTGTGTGTGTGTGTGTGTGTGTAGGGTGAGGATCATGAGTGAACAACATCATTAGTTGTGAACAGAGTGAACAGATCTTGACTCTTCATTTGATTAGTTGATAAAAAGGTTATGATTGTAATTTAACATTTATTTATTTTTTTAAATTTCATTTTCTATTATTAGCAGCAGTTACATGTCCTATATTTGTGGAAATTAGAAGATTTCAAAGATTCGTTCATATCTCTATCCATTATTGATCGAGATTCATAGCATCATCTGTTTTTGGTTTTTTTTTTTTTGTAACTTACGAACAATATTATGGATGATGCTAATAGTAACGATCCCAACTGTCAAGACACAAGACAACAAGCAGAAATCAATCCCTTTTTTTAAGTTTGTGTTTTGCTATTTAGTTTCATTACATTTTTGATTTTACTGTCCATCTAATCTAATGTTAGTTCACAATTACATAACTACTGATTTTTATATTCTTTTAAATTTGTCCGTTCGTAAAGACACAATTAACTCTTTATAGACACAATTAAGTCTTTTTAGACAACTGTTCAAGTACTTGAACAATGTTGTAGACCACTGGTTAGTAAGTTATACTTCTGCGGAACCCCATATATACACTTGTGTATAGTCAGTACCACAACTATGTATAAACGTATATGCACAACATTGGTTTAGACCACTGTTAAAATATTTTATGCCTTGATGATTCCCCCATGAATACACATGTGTATTTTATTGTAAATACATCGGTGCACACAAATATGTACACTTGGTGTACTCAGATATTATATTATGGTTTACACCCTCAGACTACATTGTATATTTCCTTAAAGCAGTAAAAATCAAACCACAAAATGTGCATTTCCACACCATTTTAAATTATGACCCAAAAACACATCCAACATCTAATTCAAACTAAAACAAACAAGCTAAACATCTACTTTCCTTCACAAAAAAGAACCAAACCAAATAAAAAAACATAGATATTACTACTATTGTCTCCATGGAACGTTTTAACCATCAAGCCTATTCGCCAGGATGTAGGTAACCGCTTCACCCATTACTTCATCGCGGAGCGTGTTACCATGGGAGCACACAATCTTCACGGCGTACTTTCCCCTTAACCTGGTCAAACAAGCCTTTTTTGGCATGTGCGCAAGCGGAAAACCCACTATCCCATTTTAAATCCGTTTCTCCAAACCACGTCTCCATGTGTCGCATGGTGAACACCCCACAATCAACAGCGTTATCAACTGTCGCCCATTCTATTTCCAACCTATACCAGACTCCGTTAGGAACACCATTTGCCTGCACATTACCCGTATAAATAGTTGACCAAACAATCTTAATATAACCAACGTGTAATCATCGACGCAGACCATTAATAAATAACATGTACACCTGTGTACCCATTAGTTATACACAGGTGTACATTAATAAACGTACTACAATTCTCATTTCTAAAACATGCACTCGTGTACCCATTAATAAATAACATGTACCCCTATGTATCCATTAGTTATACACATGTGTACATTAGTAAACGTACATTAATAAATAACATGTACACCTGTGTACCCATTAGTTATACGCATTATATACGTGAATCACATAACCAATATTAATAACGTAATCATGAGTATGCACACACCTGCCATCTTGTGTAACCTCCTTGCCCTTCCTTTTCTTCGGTGACGCAATTCTGTACAAGAACCAGTTTTCTTTAATAAGTAAATCAAAGCAAAAAACATATTATCAAAACATATGTTTGTGCACGAGATTCATACTACATTTCTTTGTCACATTTAGACAAGTACTTCCAAACGATGCCGTCTTTAGAACTCAGCCACGAATTAATGTTAACAACTCTTAAAAGAAAAGGAGACTGCCCGTATTTCGAAACCTTCTTTTTTCCTCTTCCCTTTCCCACCCACATCAGCAAAGGCTTCGACAACAATAACTACCACAAATACCTGTATATAGTATAAAGGATTTGCATCAGCAATTTGTGTAACATACTTAGTCCCTATAGAATACAAACATTATTCGTTTAAACAAAATTACTCACAATTTTTTTAACAAAATCAACTACATTAACACAGTACGTATGTGTACACAAATGTATTACTGACTATCAAACAGAATATACACTAGTGTACATTACCGAGGTTATAAACTATTTACACAATAACACCGCATACCCACACGGAAATTACAATGGCTATAAAACATAGAAACATAAGAATCTTATTCACAGCACCCTGTCATTGGAAATAAGTACTGGTGTAATCGAATCAAGTTTAATCAAAACATAACATCGGTAAATACACTTGTGATTAAGCAACTATTACAACTTCAAACTAATATTTAAACACCGGATGAACGAAACCCTAACTTTCCGATTTCATAAAAAGTACAAAATAGTAGAAATCATACACCACCGGAAACGAGGTACTGAAATAAAACTTACCACTGCTATGATTTTTGTGCCTTATCGTCGCCGGAATGTAGCACCGTGAATATCGACAGATGAAGAACCCTAAATTGCCGGTTGCTTAAAGATGATTTTGATTCAAAATGTATGCTATTTTAAAGGAATAGATTATTAGATTATACATATAACAAGGATGTGCAATGATTATGGAAGCAAATCTTTGAAATATTCAACATAACCTCTTCATCTTTTCCCGTTTCCCAAAATTAGTCTGAGCACACATTTACGTTAATGCCCCTAATCGCCTAATTTTTTTGTTATGTTTTATAAAATATTTACAAGTTTGCCATTACCATTAAATATCATCATCTAAGAAATCTAAGAAATGAAGGGTCAAGATCTGTTCACTCTGTTCACAAGTAAACCATTGTTCACTCTAGAACCCTACCCTATATATATATATATATATATATATATATATATATATATATAGGGGGCTGCTAGAATGAAAACCACCCCAAGTTGTAAGAACCGCGAGAACCACACCATCCGGGTCGCCGTTTACCATGATTTTTTTTACAACTAGATGTGTAAATTATAAACACATCCGTCAAAAAAAAAATTTAAACCCCCCCTCGAGGGGGTAGTTTTCTACACCACAAGTTTGGTGTTTTTATTTTTTTTTGTTTTCTTTTTTTTTCACCAAACTTGTGGTGTAAAAAACTACCCCCTCGGGGGGGGGGGGGCGTTTAATTTTTTTTTTACGGATGTGTTTATAATTTACACATCTAGTTGTAAAAAAAAATCATGGTAAACGGCGACCCGGATGGTGTGTGTCACACCCCCAAAATACCACTTGCGAAAACACCGCGGGACATGTGACGTATCAAGATTCGAGCCACCAATCACATTGAACTCATAAATATGTTTAAATAAAACTTTCTTTCATTAACTTGAAGTGTTACAAAGCATTACATATAATTCATTGTATACAGCGGAAGCATATCATTTATTAAGAATTTCATAAATCACGTGTACAAAACCGTTAGACTTGTTTTGTGGTTCCAAGTATCTCGACTCATGACCACTCCAGCATCCCAGATAGCAAGTCCATGTCAAGAATCTAACGACCTGCAAGCATGCAGACAAGTGTGTCAGACGACGCTGGTGAGTTCAAAGTTTTGTTACCGAGTTAGTTACCAGTTACGTGTATATAACAGTTCAACAATTTGATTTGATGTTGTTATTACTCGATTACCGTATGTGGCGACTAGATGTGAATGCCCAACCCCAATGCCTCCATTTAGGCATTGGTCATGAGGTCAAGGTATCAAACAACCTTGAATAGATGTAAGGGGTCTTATATGTACACGATGTGAATGCCCAACCCCAATGCCTCTAACTAGGCATTGGTCATGAGGTCCAGGTAATTAGTTCACGCCCGTCCTTTCGGCCCGGTGTGAGGGTGCCAATCCTAATAGCGCTATCAACTAAATACCTCGTTGCTTCTTCAGCAACACGGTAGATGTATGGGGTCTTACATGATTTATACTGTGTTCAATAACCAAAATATTCCCTTCAGAAACGTTTACCAGATGTCCCAAACCACCGGGACGCATGCTTAGAAAAGTGCAGTGAACTCACCTTAGATTTGCTCGGTTAGATTAGTTTCTTGTTTAACGGTTGATCAAACACGCCCTAACATGGGTACCAGTAACAATCAGTTTCTAGTGCACATACACTAGATATTTCACACATGATTAATTCACATACTCCCTAATCACATAGCATGCAGTCTAATGCATAAGTGGCACATATACCCTCATATAGTTTGTAACAGTCGACCATACAGTGCAATCGGTAACACACATCATAATATCACATAGCAGGTGATTAAATCCCCCAATATCAATTTGCTTACAGGACCATATTTAGAAATCATAAATTGTAACAGTGTGCGATCCACATGATTGTCCGCGGCCCAACCTGACTGACCCAATCGGATTGTGTGCAAGTAGATTCCAAGTATGCGGCCCGTTTGAGACAAAGCCCATTACCCTAATATTTAACCCAACCGGCCCAACCTAAAGGGTACGGCCCACCGTCCCATAAGCAGCCCCTTTACAACTAAGATTATGCGATCAAAGCCTACATGTGCAATCCAATTATGCGGTTGACCAGTCAACCCTCAAGTCACAAAGAAACTGTTGAAATTATAGGATCTAACTCCCATCTTTCTTAACCGACAATTATCATTAAATCACATCTCCTTTTTGAGCCAATTACATTATTTCTTTCAAAAATCAAATTATTAGCTTATGTTATTATAATCACCAGTTACGTCAAATCAACAATTGTTTATCCCATCATCATCATTAGTCCATGTGCACTAAGATTACATGCTCTCAAATCAACGGTTAGGCTGCCACCTTCACATGTTTCAATTGCACAACAATACCCCACTTCATGAATTATTTCACATGTAGTGCTTCTGACACACTATTAAAAATTATTGGATTGCATGATTATGTTTCACATGGCCGCCCATCTATTTCAATATCACTGGGCCGATACCTCTACTTGTATATATATATATCATTCCCTATAATTCCATATGATTATCACCCTCATTTATTGATTAACAAAAGTCAGTTTCAATCATGTTTTATCAATCGCACACACAGTCAATTACTTACAACACTATCAGATAAGAACGATATCATGAAACATAGATCACAAACATCACGTGATAGTTATCAAATAACACGCAAAAAACAATTTAATAAGAAAGGTGATGCACTAACCACAGGATCAAATGATTGCCTGGAGGGAAAAGATTCGTAATAGGGAGGAGGTTACAAGAGGGAGAACTGCCGTCACACCAAGGATGAGAGAAAGGAGTCTTAGGGTTTCTTCTCTTTTTATTTTTTTACTCTAAGTTATACGTAACCTTGATCATGTCATAATATACCCATAACAACTCATAACTTTGGGCCGGATACTAGTTTGAGTGTGGGCCGATTTGGTTTGGGGTTTAGAGGGAGTATGTGCGTGTGTTATATCATCTCATAATCGCCGGCCCAATCCCCTACTTCTATTTGGGCTTGGGGTCAACCTTGCTTACTAACAGCATAACAATAATAATAATAATAATAATAATAAGTGTGGGGGTGTGTTCAAGTTTGGTTTCGCTAAATGGGCCGAGGAACCATATGATACTTGTAGGCCGGTGTTATGTGTATTAGTGGTTCAAACATCCGTGGCCCAACACTACCACTTTTGACACTAAGGATGGCCAAAATACACACCCAAACGTAATCCACAACGTTTACGCTTAATAAATTTATCGCAACAAAGCTGTTTTAAGAGAAACAATGAGAATCCGAATTGTCAGACTAACCCTGAGAGTTCGGGTTGTCACATCATCCCCAACTTGAAAGAAATTTCGTCCCGAAATTTGACAAGTAAACACAAAGTGAAGTGATAATTCAATATTGGTACGGATTTTCCTCAGGTGCCACATTATCCCCAACTTGAAAGGGAATTTCGTCCTCGAAATTCACCAATTGCATCGGAATTGATTCAGCAGATTCGTACGATTGCGGATACTTAGTCTCGGGTTCCATCGAACTCTCATAATTGGAATTTGACAGTGCTCGCAAACCTTAACCTCCAGGGGCATGATTTCAAGAGGCACCTTGACAACCGCAACTTTACGTTAGACTCAGACTCTAAGAAGGTATCACAAGCGTTTCGTCGGACAAACACTACTTTAGACTAGCGACATAATGACATCATGAACGTTACCCAGTTCGTCGGGTAACTCGAGTTTTTAGGCGACGTGACCGATTCTTTCCAGAATTCCGAATACCCCAACGTAACGTAAATTAAGGTTGTCACGCTTCCCAAGCATACCAGACCCTCCCAGGGTGAGACTTTCAACACAATACGACCGCCTCCAGCGTTTCCCAAGTTTATGAGCTTTCCTGACGGTCACGCGTTGCCGCCAATCGACTCCTGATCCACACAACCTTCCCAAGAGTTTGAAGAACCAGTCCTGGACCAGTAATTAAGTTGTTAACCATCTCAGTCTAACAAGAAGGTTGGCATTATTGTCTACGTAATGCCTCAACAGAGCTGTCTGGTTACCAAGATGATAACTGCCGTAGTAGTACCCAACCATAGGTAAGAGTCCTTCAAAGTTGCACCAAAGCCAATCACACACATGCTCGCAGCATGCCTTCGAGTGACAAGAGAGTTCTTTTACTCTGACTGTTTGTCCAACGACAGTAAGCAATGCTCTAGTCCTGACGTGAGCCAAGGGTGTTGCGTATTGTCTGACATAGATCATGCATAGATCAAACTCAGAAATAACAAGAGTTGGCACCTCATGCCTAAAAGCCGCCCCTCTTAGAGGAACATTCACAACTGTGAAGACTCGTCAGTTTTCTTGATTGCAAGAATGTGTACTGGTAACTTGAGTCCATCAATGATCACCCAGGTGATAATGTTTCCGTTTCGAGTTGTAAGCAGACTAGTGACAAAATCCATGGCAGTCTGTTCTCATTTCCATACACGTGTTTTTGGTTGCTAATATCCCACCTTGACTCTCCTACAAGTCAACCATCGTTCTCATGCGTTGCTATGTGGGCCTTCAGGCCCGGTCATCCATACATGGTCTTCAGGTTTTAATTCATCCTATCAAAACTCAAATGGATATGATATCGAAACCCGTGTGCCTTTCCTGCACCAGTTCCCTAAGGTTGCTGTATAGTGAGGTCCATATTCGTTCCATGAAGTAGCAAATATCGTCCGCCTTGCCAAAAGTTGCTCAACCATGCCTCGCATGTACCCAGCCTGGAAATTGTCTTCCTTCAATGCTTCGGTTTGAACAGGGCGAGTCTGATCGGGTAGGTTAGAGTCGATAGTGAGCTGCAAAGCTCGTGCACGCTCAGGTTCCACAGTCGCAATCATTCGAAAGTTCCATCCAGCGATGTAGTCACATGTTTTAGCTCTTTCAAAACAACAGTACACGGGAGGCCCTTGTGATCGGTCTAAATGGTGTATTTGGTACCGTCCAAGTAATGCCTCCAACTTGAATCCAAAGACTACGGCTTCCACCTTAGGTCGTGACTCGTGCAGTCCTTCCTGTAAGTCCATCACGTAAGCCATCGCCATCTCATGTTGCATCGGTGTGTAAATATTGCAGAGTTGGGATTCGAAAGCTGAAAAGACATCCTCCTGTTTTGTCCTTCACGAACACAGCACCCTACTGTGCTAAATAGATTTAAGCTACGCGGTCTTCGAAAATCCTGTGGTGAATCTGCGATAGAGTCTAGTGTGACCCAGAAATTGCTGCATCCTCGAAGGGACCTTTGGTGCCGAACAATATCTAATGAAATGGGTCTTTAGCGAGATCCACGTGTATTCCCACTTCATTGATCATATGACCAAAAAGGTATCTCTCGAATCCAGAAGTTACCTTTTACAAGACTTCGTGCGGAGTGGCTCCTCCCTCAGGAGCCCTAAAATAAGATACAAATGTCGCCCATGATGTTCTTTCCTCTTCGAAATCATCCAGAACGTCAGCCATAAATACGGTCGATTCATGTGGTCCATAAAGCTACTGGTGTGCTGATTAACACAAAGGTCATGAAATACAAAGTCGCAATGGTCGTACTGCGTTCTATATGTCATTCTAAGAGCATCCTCCCCTTGGAATCCCGTCTGATGATAGTTCGTTCGTCTGTCATCCCCTTGAATAGGAGATTAACCCTCGTAGTTGGTCAACAGGTTGTCAATAAGCGGTCGAGGCAAACGGTTCTTGACTGTCACCTTGATAAGTTCTCGATAATACATACGAAAAGGCTTATCCTTACGGATATAACTGAGGCTCCCCAGAGCGAAAAGCTAGGTCCGTTAAAACTCCAGTCCAACAGTTTCTGAAGTTGATTAAGCGGTTCCTAACGATGTGAAGGTAATCTTGATAGTTCTTCTGGCGGCACATAGGAAGGAATCACGAACAATTGGTGGATCCTCGATCCCCTTTTCCTTAGCCTTAACATCAGTAACGGGTGCTAACATAGCGGGGTAATCCTTCCGTGGACACCTCTGGCCTTCATTGTTGAATTTATGCTAACCTCTGCACCACTCGGGTACTTTATGACAGGCGACAACCTTCCCCTCACAGGGTGTAACTGCACGATGTCTGATTAATCAACCCATACTGACTACTGTATTAACACCATCGTTGGTAGTAGAAGGAAGATCGATGTCGAAAACTTGTCCCACACGGCTGAATTTGCATCCCTACAAACATATGATGCCTCAAGTGACCTGCCATCAGCCTTTCGAGAAGTATCAGGGTTAAACAGGCCAGAGACAAAGCGATTAACTACCATATAAGTTTCCAAGTTGCTACCATCCTGGCGTCGCCCACGTTAACCCTAAATGCCCTTCCATGCGCATCATTTCCCGTGTGGTTGTACTTATTGCAAGGATTTCCAGTACGGCTGTCGTTTCCTTGGTTGTTGTCATCTTCGTTTCAATACTGTAAGCTACGATCACGAGTACCCTGATGTTGCCACGACTGTTGCCTCTAATATTGTTGCCTGAAACGGTGTCCTGCGTCCTTTCACCAACAAGGTCCATCTTTTCACACTCCGTGCCACGTCCTAAGGCACTATCCATGGTGCGGGCGGTTACACAGTCCGCTCTACAGTCAATCGTCATCGATTTTGTCCCGATTGGTTCGTAAGAATCGACTCCCATGAGTCGCTGGCTGGGGTTAAGGATTCGATTGGAGTCAAATCGTTGTTGCTCGTTGCCGGTAACTAGGGTCATTCAAATGCTGAAGTCGGTAAGGTACTACGTTTACTCTCTTGTCCATCGTTCTTGCATGTCGATTGAGTAATACACGGTATGCTGCTAAAGTGTTGTAGGAGTGATCACACTTCGGGATCTAAGACGCCAATACGTTAAGTTCCAGCAAACGAGGAAAGGTGAGAAAGGTATAGACCAATCGTTGTCATTACAACATCCGACTCAGGGATGTTCGTACAAGCACCTAACATTCTACACAGTTCGCTAGGCGTTCAGATGTGTGATCAGGTGATACTCGATAGCATCGAGATTCGTAAGGATTCAAAGAGGGATGAAAAGATCATGTTCGAGTAGAAGACAATCACTGCTATGACTCCTATAGACTGCTGTGTTTCATATCGATCAAATAACGGTAAGGAACCCCTTTTTCACTTGTTAAGCCTCACTGGGACTCGCATGCACCCCACATTATTATTATGTGTGCACCCACAATAATATTGTGATTTGCATGCTCATCTCAGTTCCTCCTAACTCATGTCGAATGTTTCCCCCAAACTCGAATAGCAAACAAAGAGCATTACATAACATAAGTCACGAATGTTTAGGGAAATACCACCCTATCAGTCATATAACATGTGCAAGGGATACGTAAGTTCATACTATCGTGTTTAACGTGCACCAGCATGCAATATCATATGTAAGTGCCCACTAGTTACGTAGTACAATGAGTATACGAGAGACGAACCTTGCAATCTGGAGCTGAGTGTCATGGTCATATTCTTTGTTGTCAAAACTGTTCGGTTATAGTCTGGTTTTATAAAAACGTTTTAAAACCAAGTTCTCTATAACCAGTGGCTCTGATACCAAACTGTCACACCCCCAAAATACCACTTGCGAAAACACCGCGGGACATGTGACGTATCAGGATTCGAGCCACCAATCACATTGAACTCATAAATATGTTTAAATAAAACTTTCTTTCATTAACTTGAAGTGTTACAAAGCATTACATATAATTCATTATATACAGCGGAAGCATATCATTTATTAAGAATTTCATAAATCACGTGTACAAAACCGTTAGACTTGTTTTGTGGTTCCAAGTATCTCGACCCATGACCACTCCAGCATCCCAGATAGCAAGTCCATGTCAAGAATCTAACGACCTGCAAGCATGCAGACAAGTGTGTCAGACGACGCTGGTGAGTTCAAAGTTTTGTTACCGAGTTAGTTACCAGTTACGTGTATATAACAGTTCAACAATTTGATTTGATGTTGTTATTACTCGATTACCGTATGTGGCGACTAGATGTGAATGCCCAACCCCAATGCCTCCATTTAGGCATTGGTCATGAGGTCAAGGTATCAAACAACCTTGAATAGATGTAAGGGGTCTTATATGTACACGATGTGAATGCCCAACCCCAATGCCTCTAACTAGGCATTGGTCATGAGGTCCAGGTAATTAGTTCACGCTCGTCCTTTCGGCCCGGTGTGAGGGTGCCAATCCTAATAGCGCTATCAACTAAATACCTCGTTGCTTCTTCAGCAACACGGTAGATGTATGGGGCCTTACATGATTTATACTGTGTTCAATAACCAAAATATTCCCTTCAGAAACGTTTACCAGATGTCCCAAACCACCGGGACGCATGCTTAGGAAAGTGCAGTGAACTCACCTTAGATTTGCTCGGTTAGATTAGTTTCTTGTTTAACGGTTGATCAAACACGCCCTAACATGGGTACCAGTAACAATCAGTTTCTAGTGCACATACACTAGATATTTCACACATGATTAATTCACATACTCCCTAATCACATAGCATGCAGTCTAATGCATAAGTGGCACATATACCCTCATATAGTTTGTAACAGTCGACCATACAGTGCAATCGGTAACACACATCATAATATCACATAGCAGGTGATTAAATCCCCCAATATCAATTTGCTTACAGGACCATATTTAGAAATCATAAATTGTAACAGTGTGCGATCCACATGATTGTCCGCGGCCCAACCTGACTGACCCAATCGGATTGTGTGCAAGTAGATTCCAAGTATGCGGCCCGTTTGAGACAAAGCCCATTACCCTAATATTTAACCCAACCGGCCCAACCTAAAGGGTACGGCCCACCGTCCCATAAGCAGCCCCTTTACAACTAAGATTATGCGATCAAAGCCTACATGTGCAATCCAATTATGCGGTTGACCAGTCAACCCTCAAGTCACAAAGAAACTGTTGAAATTATAGGATCTAACTCCCATCTTTCTTAACCGACAATTATCATTAAATCACATCTCCTTTTTGAGCCAATTACATTATTTCTTTCAAAAATCAAATTATTAGCTTATGTTATTATAATCACCAGTTACGTCAAATCAACAATTGTTTATCCCATCATCATCATTAGTCCATGTGCACTAAGATTACATGCTCTCAAATCAACGGTTAGGCTGCCACCTTCACATGTTTCAATTGCACAACAATACCCCACTTCATGAATTATTTCACATGTAGTGCTTCTGACACACTATTAAAAATTATTGGATTGCATGATTATGTTTCACATGGCCGCCCATCTATTTCAATATCACTGGGCCGATACCTCTACTTGTATATATATATCATTCCCTATAATTCCATATGATTATCACCCTCATTTATTGATTAACAAAAGTCAGTTTCAATCATGTTTTATCAATCGCACACACAGTCAATTACTTACAACACTATCAGATAAGAACGATATCATGAAACATAGATCACAAACATCACGTGATAGTTATCAAATAACACGCAAAAAACAATTTAATAAGAAAGGTGATGCACTAACCACAGGATTGAATGATTGCCTGGAGGGAAAAGATTCGTAATAGGGAGGAGGTTACAAGAGGGAGAACTGCCGTCACACCAAGGATGAGAGAAAGGAGTCTTAGGGTTTCTTCTCTTTTTATTTTTTTACTCTAAGTTATACGTAACCTTGATCATGTCATAATATACCCATAACAACTCATAACTTTGGGCCGGATACTAGTTTGAGTGTGGGCCGATTTGGTTTGGGGTTTAGAGGGAGTATGTGCGTGTGTTATATCATCTCATAATCGCCGGCCCAATCCCCTATTTCTATTTGGGCTTGGGGTCAACCTTGCTTACTAACAGCATAACAATAATAATAATAATAATAATAAGTGTGGGGGTGTGTTCAAGTTTGGTTTCGCTAAATGGGCCGAGGAACCATATGATACTTGTAGGCCGGTGTTATGTGTATTAGTGGTTCAAACATCCGTGGCCCAACACTACCACTTTTGACACTAAGGATGGCCCAAATACACACCCAAACGTAATCCACAACGTTTACGCTTAATAAATTTATCGCAGCAAAGCTGTTTTAAGAGAAACAATGAGAATCCGAATTGTCAGACTAACCCTGAGAGTTCGGGTTGTCACAGTGTGGTTCTCGCGGTTCTTACAACTCGGGGTGGTTTTCATTCTAGCGGCTCCCTATATATATATATATATATATATATATATATATATATATATATTAAATAACTCAAGTGATTTTGTGTTCATGTGATAGAACTGGGTGGAATGAGATGGCAACTTTTAATTATTGCGTTTTTAGTTATCATGTTATGGATGTCATTTCCACTCTAATAATATATTTATAGTCATGATCCATGTATGCTAACAACTCTTAATTGAAATTTGTGTTTCCTCTCTCACCTATAGTTATTTTAAAATCAGATTTTTGTCTCTCACCATATAGTTACATTTTTAAAATCAGATTTATGAGAAAAAGAGAAAAAACATAGGTCATTGTTACTTGTTCTTAGGCTGGAGGGTGTGGAGACGCTACCTCTGTCACCTCATCTTCTATGGCGTCTATGGGGCTCCATCACCCATACCGCCATCTTTAGGGGGGGGGGGCGCCATGGTGGTGTCGTCAACATGTTAACAAGAGAGAGGGGCGCTATAAGGGGAAGAAAAGGCGGCTGAGATAGGTTAAAGGGGGCGCTATAGTGTAAAGGGGGCTTCATCCCACACCATGCAATTTAAAGGGGGGCGTGATAAACCCCCATGACTGAGGTGGATCCTACGTGTCGCTTACGTAGCCTGATAAAGCCCCTAGGAAGTTCCAACCACACCTTCCAGCCTTAGGTAGCCTATGCCGGTCAACTCAAACAAAAAAAAAAATTATGACCTAAAAAAGGTATATTTAGTCGTATGGCACAAGATAACCATTTAATATTGCATGAATGAAGAGATATATGTTGTGAGGCTCATCTCTATCTCTAGAAATTTGTTTGGTTTGTCTGTTGAAACTACTACTTCAAGGATTAGGATTAAATACAAAGGTTCCTAATTGTAAGAAGGGTACAAAGATTTCTAAAAAAACCAACTACACAAAAAAGAAAAAAATCTAAACACCCACCACCACCACCCAAAAACCTAACCCCCCCCCCCACCCATCAAAAAAAAAAATCTTTTTTTTATTCGAGATGGGGGTGGGGGGTTTAGGTTTTTGGGTGGTGGTGGGTGTTTAGGATTTTTTTAGGTTTTTGCGTGGGTGGGGGCGGGGGGGGGGGGGGGGGGGGGTTGGGTGGTGGTGGGGTGGGGTGGGGTGGGGGGTTTGGGTGGTGGTGGGGTGGGGTGGGGTGGGTGTTTAGGTTTTGGGTGATGATGTAGTGAGTTTAGGTTTTAGCTTATTGGACATTTGTCACTTAATAAATCATTCTTACGCTTCCTACAATTAAGAGTATTAAATGTTATCAAACAACAGAGATAAAAGAATTATATCCTTAACTAGTAATACTTTAAATGCCGAAGTCTAAGATGATATGAACAACACCGAATTTACGTGGCACCCTTACCTTAATGTGGTATGGGGCCTAGGTGATAAGTTGAAGTTTATATTAATTGGTATGTTCTTCGTCGCATGAGACAACATACGGATCCTAAAGAAGTAAGGATAAAACATAGGTTTTATTCATCATACTAACCAAGGTTTTTGTCTCAAAATACACCATATTACTAACATGAGTTACCATATCGCAAATACAATGGAACGTAGTTAGGAGTATTTGGATCTGAATCCCACACCGAAAACGCACTAGAACATCTCATCCAAGTCTTTGACATCTCAGGGAAATGTCGATCAAGAATGTCTTTCAGGCTCTCAATCTTATTAATCCATTGTAGTCCTTTCTCGGTGTATGTTTGCGCGTTATAGTTGGTTGTAAAAAAGCGATCTGCTTCAAGCCTCCTATAATCAAGCATGGTTAAACATTGGATTAACAAAATATAATACTCATCCAATTACACATATATGTTCAAGCTGGTAACAAGACTAGGATTAAGTATATATTACCTTGAAGCAACTAGCACAAAGATGAAAAAAGCAGTCTCACAAATGGCAAAACCTTTAATTTTTTTCTCAGCATGTATTCCCACTAGCAGATCAAGCTTTTCAACATCGTCTCCGTATACTTCATTGAGCGCGTCAATAATCTCTTCATCATCAGTCAAATCTTCCCATTTGCTAATGGGGGTCATTAGCAAGTTCCTCCTAAACTCGTTATATCGAGGAACCTTTCTTTCTCGATCTCTATAAACTTTTAAATTTTTCAACAAGCATGTTACACTAAGATCATATATAACTAGTTAAATATAATAATGAAAATTTAGAATGTTGTTAGAATCCTGGTGTGTTTTCTTTTTAACTTCATTTGTAGTGTAGTCGCACTTGGGAAGAGCGACTTCTTTTTCATCGGAATATGGTTTTCCGCAAGAAAATGGAACCCCATGGGAAATCTCCCTTGGCAACCTTGACATAAGATGAAAACATTTATGCCAATTACTAGGGTGGTGCCATTTTTTTTATAAAAGTCAGTTGACAAATATGTTTTCACTTGAAGTTGTGGTTACCAAGTGTTACTTCACTTGGGGTTTCATTTTCTTGCAGAAAACCATATTTCGATGAAAAAGAAGTCGCCTTTACCAAGGTCTAATACACTATAAATCTAAGTTGAAAAACACACACACACCATAGATCGAAGAACATCCCCCCATTAAGTAAAGTTTCCAAAAAGTTGTACATACTTTCCATGGAAGCCATGTCCACCTGATCCTTTCTCTCTTCGCCATCTATATCATGAGCAACAAGGTTTCTCATCCACGATGGATAGTTCCACAAAGTGACAGCACCACAAGGTTGATGCCCCATGGATACTAACATCTTTTCCATACCGATATTCGACAATCTTTTTTCTCCTTCTTTTCCTATCATATCCTTCATATTCACCCTATACAAAACAATGATCATTATATTTCACAATTTCTTCATATAATGTAATACGTGTACACAAAAAGAACAATACTCTTCTTGAATTGGCGGAATGGATTTGTGTTTTGGAGCTATGGAATCGATGTCACGAAGAATTATTTTGTCTGGCAGTATTGTGTGCATTCTGTAGACGCTTACAAACTCCTCCGTCAAAGAATATGGCACTCCATGATCTTGGGGCTTTTTTAGACCAACTAATCCGCTTAGTTCGGGTCCTAATATATTTCCAAACAAATCCTTCACTTTCTTCCCAAGCATGCCATACCTACATTTAATTCCAGTGACAAATCCAGTAATTTTCGTCACATGCGTCGGGTCAAAATTATAGGTCCAAAACCACACCATACTGAATTCAAACTTGATGATGAAATTGAACCGCTCACCTTAATAGTGAACTTACGCAAACATCATATAGGAGTGGATCAAAAAGCTTAATTCGGTGATCCCTTTTTAGATTAACAAAAAAGGATTTGTGTTTACTTTACTTCCAAGTTACTCCATGTTTGTATCAAGAATTTTTCACTTGTACACAATTTGATGCAACTATTCATGTTACTCCATGTTTGTATATCATAAACATATCATTTGAAAAAGAAAAAGGGGTTTTTACACTACTAGAAAAGTGCCACTATTCCTACCAAAATTTCCTACACATTTCCTATGAATGAAAATGCAGACACTTTTCCCACGAAATTCCGAAGAACAAGAAAGGGTCTTAGTTTTGTGACAAAAAAAACGACAAAAAAGCCACAAATTGTTATGCGTAGG
Source organism: Helianthus annuus (assembly GCF_002127325.2). NCBI lineage: Eukaryota > Viridiplantae > Streptophyta > Magnoliopsida > Asterales > Asteraceae > Helianthus > Helianthus annuus. Next base: position 69,781,279 of record NC_035440.2, on the reverse strand, counting down.
AAAAGTGTCAGAAATTTCCTACGGATTTCCGACGGAATTCGTTTTCATTTTAACTATTAGTCGGAAATTTGTAGGAATCGGTATGCGTAAGAAATGTGTCGGAAATTTTCGACGGAAATCCAACGGAATTCGTTTTTATTTTAACGATTAGTAGGAAATGCGTAGGAATCCAATTTATCGTAAAAAAATATTCATAATAAACAACAGTTTTCTAGTAGTGTTATAATCGTGGTCTCATTTGGGGTGCAATCTCTCTATCTTTTGAGATAAAGTGCATATTTGCCCCGTCTCTCACCCTCCCAGACACTACCCTACGCTACCGCGTACATGTGGGACCTTACTGGCTAGGTTTGTTTGTTTGTTTATTATTTGCAAACATACAAGTGAAAGTTCATATGTAGTTCTTATTTGAAAATCGAGCAAAATCTAGTTTGTGAATTATTTACCAGTTGATTCTCATAGCTGCTAAAAGAGTATCAGTCTTTAGGAGTTCAACAGTCCAATCAATGGTGTGGATCTTTGCAATAATTGCTGAGGTTACCAATCTTGCATGTTGGTACAATTTCTCGTCATCAAATTCTGGATAATGGTCCTGCATAAATTGTCACAAATGAAGTTCTTGAACCATTGTTTGTGCTGTATGGACTACCTTGTTGCTTACATGAAACTTACACCTATTTCGGGTGTCAAGGGAAACTTTAGTTTCTGGCTGTTTAAATATTGTTTTTGAGCATAAATATTATCTAGTAATTTTGTAGGTTTTACAGCTTCTTGCCGGCCCGTATTTTCTATATTTTTATTGAAGTTTTTGCCATAAAAAATAGTTGATAAATGGATAGGAAAAAGTGATGAACTTACTTTAAGCATATCACAAATAGCATTATGCTCTTTAACAAATAAAGCTTGCAAAAGGGAGAAACCAGCCCAACAATTTCGGACATCGCCAGATATAGGAATCCCTTTGTCGTCATGTTCAAGAAGTCCATCTCTAGCTATTTTCAGCTTTCCATCTGAATACGCTCTTACCTTCCCCATCCCGGCTTCGTTATTTCCGTAAATAACACTTCCATCCCTGCAATAGATCCGGCAATGTGGTTACCAAACTAACTTTTTCAATAAACTACCGTATTTTTTATTTTATTTTTTAACCAATTCATTATTATGTCCTCATAGCCGGACCAGGCAGCAAATCGGTTGCTTTACTAGTCCACCAGTACTCTAGTTAAACCAAATTAAGAAGCGTATGACATCATAAATAATTTGATAAAATTAACCTATGTTTAGATGTACATTCTAATTTCAATAAAATATAAATACGCTACAATAAAAATAAAATAACCTGTAAACTAAATTTGAGGAGAAAAATAATCAAAACTAAAAAACTGGTTCAACCTTAACCAGACATGCTTGGTTCTCGCAACCAGTCCGGTCGCGAAAATACCCATTATACTTTTTTTACTTTCTTACTTCACTAGCTAAACTTTTTTTTTTTTACCAACTCAGTATATGATATGCTAGATTGAAGAATGTCATTTTGACTTGTGTGAAGTCAAAATACATGTCCTAGAATAACTGAAGCAACTTACCACCATGGAGTCCTTGAATTAAGAAAACCAGTCTTAGTATCAAGTGACCCTGTAGGAAAGTGTTTGCTCTTGTAAAACTTAAATGACTTCAATGGACACTGCTCAGCCACCTCAGCCGGAGCTACAATCTCAACCTGTATTGACCAACGTTAACAAACACAAGGTTCCTTGATTGACAATTAATTTAATAAATAATGAGTTCTTTTGAAAAAAAGCCAATGACAAATGGGTGGTTTCTTTGGATAGGCTTCAAATCTAGGTCAGTCGTTATCTAAGATAGCGACTTTAAAGTTGATCTGACAACTTCACTTTGCAGAATCTTTTTTTTTAACCGCCACTTTTGCTGTCAAAGTACACTCGTGTCAGTTTTGGATATTTGAGGAATACGAAGTTGATATCTTACCTAGCGGCTAACCAATTTAAGGTCCAACAACAAAGTCACCCGTTTGTCATTACTCCTTTTCAGAAAAAAAAAAAAAAACATTTTTAATTTTTTTCTCGTCGACCATAATGGTACAACTGAATAAGTTAATTCCCTTGACCTGCTGAGTATCCTCCATATGATCAATCCAGTCATGAATCATGAACTGTAACCAAGAGCAAGCTATCATGTTGAATTGCTTCCCACAGTCTGCAAATTTCCTTCTTTCAAGTAACTTTGTGGCCACCACTGATGGATGAGGCTCCAACAACTTCAAATTTGTAAGATACAAGTTAAAACTTCAATTTCAAAACCATATTATTTCTCTCATTATGAGACACTCCAACTTTTTTTTATTCATAATACAATACAAAACATAGGGCTTTCAGCAACGGATATCATTGAAGAATCCCTCGGTGAAAGTGGTGAATATTGGGAAACATGGCGTGGGTGATAGGTCGCTAATGAAAATTGTAACCAACGTATCAACGACATATTGATAAATTATTTACATTTGGGTTTTTTGTTAATTCGTTGGCACGACCAATCAACATATATTTATAAAATGTACTTTTAGTTAATTATTTTAAAACTTTTGTCCGTGATTAGGGCGGGTCAGTCGTTGGTGATGGTTAATTTTATAACGATGATAAAATTTCTATATTGCCACTTCGGTTATAGCCAATGATAATTAAGAGACAAAATCTCTTTGGTGAAAGACCTAGGTTTAAACCTAAGAATGTGAAATTCGTGGTTAAAAGAAATATAAAACAAATTAAGCAAATATTAATGATAATTAAAAGGCAAAAACGCTTTGGTGAAAGATCTTAATTTAAACCTAAGCAAGTAAAATTCGTGGTTAAAATAACTATAAAAACAAATTAAGCAAATATTGTTATAATTTCATTTATGATACTGACAAAATGAGACATAAACAATTTTTTTCCGACAGATAGGGAGGTGGGCATTTAAACCCACGACCTCATATTTCTACAAACAACAATATATAAAATAATCTGTTTACTAAAAATAATATATAAAAAAAATGTTAACAGAGAAAAAAATATATTGATTTTAACAATTTATGTTGTTTGTCAATATCAAAACATATTGTTTACGAATAGTTTGTTTTTTTAGAAAGAAATGGAAAATGGAGTCCAACACGGACCTTCATCCACCCAACAGAAACATCATGTCTAATGTAAATACTATTTATATTTTCTCAAAAATAATCACACATACAAATTTATTCTTTGCAAACATTCTCTAACAATAGCAATACACTAGGTTGTTGATTCTAATAATAGTAATACACTAGATTGTTGATTTTTTTACGGCAAATTTCTTTTGTTTTTGTCGTGAGACTTAAACCCAAGACCTCCCCTCCTAAGGTGTTTAAAAGCTTAGCCTTTACAAATGAACCACCACGCCATTAGTCAGGTTGTTGATTATCTAAACCGAAATTCGGGTTTTAGATATTTAAATGGTACCTTTTTATACACACTGAATTTTGAACTCAATTTTTGAATTAATATCGGATCTAGGAATTTTGAAGACAACCGCTTTGATGATTCGATTTTGAATTATAAAATTACATTTTTTTTTATAAAAAACACATTTTATTTGGTGTTTGGGATTACGTTTTGAAGTGATTATTTGATTATTGTGTTTATAAAACATAAATAATCTAAAAAAGTATTTGGATGAAAAAGTGATTATCTGCCTCCAAAACGCAGTTTTAGAGAAGCATGTACCTACATGTTTTTTCAAAACGCAGTTTTGAAAATGCAAAATCTATTTTGAAAACGCATAATCTATTTTGAAAACGCAACACCAAACACCCCCTTATTTATTTGTATATACATATATAAATTTGTTAATCCTTCCCATATATCTATTGCATACACATCTGTGTGTGTATAATAAACCAAAAAAAAATAAAAAAAAATTCGTTTATATTACAATCTTGATGAATTCGGAATCTTACCCCGAAGTTGGAAGTGGATGGAGGCATATTACGACCAAAAAAGGTTCCTTGACTGCCTACGATATGATCCGTTGGATGGTTGCACTTTCCGTCAGCCGTCCGATGAGGATACTGTTGCACGTCGTATTGTTTTCCGGTGTTTGTTCCTACATGTAGGAGATTGTATCTCTGGTGCAAGCGTCTTCTGAGACCCAAATAAGCCAGCCCCAGTAGCACTGGTAGCCTATGCCATAACCCACACTTGTCCACAATATGCACAATCTGCACCACAATCCAATCCAATCCAATCCAATCATTACTATTGTTTATTTCACGTATATCTTCTTTGCAGTAACTGTTGTTTACATGTAGGCCCTCTCTCTGAAAATCTTTCAAAATATATGGGCCCGAAGATAAAAAGGCTCTAAAATTAAAACTTTTAGAAAATACACAAATTTATTTTGAAAATACATAGAGTTGAAAGGAAAAAAAAAAAAAAAAGACTCTTTTCATAAAAAAATGAAACACAAAATTAATTGTATTGAATAATATTTTAAGAAATTAACATAAATAATTATTTTTAAACTAGATTTGAAAGTAATTATGATTTTCATTTTGATTTAGTTTAATACAAAATTAGTCAGTTAATGTCATTTGCATTTAATGCATAGATAATAAACACGCTAATAAAGTGACATGAGAACCAGCAGACTATGCGCCTCATGATGTCATTTTCCAATTCAATACTTATATATTTTAAGTTTTACAGCATAACTTTATTTTAAAAAAAATAAATTTTCAGCCCCCCCCCCCGGATGGTTTGGGCCTTGAGCCGTCGCCCACCCTGCACCCCTTCTAGGCCGGCTCTGTGTACACGCACACACGCACAGAAATAGAGATATAGAGAACTCACATAGAAGACGATGGTGTCAAGTAAAGACAATTTGGCTACAAGAGGTTGTAGTTGGGGATGGATGGAGAACAAGGAAAGGAGTGAAAGCGTCATGGTGTAGAGGATGTTTGAGGATTGTGGGGTTGTGTTGGACTGGGGTGCGTGCTATATATAACATATGTGTCTCGGTACTAATTAATGAATGTATTTTAGGATTTACATACGTCTAACGCTAATCTGTACATTTAATTTTTAGCCGCCACGTAACTGCTTCCCTATCCAATTCGCTAGCATTTAGTACGGCCCAGCTAAACGCATTATATTGTGACTGATGAATTAACAAGAATGCAACACATACGCTTCCATCGTTCAACCAAATATTATTATTATAAGTTCACGATCAACATAACATGTATGATCCATCTATTTGTTTCGATATGTATCACGAGTGGCGGCTTTGATGGTATGCAGGGAGGATCTCCGCAAAAGGCCCTTGATTTCAAGGGGTACGCGATTTAGAAAAAATCCGATAGTAAACACGTAGCAATTCCAATATAGCTCCATTTACAAATCATTTTTTATATGATTTAGAATTTAGTCCACTTGGTATTAGTTTTATTGAGCTCAATACTAATTTTAATAATAATAAAACATTACGGAAAGACACATTTTTTCACACTCGAACAGAGTACGTGAATTCTCAGAGACGTCTTTGTGTATCACTGTCATATTTCACCAAACCAATTATTTCTCATCCAAATCTGTTATCTATACTTTATATAAAATGAGAAATCCTAATGACATAAGAAAAGATGATGTGACACGCAGAGAGGCTGTCTAACAATGCTTTTCTTATGTAATTACTGCATCATAAAGCCTAATATATAAAATCACTTAAAATTCACTCAAACCTCTGCCAAAGTAAACATCTGCTCATTTATATCTGACTTTACTTTAATACCCAAAAGTAGTTGTTGTTATGCTCTGTAATGCTTTTAGATCAGCAGATGTTTAAGGCTAATTACCGGTAAATTCAAATTCAAAAATGCATAGGAATAAGTAATTTGCAATTAATGCATGTCACTCAGAAACTCACGTCAATCATCTTCTTATATAAGGCTTTACTTCTCATTTCCCTCTTTATATTTGATCACACTTTCGTCTTCACTGATTTTCAAATTTGAAATTTGAGCACAATCCGAATTCCGAATTAGAAGCATGTCAATATCAGTTGACAGTAACAATCTTAGTTTTGTTAACGATTTGAATCCTGAGAAAGATATGTGGAACATGAAAGCGAGAATTATTCGAAAAGGGAATCAAGATTACAAAATGGATCTCATCTTCATTAATGAAAAGATAATTTGTATTTCTGCTTTTCCGTTCTATTAGAGAATGTAGTGGTGTATGCTAAAAAGATACTTTCTTTAAATGCTCTTCAGGGTGCTAAGATTCAAGCAGGTATTAAGAGTCATCTGATACCAGTTTTTGATGGACAACTTCAAGAAGATGTTGTTGTCATTCTGTCGAAATTTTGTGTTCATGAGAATAAAGATTTATATAAACTTGTAGTACGGCCTTATAAAATCAACTTTTATAGATGCACAACTGTTACACCTGTGAGAGATTGGTAAGGTGTTGAGTATGGTTTCAACTTCAGAGCTTATCAAGATATTCTTCAAGGAGAGGCGTTAAACTCTTTGAGTGTTGGTAGTGTATATGTTTGTAATCATGTATTCTCTGTATAAAATTAGAGAGTTTTACTTATATTGTTGTATAATGTGATCATATAGATGTTGTTGGATCTGTGGTTTGTTGTGGAGATCTTGAATTCTTTGGTCGACCTCCAAAAGAGACTAAGAATATCAATTTCGATAATCAAGACTTGGAGTAAGTTGATATTTACATGTGCAGTCATGTACAGATCATTGTTTGTATTTAATGATGTTAATAAATAAGATGAAAAATGTTGGTATTTTATGTGGAATCCTGGTAATGGTAATAAATGAGATCTATAGTGTTTATATCTAATGTTGAATCATGGTAATAAATGAGATCAACAGTTTATTCTTAATGAATATGTTAGTTAATTTATGACTCATTTACTACTTTAATAAATGTCATAAGTTTTCGATTTTGTGTTGTTATTCATTCAATTTTGTTTTGATATTAGAGATTGTAAAAAAATGGTCATAAATTAGTCTTTAGTATATCGTCATACGAATATTGTTTTCATGTAGGGGTAAGGTTTTGCGGTGTACTGTGTGGAATGATTATGCTATGCAGTTTAAGGAGTTCATCTCTAAAATTCCAGCTCATGAGCATGTGATGGCTGTTATACAACATGGAAAGTGTAAGGAATGGAAAGGTAATTTTTGTTACTTTCTGCAAATCATAACTATACTGTTTATTTCTGGCAATATAAAGACAGGTTGACTAAATATCTATATACTTTTGCATGTAGGTGAATATACAGTTCAAAGTGATAAGTTTGCAACACGAATGTTCTGAATGAAGAAATTGATAAAGTTAATCAGCTAAGAAGGAGGTAATTTGTCAATGTAATTTCTATTGTATATAAATGTTCAAGTCAAATACTTGGTTTCATGTTATTTGTATACTAATTCTAATCATTTGTGGTATTCAAAAGTCTTATACTGAAGTTTGGACAAAGGAGTGGTTCTACTTCTCAAACAATACTATCGTCTCAGACCGTTTTTCCATTGCATAAAGAATTTGTAACTAATGGTGTGAGGAAACATGTTGATGAGATTAGTGAGATAGAAAAGGATTCACATCTTTTTATATAGTTTGGATATTTGTTTGGTTTATCACCTGCATGTTTGTCAAACTATAGATTACAAATTGATATATTGTTTTTACAGGAATGTCTTGTGTTGTGTTGTGTTGTGGTTGCGACAATTAAGATTGTGCAAGAAGAGTATGGTTGGTTTTATCCTGTCTGTCATAAGTGTTTCAAGAAGCTGATGGCTAAAAGTGAATACTTGCAGAATGTTAAAAATGTTTCAGATGATATTGTTCAATTGCCTGCGACTTCTTTGGTTTGTTCCAAATGTCGTAGTGAATGTACATCTGTCACCACAAAGTAAGAAATGATGATTATTTAACGTTTTATTTATATAAATAACAGTTTAAGACTGATATTTGAATATAATTTTGCAATTTACTTAGTCATTTGTATATATTTCAGGTTCAAGGTGCAAGTCTGGGTGCAGGATGAGAGTGGTAGTGTTTCTTTTGTTATGTTTGATAGAGATGTTCAGAAGCTTCTTGGATTAGCGGCGAGTGACATAAGAGAGAAGCAGGTGAAGGCGAATGATACTGGATGTTTCCCTCATGAGATATTTCGATTGGTTGATAAGAAGGTCGCTTTTAAGATTGATGTTTCAGAGTTCAATCTTAAAAATGACTATCGTGTTTATACCGTGCAAAAAACATGTGATGATCCAGTAATAATTGTTGAGTTGGTTGGTGGAGATGGTAATGGTGATGAAAATACTAAGGAGGTAGCATATAAAATTACTTTTTCAATCTATTTATTTTTCTTTTGAGGTTCAAAGACTGGATTCTGCACTTTTTTATATAATATCATATATTATGATCCTTTAGGTTACTCAAGAGGTAGCTGAAGTTAAAGATGTTAACCTTTCAGAATCTTCCCAGGTGTCTGCTGAATGAACTTCAAGGGTGAGTATTTATTTTTGAAAGTATGTTTAATATGTTTAAAAAGAGTTCATTATTTTATTAAATGAGATCAATGTGATATGTTGCAAGGATGCTGTCTCTGTTACGGCTGACTTTTCAGCCGTTGAAGTTGAAAAGGATTCTGGATCAAGTCCCAATGGAAAGCGGATAGCTCAAGATGTTGATGTTGTCAACATTGGTGAGCTATCCACTAATGTGAGAAGAACCCGGAAGAAGCTGTCTAAGGTTAACAATTAGATGCTTATGAGAAAACATTTCTTATGAGAGATAAGTAGAAACCACTTATTTTTGAAGACTCCTTGTGGTTTTATTTTATGTCTGTTAACTGTTGTTTTAACAAACTGTGGTTAAAAGTTTGGTGTATAAGGGCGACAATGAAGCATCTAAACTGATGTATTTGATATGTAATGTCTACGCTTTGAATATCAAGTAAATTTAACCTTTTGTTTGTTATATAATATTGTTATTATACATTATAGGGTGGGGTTCGGCTACAAAGTCCATTTTTCCTACAAAGTGTACAAAGTCATAAAACACCACAAATTCAGCCATAAAACACACTCAAAACCCACAAATAACAGAGTGAAGATCTCTAAAACACAATATTCAAACCCTAACAGTCCATAAAAACTTCAAATACACCATCGTAGAACTATGAATATAAAACACAACATGATAATCAACATAAAACACATTAATGCTAGTTATTCGAAAATCAAAGCCTTATCATCCAAAACACAACACAAAACCCACAAATATGGCGTTTTACTAATCTCCACTTTGTTATTTGTAGGTTTTGAGTGTGTTTTATGGTTGAAATTGTGGTGTTTTATGACTTTGTACACTTTGTAGAAAAAATGGACTTTGTAGCCAACTCTCACCCATACATTATATACATTTTTGGTGATATTCATGTACAGGACAAGTATATAAAAATAAGGTAGCAATTTTTAACCTGCTTGCAGTATGTTTCTTCTTCAGCCTGTATCAAGCAACCATGAACATAATCTTTGTTCGAGCCAACCTTTCTAATATCCAATCCCTCATTGTTCAAAACATTTATCTCAAATTTTACTTCCTTTTTTTAAACACAGCTTGTCTATATTCTTATTTTTATAAGTTTCAACAAACTGAGTCCATTCTGGCCCGTTTATCCTCTTACTTTTATGACCGATGCTCTGTACTGCAATCTTGTACTTAAATCCCGTATAATCAACCAACTTTATTACTTCACACTTTCTTGGTAATTGGTTACTCATTATCCTTGGAAGTACCTATGTATATAAAATACACAACATTTAATATATCTTTAATTTTATAAATACGGTTTTTAGCATACAATTGTGATTTGAGTTAATTTGTTCTAAGAATATAGCTTACCAATCCCTCACTTAAGTGTGTCAATTCAAAGACATTGATAATTAGCATAAACTCCATCTGAAAGTGAAAAATACAATAACAATTAAATACTAAAACATAAAATCAATTGTATCTGAAAAGCATTCTAGTTAAGGTATAAAAAAATAACCAACACCCTGTAGGACCAAAGTTATATGTTGTGTACTTCAATATGGTCCCTACAACCAACAATATGAATCTAACACTATGTAAGATGAAATTTATATTGTTGTATAATAAAAAGTATTATATGACATTAAAGTTTTCAAATATCCATGTTTGTTTCAACTTCAAACTTCAATTTTTTTCAGTAGCCAGGGCTATATTCACTTACAAATCAGACATATGAGTACTATATACTGGTTGCAGAATATTTTATCAAAATTAAGATTGATAGAACAAATATATCAATACTACATGGCAGTTCATACAATAATTCTAAAACCATTCGTAAAATATACAACCAAATATTTATGAAACAACATTATTTCAGATTCTTATTTAGATGGAATGAATCAAAATGTAACTAAATAAGTTGATATAAATCTTATTATAAAATAAAGAAAACAAGTTCATATAAGTTTATCTATTTTAACATCAACAGATTATGATTTTGATGTCCATATAATTTGAAATGAAGAAAGTGAAATGAACATGTCAAAACATAACTGTAAAATACACAAGAGAACCAAAAAAATACCTGATCTAAAACTTTAAACTTCTGATCGTCAAGTCTGAAGAAGAAGAAACTGTAGAGTTCTTTCGCCGGAGAAGAAGAGAGAAGATTGTATTAGAATTGTTGAAAGTAAGATACTTATCTATTAACTTGTAATTGTTTATTTATTTGACTTATAATAATCTTTAATATCGGGATTTAAAAAATATTTTTAATTAAATATATGAAATAATAGATAAGTTTTTGTTATTTAACATTAAATTTATAATATTGAAGCAGTGGTTGATGCCGTGCTAAAATTGCATTATTTTTTAAAAAAAGGGGGTAAAGTATAAATTTTACAAAACTTAATTTCAACCAACCAGTGTAAATGTAACATCTGTATTAACTCCATTTAATATACTTTTCATCTCCATTATTGAACATATGCTCCAGAAAACATATTCGGAAGTTTTCTCACATAACTTTCTTATCAAAATCGGAAAGGTTTTATTGCATAATATAGATTACACACTATAAAACCAAGTATTGTTTCTTTGAATTTATTGTTTGTATTATAAATGTAGATTAATCATTGTTTGATGTTATGAGTATGTATTTCTCACTGATGGCGTTTCATATTCTTTGTTGAAGCAAATAATAGTTGCTGTAATCTGGTGTACTTTTATCGGTTAAGTACTGCATTAACTTAAATGAAGTTACTAATAGTATTCTCGGTCACAATTTGTGCATGCATCTTCTAGATGTTGTCTTCTACATTACGATTGATAAATGAACCATATAATTTTTTGTTGATGTTCATTTGCTTAACTGTTGTGAGAGATGATGATTTTTGTGACAACCGTCAAAAATCCAGGTATCCGTACAATTTAATTAACCATGATTAGTGCTTAATGACTGTGCCGAATTACAAATGACTGCTTTCTGATTACTGCATCATACTTACATGTGCATCACATATTGCATAATGTCACAACGTATTAACAGACAAACCATATTGACATAAATGATGCACAAAGCACAGTTAGCGGATAACTCAGAAAAATGTTGACGAGGTTCAGTACATAGACAGAAAGTGTTTTGAGACCCATATGGGCCAGAGACTAAGTACTACACTAGTATGGTGTGTAGAGAAGTAAGGACCATAGAACTGCATTCCTAAGTGATAGTTTAAGTGCCGGGAAGTGCCAAAAATCCACATAAAGTGCTGAATATATTTCAGCAAAATTCAGCATTTTAACAAGCTAGTTACATGCAAAAATATGACTAAATGGTCCTGAATGCTTTCCTAAGTGTCGGGAATTAAAAGTGTCACAAAAGGGTACATAAAGATCACTAAACGGAATAGTTCGACACTTTAACGAATCGGTATCTAACCTAACAACCGGACACTACTCGAAACACCAAAATTATACTAGAAGCATTGTTTTATTATTTCTGAGCCAGTTATGATCCCCGAACACCCTAACACACTATATAACACATAATATGCTTAAACACTAATCATCACACTTGAAATCTAACTAGATCTCCTAACTTGTCATTAAAACACAACTAGTACCCCGCCCCCCCCATGGTGGACGGTCACCAAAGTGGCCCCACCCTTGATTATGCTAAATCTCCTTTGATTTGGTTAGAGATTATGTCTTGTACTTATGAAACACATTAACCATTGGATAAACACTTAACATGGTTATAAGAAGACCATTAGCTCATTATCATCACCCACACTTCACCTTCATCTCTCTCCCTCCTTTTTCTCCCCTCTCGGCCGAATATATCCCACCACACCACCACCATCTTCAACTCACTTCCATACATTCCAAGTTCATCCTAAGGTGCAAGAAGGTGTCTAAGGAAGTTTGGAGCTCTTGGAGATTGAAGGACCTTTCCCATTTGTTTTTATCCAACACATTTATCATCTTCAACTTCTTGTGTTCATCCCTAGCCATAGAGCTAGTATTAAGGCCCTTATAATCTCTTGTTACTTCATATTTTGTTGGTTAAAAGATGATGAACATTGTTAATCTTGAAGAACACTAAAGAACGTAATCATGAATCTTTAACATAAGCTTATTAACATATGAATACATGTTGACTAGTATTGTTTTGCTTCTTGATGATTTGTCTTAGTGATGTTAGACATCATATGAAACCTACTAGATTGTGATTAAACACATGATCTAGTAAGTTAAGGTGGTGATCTTGTGAAAGACCAAGATCATCATGCTTTATGTTTTCATGAACTTGAAGAATGAAATGATTTTGTGAACGATGAAGTATGTAAAATGTTACTAGACATAAACTTGGGTGATTTCAAAAATAGTTTTCCAAAGAAACCAAGTTAAGTAACACGATTTACATAGATTTGGTTCTTACTTAAACATACACTATTTTTGGTGATAAAACAAGTGTAGAAACACTTGTGAAGTAAGGAGATGTCATAAAGAAATGTTTTTGTAAAACATGTTTACAAGTTGTAAACACCTAAATCTTTCAAGAATGAAACTTTTAAAGAAGCAAACACATTCTAAAGGTTAACTAACCCTACTAAACACACTACCAAGTTACTACAAGTTTTTATGAAAGTTCAAGTTCATTATTGTTATGTAAATAGCATTGTTTTGGCACTTGGTAAGTGTAGATTGATTATTGATTGTTTATGATGATTTTTAAAAAGAAAATGATATGCTTTGATACCATGGACACCTCCATTTTTAGGGGAAGCTATGGCAAAATTTTCTAAAAATCTAAACACATAGAAAAATATTTTCAAACCAATATTTACAAGTGTATTTTGATCATGAGTTTTCAATATAAACTTTGCCATAATTTTTTTTTACAAAAATACAAATATTGGAGGTTGGTTTTTGTAAAAAAAAAAAAAAAACTAAATATATATTTGAAAGGTATATATTTAGAAGACATGTGTGTGAATATTTGTATGCTTTGTGTAGTAGTTATATTATTTTAGGGTTAAAATAATATAACTTGACAAAATACCAAGAAATTACAATCCAAAATATTACCATAAATCGTAAGGAATAACTATATAAGTTACACACATAATATTGTGGAACCGAACAATAGAATGTAACTTACAAATATTCCGGAAAATACATTATGAGCATATTTTTAGTAAATATTATTTTGGATACGAAAGAAATGAAAATATGATTTTTATTATTACAAAGTATATCATGTTTTCGACAAGAAGAAAATATATTATTTTTTAGAGGTAAAAATATATTTTCCTAGAGTATTTAGAAGATATATGATTTTTGGGAAAAATATATATTTTCTTGAAATACATTATTTTTGGACAAAATAAGTTTATATATATTTTCTTGAAATATATTATTTTGGAATTACAAATACAAGAATGCGAATATACATGTATGAGATACCCCCATCCTTGGGAAGGAAATACGAAAAGTAAATACTTGAGAAGTATTGTTACAAAAATACTGTTTAAACAATTATTCCAAAATTGAATATAATTTAAAGTTAAAATAATCATTATTTTAACAAGTAATTATAACTTGGGATAATATTAAAAGAAACGTAACTCAAAAACGTAAATACTAAGGCAAGGCACGTCCCGTTCGTCTAATAGACCCTAGTACGTTGTAGGTAGTCGTGTTTACTGAAGAGATTTTAGTTACGAGCACCGAAGACGCAAAACTGTGAGTTCATGTCCCCCCTTTTCTTTTAGCTGTTTTTAGTTTTATAACTTCGGGGGTGAAATACATGTTACAATTATTTACAAACGTTTTATACATGGTATGGTTAGCTAAGGAGGGTTACTGCTCGATCATATGAAAGGTGGGTACAACACTTAAAGCCATTAATCCTCGTCGTAGGACCGAGGGACATGAGTGATAGATCTATTTGGGTGTAGCGAGCCCACACCCATGAGGACCAGGGTGGCCCATGTGGTGACTATGCCCACATACTAATGTCGTGGCAAAATTCCACTAGGTTTGAGTTTTCCTGCACCATTTCACACATACCATTGGCCTTGCAAACCAATTGGTGATCTGTTTTTCCTTATTGCTGCATACCAGGGACATACATACATACAGACATACTTTAAAGGTTTATTCATACACACGAACAATCACATGAACTCGCTCAACTTTTGTTGATGTTTTCAAATTACATGTATTTCAGGGAACTAAGTGGATCTGGCAGGTGTTTGCATGTTTTCAAGTTGCGTCATGAATAAAAGATGTCATCCAAGTCATTAGGGTTTAGGAGGTGTATCTTAATCCTGGACGAGATACATGGTTCTATACTCGGGTTTGTTTATGATCTTTTGTCGAGTCTTCGTGAACTCATTAAAACTTGTGGTGGTTTGTAATTTGAATTCGGTGTTGACATTTCAGACAATTATGTTGTGTTATTTTCAAACTTAATTTATGGATGAACATCTTATGGTTTTTATCATATAGCGTTGTTATGATTGAATGCTATGGTATTAAGAAAGTCACACCAATAATCACGCTTTCGCAAAAGTCAGGGTGTGACAGCTTGGTATCAGAGCTTCGATCGTAGCGAACTAGGGTTCTTTCTCGAGTCTAGAATACGATCATTAGGGCTCTCACGGAAATGTTTTCAAACATGTTTACATTGCATACACAAAATGTCCAGATCCAGGGAACAAACATTTTTACAAACAAAAGACACGATACACATTTCAAAGTTTATGTTCATAATTCAGTCTAAGAGACTATGAGGTTCAGTCTGAGAGGCTGGGTAGTTCAGTTTGAGAAAATGGGAAGTTTAGTCTGAGAGACTGGGTAGTTCAGTTTGAGAAACTGGGAAGTTTAGTCTGAGAGACTAGGTAGTTCAGTCTGAGAGGCTGGGTGGGATAGTCTGGGAAGAGGAGGATGATTACATGCTTACATTGTTACTACTTACATGCTTATTTGATGATTGTTGATATATGTGCGTATGTCGTGATTGTTTTGTAACAGACACCATGTCCTCATCTGAGAGTGAGATGTCAGTTACCGTAGACCCTATGGCCATAGTTTCAGACGATGAGATTGTCCCGGACCCTGAGATTTTCACCTCTGACACTGAGAGTAGCGATGACGATGATTTCCAGCCGTTTGCTTTACCTGATTTTGGCGACAACATACCACATGCTGATGGTCTACCTGACGAGGATCCATTTTTCATTCCTATTCCTGACCAGGATCTTATCATCCTCGGACATCCCGACGATGAGCAGGCCGTGGTCCCGATCCTCGCCCCTCTTCCTCTTGCTGCATTTCCTCTCGAGGATCTGCCTTTTGATGCCATGTCTGACGATGATATCGATCTTTTTATTGAGGGTCCCCCCTGAGGAGGCCCAGGGTGATGGAGCTCCAGTCGACGATGTCGTTGTTGTTCCGCTTATTGAGAATCCTATCGTTGAGATTTCATCTGATCATTCTGGTCCTGATTCATTCGAGTCTGTGTCATCTACTACTTTGCACGCACTGGGATTGCAGCGTTATCCCACCGATTCTGATTCTGACACGGCTATGTCTGCCGCACCTGTTCCTCCACAGGACTTTGAGTTTGATGATGAGTTTGATCCTGACATTGATCCTGAGCATGAGATTGAATTCGTTCTCGACGACCAGAATTTTGATATACCTGCTGATCTCGAGCCGATACCCGCTGATCTTGAGCTGGCACCAGCTGACCTTGAGCCTATGCTTACACCCGAGCCTATACCTGCTCACGATCCTCTGCCTGAGCATGATCCTGTACCTGTTGTTGCACCCCTTGTACCCGATCCGATCCCTGCAGCCGCTGACCTTGCTCCTTTTGCTGATCGGATAGATCCCCGTTACGCATTCACCCGCAATGGGTGGATAGAGGACGATGATGACTTGCCTTCTTTTGTTGAGCCTGTTACTCCCCCACCTGCACCTACACATGCACCTGTTGATGTTGCCTCGTTTCACCCACATGTGTCTGATATACACCACACGGACCTGCCTATCACATTCTTACAGGATATCCCTCCACCTCATCCAGGAGAAGGTCTGTCCAGCCAGCAGCCTGGCCATGTTCCACCTGTGTCAGCAGCTTTTCCCTGCGCGCCACAGTTTACACCTGCTACACATTTTGCTTCTGCACCATCCGGCGAGCCACTCATTTGGTTTCCGCCCAACACTATGCTAGTTTCTGATCCATACCATCCTTCACATTACACTAGTTACACGAGGGATGATTTACCCCTGTCTTTGCAGCTTCAGAAAGAGATGTTGTGTCGTAGAGTCATGGATCTTGAAAGGATTCCACGTCCTCCGCCTTGTACATGTCAGTCACCTTTCGCGACTCCACTTGCTCCTCTTCTTCCATACCCAGATTTTGACGTTCGATTCCTTACCATGGAGCAACAGATTAGTTACCAGTTGCGTACCGTTTATGCTCTTGAGGAGGAGTTAGCGCATGTGCGCAGTTTGCTTTTCGTTCCTCCACCTCCTCCTCCTCCACCATCAACATAGCAGGTTTTTGGTTTTATGCAGGTCGCTTACTTTTGATGAGAGTGTCGCTATTGAGCCCAGATTGCACAGCCTTTTAAAGACCACTTTTTGACTTTTGACTATTGTAGATTGTTAGACGATTTGGACAAGGGAGATGTGACCCTATAGTTCCTTTTGATGTATGGTACATTGTAGAACATGTAAAACTGTAATTGTGGTCATTGATATATGAAAGCTCAATCGCAACATTCTCATTATATACATTGTTGAACTACTTGTTTACGTTATGATTGGGATGTTATGTGCTTACTTGCGTTGATAAATGCTATTACGTATACATGTCTTGTGCTTACTATACTTATTATGACCTGACCGACGCAATCTTCTTATAGAAGATGCCTCCACGAAGAGAAACACGTTTGCCCACAACAGAGGCTGAGTTACAAGAACGGATTTCACAAGTGATATCACAGCACGAGGCCCTGTGCTCTGAACATAGCGAATGTACCTCAGGAAACAAACCACCTCATGGTAATGTTTAAGTCACTAAAGACACGTTACATTACATTTGGATATTCCACATGCGTTCGCTAATGCTTGCTGTGAATGATGTTGCTTGTACAGGTTGTACCTATAAGCAGTTCCTCGACTGTAAGCCTCTGAATTTCGACGGCACCGGGGGTGCTGTAGCTTTCGTCAGATGGGCAGAAAAGACCGATTCTATACTGAGAATGAGCAAGTGTGCGCCGGAGCACCATGTCACCTACATCTCGGGACTTTTTCTAGACGGTGCTCTATCCTGGTGGAATCTCCAAGTTCAAACTCTGGGAGAAGAAGCTGCATATGCCATGTCATGGGATGAAATTAAGGAACTTATACGCAAAAAGTACTGTTCAAGGGCCGAAATCCAAAAGTTGGAAACTGAGTTCTGGAACCTCAAGATGGATGGTCCAAAGATTGCTGAATACGTGCAGAGATTTCACGACTTATCTCGCGTCGTTCCTTACATGGTTGATCCGGAATTCAAACGCATTGAGCGTTTTATTTGGGGATTGGCACCCCAAATCATGAGCATGGTGACGACATCGAAGCCTGCAACAATCACTGAGGCGATTGACCTGAGTGTAGCACTAACTGAGGAAGCAATCAGGTTGAACAAGTTCTCGATCTCTGACCAAAAGAAAAAGGAGACTCACGTTGAGTCATCCGGTGAGAACAAAAGGAAGTTCTCAAACTTCAAGAAAGGTACCAGCAGTGCTAATAAGAAAAAGGAAGTGAACTCACCAGCCGAAGGCAAGACTGGTGTCGAAAACAAAGGAAAAGGATATATGGGCACTCTGCCCAAATGTGATGTGTGCCAGTACCATCATGCCGGCCAATGCAGAGTTAGGAAATGTGAATTTTGTGGAAAGATTGGCCATTCGAAGGAGACATGCTGGGCTGGTACTGGTCGTGGTAACAGTGGTCAGAGAGGTTATGGCAATAGAAACAATAACCGTGGTAGGAATGGGTATGGAAACCGCAATCAAGGAGGAAATGGCGGTAATGGTAATCGTGTTAACTTTGGGAATCAAGCTGGTAGTGGAAACCGTGGAGCGAACAGCAACCAGGGAGGTAATGGAAATGGAAATGGTCGGGGACCAGGTTGTTTTAACTGTGGAGATTTAGGGCATTTCAAGCGAGAATGCCCAAAGATCAACCAAGCTCAAGGAAGGGTTTTCAACATCGGAGCTAGGGAAGCTCGCCAAGATCCGAACGTAGTCACTGGTACGTTCCCTATCAACCAATGCTTTGCATCTGTTATGTTTGATACTGGTGCCGATTATAGTTTTGTATCCTTAGAATTTAAGAATATGCTTGGGTTGCTAGCTAGTAAGCTAGATATTCCATACTCGATAGAGCTAGCTAATGGAAAGCTAGTAGAAGCGAATGAACTCATTAGAGGTTGCGTGATAGAACTGGGAGAGCACGAGTTTACGCTTGATCTTCTGCCAGTCGAGTTGGGAAGCTTTGACGTGGTAGTAGGAATGGATTGGTTATCAAGCAACCGAGCAGAGATCGTATGTTACGAGAAGATTATTCGCATTCCGATGGCGAATGGGGAGACAATTGTGGTGCTTGGAGAAAAGCACGATACGCTTCTGAGGATCATCAATTGTTTGAAAGCTCGAAGATGTTTGTAGAAAGGATGTGTTGCCTTCCTGGCACACGCTGTGGACAAGGAAGCCGCTGAGCCAAAGTTGGAAGACATCCCAGTTGTAAAGGAACATCCTGAGGTCTTCCCCGAAGACTTGCCAGGATTGCCGCCGCCGCGACAAGTCGAATTCCACATTGACTTAGTTCCAGGCGTCGCGCCTGTAGCTAAGGCACCCTATCGACTAGCACCTTCAGAAATGCAAGAGTTGTCGACACAACTTCAGGAGCTTTTGGACAAGGGATTTATCAGACCAAGCTTCTCGCCCTGGGGAGCTCTAGTTTTGTTTGTTAAGAAGAAGGACGGTAGTTTCCGAATGTGTATCGACTACTGCGAGCTGAACAAGTTGACCATTAAGAATCGGTATCCTTTACCAAGGATTGATGACCTGTTTGATCAACTACAAGGTTCGAGTATCTACTCCAAGATCGATCTTCGATCAGGATATCACCAGTTGAGAATTCAAGAGGAGAGTATCCCAAAGACTGCCTTCAGAACTCGATATGGACATTACGAGTTCCTGGTTATGCCGTTTGGTTTGACAAACGTGCCAGCAGTGTTTATGGATTTGATGAATAGAGTCTGCAAGCCATATCTCGATAAATTCGTGATTATGTTTATCGACGATATTTTGATTTATTCAAAGACAAAGGAAGAGCACGAGCAGCACCTAAGAGCTATTTTAGAGCTGCTTAAGAAAGAGAAATTACACGCCAAGTTCTCGAAGTGCGAGTTCTGGTTGCGTGAGTTCAGTTCCTTGGTCACGTGGTTAGCGAAGATAGAATTCATGTGGATCCCACAAAGATCAAGGCGGTCAAGAATTGGGAGACTCCGAAGACGCCAACCGAGATCCGTCAGTTCCTAGGGTTGGCAGGATATTATCGCAGAAAGTCACCCTATCGACTTGCACCTTCAGAAATGCAGGAGTTGTCGACACAACTTCAGGAGCTTTTAGACAAGGGATTTATCAGACCAAGCTTCTCGCCTTGGGGAGCTCCAGTTTTGTTTGTTAAGAAGAAGGACAGTAGTTTCCGCATGTGTATCGACTACCGCGAGCTGAACAAGTTGACCATTAAGAATTGGTATCCTTTGCCAAGGATTGATGACCTGTTTGATCAACTACAAGGTTCGAGTTTCTACTCCAAGATCGATCTTCGATCAGGATATCAACAGTTGAGAATTCAAGAGGAGGGTATCCCAAAGACTGCCTTTAGAACTCGATATGGACATTACGAGTTCCTGCTTATGCCATTTGGTTTGACAAACGCGCCAGCAGTGTTTATGGATTTGATGAACAGAGTCTGTAAGCCATATCTCAATAAATTCGTGATTGTGTTTATCGACGATATTTTGATTTATTCAAAGACAAAGGAAGAGCACGAGCAGCACCTAAGAGCTATTTTAGAGCTGCTTAAGAAAGAGAAATTATATGCAAAGTTCTCGAAGTGCGAGTTCTGGTTGCGTGAAGTTCAGTTCCTTGGTCACGTGGTTAACGAAGATGGAATTCATGTGGATCACACAAAGATCGAGGCGATCAAGAATTGGGAGACTCCCAAGAAGCCAACCGAGATCTGTCAGTTCCTAGGGTTGGCAGGATATTATCGCAGATTCATTGAGGATTTTTCAAAAATCGCTCAACCTTTGACCTCCCTTATGCAGAAAGACAAGAAGTACGAATGGGGAGATAAACAAGAAGAAGCTTTTCAGTTGTTAAAGAACAAGCTTTCCGATGCACCGATTTTGTCCCTACCCGAAGGCACCGACGACTTCGTGGTATATTGCGACGCCTCGCGTCAAGGTTTAGGCTGCGTGCTGATGCAGCGACAGAAGGTTATAGCCTATGCTTCGCGCCAGTTGAAGGTTCATGAGAAAAATTACACCACGCATGATTTGGAATTAGGCGCGGTGGTGTTTGCATTAAAGATCTGGAGACATTACTTGTATAGCACCCGATGCACGATCTTTACTGATCACAAGAGCCTACAGCATATATTCGATCAGAAGGAGCTTAATATGAGACAACGCCGATGGGTGGAGCCGTTGAACGATTATGATTGCGAGATTAAGTATCACCCAGGGAAGGCGAATGTGGTAGCAGACGCCTTGAGTCGGAAAGAAAGGATCAAGCCCATAAGGGTTAGGGCTTTGGAAATGATCATTCGAACGGACCTCTCGTTGCGCATTCGTGCCGCGCAGGGGGAAGCTCTTAAGGAAAAGAATCTTGAAGATGAATATCTCCGTGGGATGGAGAAACGGTTAATACCCAATGAGGAAGGAACATTGTGTTTCATGGGAAGAATTTGGGTTCCCCTCTTTGGTGGTCTTAGAGAAGTAATTTTTGATGAAGCTCACAAGTCACGGTACTCGATCCATCCAGGATCGGATAAGATGTACCAAGATTTAAAGGATTTCTACTGGTGGCCGAGATTGAAAGGCGATGTTGCAACGTATGTTGGCAAATGTTTGACTTGTGCCAAGGTAAAGGCCGAATATCAGAAGCCTTCAGGTCTTCTGCAACAACCTGAAATACCCATGTGGAAATGGGAGCAGATTTCAATGGATTTTATAACGAAGTTCCCAAAGACACCCAAAGGTCATGATACGATTTGGGTAATCGTAGACCGTCTGACTAAATCTGCACAGTTTATACCGATCAGGGAAAAAGATAACATAGGTAAGCTAGCTGAGCTATACCTCAGAGAGATAGTTGCACGACATGGAGTGCCTCTCTCGATTATTTCTAATAGAGACGGAAGATTTGTATCAAGGATTTGGAAATCCTTCCAAGAAGCCTTTGGTTCTCAGTTAAATCTGAGTACTGCTTTTCACCCACAGACAGACGGCCAGAGCGAACGAACGATTCAAACGCTAGAAGACATGATGCGAGCTTGCGTAATGGGCTTGGGTGGCAGTTGGGACACCCATCAACCTTTGGTAGAATTCTCGTATAACAACAGTTACCATGCAAGCATTCAAGCTGCACCGTTTGAAGCTCTATATGGACGCAAGTGTCGATCACCGTTATGCTGGGCAGATGCGGGTGATAGACAGCTTGTTGGTCCCGAATTGGTTCAAGAGACGACAGATAAGATTATGCAGATCCGAGAGCGCATTAAGGCGGCTCGTGATTGACAAAAGAGCTATGCGAACCAAAGGAGGAAACCTTTGGAATTTCAAATGGGAGATATGGTTTTACTAAAGGTCTCACCTTGGAAAGGTGTAGCACGCTTTAGGAAGCGTGGAAAGTTGAACCCACGATACATTGGACCGTTCAAAATCCTGGAAAGGATTGGTCTTGTAGCTTACAAGTTGGATCTACCCGCAGAACTGAATGGAGTTCATGATACATTTCATGTATCTAATCTGAAAAAGAGTCTAACTCAAGAAACAGTTGTCATTCCTGCCGAAGAAGTTCACATTGACGACACACTCCACTTTACTGAAGAACCTGTTGAGGTTACTGATTGGAAGGTCAACAAGACACGCAGGAGTAGTGTTAAACTCGTTAAGGTTCGTTGGAACGCACGTCACGGCCCAGAATTTACTTGGGAGCGTGAGGATCGCATGAAAGCAAAATATCCGCATTTGTTCCCCAACTCCCCTGCAGCTAGTAGCAGAGCCTAAAATTTCGGGACAAAATTTTCTTAACAGGGGGAGAATGTGACAACCGTAAAAAATCTAGGTATCCGTACAATTTAATTAACCATGATTAGTGCTTAATGACTGTGCCGAATTACAAATGACCGCTTTCTCATTACTGCATCATACTTACATGTGCATCACATATTGCATAATGTCACAACGTATTTACAGACAAACCATATTGACATAAATGATGCACAAACCACAGTTAGCGGATAACTCAGAAAAATGCTGACGAGGTTCAATACATAGACAGACAGTGTTTTGAGACCCAGTATGGGCCAGAGACTAAGTACTACACTAGTATGGTGTGTAGGGAAGTAAGAACCATAGAACTGCATTCCTAAGTGATAGTTTAAGTGCCGGGAAGTGCCTAAAATCCACATAAAGTGTTGAATTCAACATATTTCAGCAAAATTCAGCATTTTAACAAGCTAGTTACATGCAAAAATATGACTAAATGGTCCTGAATGCTTTCCTAAGTGTCGGGAATTAAAAGTGTCACAAAAGGGTACATAAAGATCACTAAACGGAATAGTTCGACACTTTAACGAACCGGTATCTAACCGAACAACCGGACACTACCCGAAACACCAAAATTATACTAGAAGCAATGTTTTATTATTTCTAAGCTAGTTATGATCCCCGAACACCCTAACACACTATATAACACACAATATGCTTAAACACTAATCATGACACTTGAAATCTAACTAGATCTCCTAACTTGTCAATAAAACACAACTAGTACCCCCCCCCCCCATGGTGGACGGTCACCAAAGTGGCCCCACCCTTGATCATGCTAAATCTCCTTTGATTTGGTTAGAGATTATGTCTTGTACTTATGAAACACATTAACCATTGGATAAACACTTAACATGGTTATAAGAAGACCATTAGCTCATTATCTTCACCCACACTTCACCTTCATCTCTCTCCCTCCTTCTTCTCCCCTCTCGGCCGAACATAGCCCACCACACCACCACCATCTTCAACTCACTTCCATACATTCCAAGTTCATCCTAAGGTGCAAGAAGGTGTCTAAGGAAGTTTGGAGCTCTTGGAGATTGAAGGACCTTTCCCATTTGCTTTTATCCAAGACATTTATCATCTTCAACTTCTTGTGTTCATCCCTATCCATAGAGCTAGTATTAACGCCCTGATAATCTCTTGTTACTTCATATTTTGTTGGTTAAAAGATGATGAACATTGTTAATCTTGAAGAACAATAAAGAACGTAATCATGAATCTTTAAAATAAGCTTATTAACATATGAATACATGTTGACTAGTATTGTTTTACTTCTTGATGATTGATGATTTGTGTTAGTGATGTTAGACATCATATGAAACCTACTAGATTGTGATTAAACACATGATATAGTAAGTTAAGTTGGTGATCTTGTGAAAGACCAAGATCATCATGCTTTATGTTTTCATGAACTTGAAGAATGAAATGATTTTGTGAATGATGAAGTATGTAATATGTTACTAGACATAAACTTGGGTGATTTCAAAAATAGTTTTCCAAAGAAACCAAGTTAAGTAACACGATTTACATAGATTTGGTTCTTACTAAAACATACACTATTTTTGGTGATAAAACAAGTGTAGAAACACTTGTGAAGCAAGGAGATGTCAGAAAGAAATGTTTTTGTAAAACATGTTTACAAGTTGTAAACACCTAAATCTTTCAAGAATGAAACTTTTAAAGAAGCAAACACATTCTAAAGGTTAACTAACCCTACTAAACACACTACCAAGTTACTACAAGTTTTTATGAAAGTTCAAGTTCATGATTGTTATGTAAATAGCATTGTTTTGGCACTTGGTAAGTGTAGATTGATTATTGATTGTTTGTGATGATTTTTAAAAAGAAAATGATATGCGTTGATACCATGGACACCTCCATTTTTAGGGGAAGTTATGGCAAAATTTTCTAAAAATCTAAACACTTAGAAAAATATTTTCAAACCAATATTTACAAGTGTATTTTGATCATGAGTTTTCAATATAAACTTTGCCATAATTTTTGTTACAAAAATACAAATATTGAAGGTTGGTTTTTGTAAAAAAAAATAACCAAATATATATTTGAAAGGTATATATTTAGAAGACATGTGTGTGAATATTTGTATGCTTTGTGTAGTAGTTATATTATTTTAGGGTTAAAATAATATAACTTGACAAAATACCAAGAAATTACAATCCAAAATATTACCATAAATCGTAAGGAATAACTATATAAGTTACACACATAATATTGTGGAACCGAACCATAGAATGTAACTTACAAATATTCTGGAAAATACATTATGAGCATATTTTTAGTAAATATTATTTTGGATACGAAAGAAATGAAAATATGATTTTTATTATTACAAAGTATATCATGTTTTCGACAAGAAGAAAATATATTATTTTTTAGAGGTAAAAATATATTTTCCTAGAGTATTTAGAAGATATATGATTTTTGGGAAAAATATATATTTTCTTGAAATACATTATTTTTGGACAAAATAAGTTTATATATATTTTCTTGAAATATATTATTTTGAAATTACAAATACAAGAATGTGAATATACATGTATGAGATACCCCCATCCTTGGGAAGGAAATACGAAAAGTAAATACTTGAGAAGTATTGTTACAAAAATACTGTTTAAACAATTATTCCAAAATTGAATATAATTTAAAGTTAAAATAATCATTATTTTAACAAGTAATTATAACTTGGGATAATATTAAAAGAAACGTAACTCAAAAACGTAAATACTAAGGCAAGGCACGGCCCGTTCGTCTAATAGACCCTAGTACATTGTAGGTAGTCGTGCTTGCTAAAGAGATTTGAGTTACGAGCACCGAAGACGCAAAACTGTGAGTTCATGTCCCCCCTTTTCTTTTAACTGTTTTCAGTTTTATAACTTCGGGGGTGAAATACATGTTACAATTATTTACAAACGTTTTATACATGTTATGGTTAGCTAAGGAGGGTTACTGCTCGATCATGTGAAAGGTGGCTACAACACTTAAGGCCATTAATCCTCGTCGTATGACCGAGGGACATGAGTGATAGAACTATTTGGGTGTAGCGAGCCCACACCCATGAGGACCAGGGTGGCCCATGTGGTGACTATGTCCACATACTAATGCCGTGGCAAAATTCCGCTAGGTTTGAGTTTTCCTGCACCATTTCACACATACCATTGGCCTTGCAAACCAATTGGTGATCTGTTTTTCCTTATTGCTGCATACCAGGGACATACATACATACAGACATACTTTAAAGGTTTATTCATACACACGAACAATCACATGAACTCGCTCAACTTTTGTTGATGTTTTCAAATTACATGTATTTCAGGGAACTAAGTGGATCTGGCAGGTGTTTGCATGTTTTCAAGCTGCGTCATGAATAAAAGATGTCATCCAAGTCATTAGGGTTTAGGAGGTGTATCTTAATCCTGGACGAGATACATGGTTCTAAACTCGGGTTTGTTTAAGATCTTTTATCGAGTCTTCGTGAACTCATTAAAACTTGTGGAGGTTTGTAATTTGAATTCGGTGTCGACATTTCAGACAATTATGTTGTGTTATTTTCAAACTTAATTTATGGATGAACATCTTATGGTTTTTATCATATAGCGTTGTTATGAATGAATGCTATGGTATTAAGAAAGTCACACCAATAATCATGCTTCCGCAAAAGTCAGGGTGTGACAATTTTCGTTTTGTGCTTTGTTTTTGTAATACCTTAAGTGTGTGATTATACAAATAGTTTGGTTAATATTTGGTACTTTTGTTTTCTAAGTGTTGATTTAGTTTAAAGGATGTTAATGATGTTTATTTTATGATGTTGTTTGTCTATGACTTTTGTTGGATGCTTTTCGTCTTTATAACTTGTAAGTTTAAATTCTTTATTGCAGATATGAATCCATCTAATCAAACACCATCCTTTTTAAATTCCTTAATGAAGATGATTTTATATTTTTGGTATGTTTTTTAACTAGCTTGCTCCTATAAGGATTGTACATTAATTTTTGATGTAAGATGTTTGTTAACTACTGTCGCAGAATATACCACTTGATTTTGAGAGTCTGTTGTGGGGCAAGGAGGCCCCGTACGGTTGAATTGTAGAACTACTTGTTGGTGACAAATCATTAGTACGAGTACGAAATAGAGATGATCATTGTATATTTACGGATGGATGGGCAAAGTCGGTTAGAGATTGTTGTTTGAAAACCAAAGATGTTGTATTGGTAAAAGCTATTGGAAGTTTGTCATTCGTTATCTCATGTCTTAACGAAAATGTCTACGAGAACTCTTACATTTCAGCAAATATTAGACCTGAACTTGGCATGACTGTAACGATATATTATTTTGTTACTTACTGTAAACATTTTTTGCTAGCTCAACAACTTGCCAACATCTGTTTTCCCTTTTATCGTCTGTTTCCTTATAATCTTAACGTCTGTTGACTAACCTTTATAACTTATGTTGACTAAGTCTTTTAACCTCGATTGACTAACATCTGATATTTAAGATCTGTCCACTATCACACCCCAACCGATGGCGGAAACATCGGTATGAGACGAACAAATTGCTCAAAACGTCATAACACTATGTGACAATATAATTAAAAATTCAAATTTCATAAATGGACTAAATGTCATACAAGATTCCAAAGAAATACAACATAGTTCAACAAAACATAACATCAAAAGATAAACTAAAATTAGGTGTGAATCTAAGTTCACCTAATCTTTGTTCTTCATCGCATCATTATCAAACTATCAACCAGCAACATGTATTAAAATATATCAACAAAAAGTTGGCGAGCATACAAGTTTGATTACACAGCATAATATAGACTAAAAAGTTTCTCATATCCAACATGAATCATAATATGCGAGTTACTAGTATGCTTAGATTGTGTAACAATATGTTCAAACCCAAGTTTCTAACGCGTTTAATTTTGCCTATCCCAAAGTATCGCGGGAGGTTAACATGTTTAACTTAACAATACCCCAAGTCTCGTGGGCGGTGCGTTAGTCCTATAGCGCTATAATTGTTAAGGTAGGATAGCAAAGTTAATGAGCATATATCAACACAAATAGTTTACATGGCATACGGAATTAACAAGCATCACACATAGTTTCATGTTTCAACAATGGATAGAGTTTGTTTAAAATAGTTTCAAAGTGAAGTGTAGTTTGTATAGTATACATGTTGCACCCAAAAGTAATTAAAAGGAAAAGGGATCGAGTATGCTCACGGTTTTTGCAAGCTTTCCAACTTGATATCCCGCGAGTGTTGTTGGTGGATGGGTTAATTTGGAGCACCTTGTCCTTCTACACGAAGAAAACATAGGTGTGTGAGTTTGGGGAATAACGGAAGATTATAGATTCGGAATTTTAAATACATGAACATAGACATATAATCTCCATTACATATGATGCTTAGATGATATACATACTAACTTGACAATGTTCACTTGTTCATCATCAAGTGTTCGGTTTGTTTGAATGTTACATACGTATTACATAGAGTATACTATATCATATATGTCAAGCATGAGGTAGAAGATTAAAGTCTTCATTTAGGCACCTCTAAGTGTCATGGAATTCATACATGAGTTAGGAAGAACAAAGCTTTCACTTAGGTACCTCTATTGTTCACCACTACACTTGTTGTTATAAACAACAAGAAGGGTCATGAACTTACAAGAATAATGAAATACAACAACTAATCTATGAGAAAACATCAAGAAGTGAGTGGATTTTTATGAAAGATAGCCCAAGCTAGTCTAACAATCACACATTCATCAAGCTTCAAGCTTGAACACTTCTTGTGGGTAAAACTGTGACAACTCGAACTTTAGATCTATCATTGTGTAACATACGTGAACGTGTTATGATTTTACAAACTTTGATGCTATTGAATGTTATGATGTTATGTGCCATATGTGTATGCATGCTATATGAATGATTATGTGTTGCACAAGCCCAAACTACACGAACCGGTCACACAAGCCCGTTTGGGCCACACCTTGAATCGGACTCCATTGGGTAACCGAGTTGGGCTCGGCCCACTCCCCACTCGCAAACACAAATCCCTTGGTAAGGGTTTGATTTCTTTCATTGTTACAATTTACACAACACACACAAACCCTATTGCTCTCTACTCTCTCTCTCTCGTTGCTTGGAAATCGAAGGCACAAGAACATCCGATCATTCTCTGGTTCGGATCACCCTTCTTTACTCGTAATCGGTTAGTGTTTTGTTTATGTTTTTGTGATAAGTGATGTTATGATTTCATGTTTAGATGAAACCGATTAGAATCCGCATGATTGAGAACTAGGGACGGTTAGATGATGTTGTTTATGATTGGTCTTCGGATTGATTTCTTGATAATAGATATAATCAGGTTCTGTATGAATGGTAATCGGATAGGTTGCATGCTAGTTCGATGATATGTTTATGACCCGGTTTAGATTTGTGTGATAATCCGATTTTTGATTTGATGCTGTTATGATCATGCTAGATGGTGATGATTTGAAGACATTATGAATATGATTGAATGTTGAATAATCATTGTTTGATCTGAATTGTGAAACTGCCTAAGTTGTTTGCTAGAATCACGGATAAGTCAATGCAGGAATTATGGAAACCAGTTACACACACGGTTGCGACTCGGAACCACTCATTGCGAGTCGGAACCCCACTCGAGACCACAACAGCACAAGCCGAGACCATGGTTGCGAGTCCCGTTGCGACTCGTAACCACACCATGAAGAGCCGAAATCACCAGTTGCGACTCGCAACCTCCTATTGCGACTCGTAATCTCCGGCTGTGACTCGTAACCGGGCCATGATGAACCGAGACCGCCTGTTGCGACTCGTAACCACCGGTTGCGACTCGAGATCGCTGGTTGCGACTCGAGACCTCCTTTGCACGTACACTGTTTTGGGCCTCCACTGTCACGGGCCCAACCTTATGACTGTTATGTTATTGGACTGCTTATGTTAATTGGGCCGACTACTTGGACTCGTTATTTGATATGAACTGCTGATACGTTTATGTGAATTGCCATGATCATACTTGATACCATACGTGATACAAACGTGCTACATACGAACCTAACTTGCATAGTAACCATGATAGGACGTGGTTGATTCCTTACTTGTATACTTGAGCATTATACTGTCTGCCGAGCAAACCCAGGTGAGTTCACACTCCTACTAAGGCATGGGATTCCCGGGTCGTGGGAATGGGATAAAGGTTACAATTGACTAAGAACGTACATATGCTTTCCTAGACTATCACCTACCATGATCCTCGGATGTCAGGACGGTTCCGTAGGTTAGGATAACACCTACGTGGTCATATGCCAATTACTGCCTCGGATGTCAGGCACGCACGTAAAACCTACGTGTACGCATTACTTACTTCTATCCTCGGTACAAAGGATACGTACGTGAAACCCACGTACACCCCCGCGTCTCCTATCCTCGGTTGTGAAGGATACGTACGTAAGACCTACGTACACCCCATACGCGCTACTGTTCTCGGAAGAAGAACAGGGATGATACGAGTAGTTGATACGAATAGTCTAGTGGTCACTTAACATGGGAAGCCCCCACCTATATAACTTATTATCGGCCCAGTAGAGCCACCCGTTACTTACTGTTACGCATTTAATTACTGTGAACTCGCTCAACTAGTTTGTTGATCATTCTGTTACATGCCTTGCAGATCGTTAGGTACTTGGAGCTTGCACAAAGAGGAGCCGGTCGTTGTGGACAAGGATCGTATTACTTGATTAGACACTTATGACCTTTCAGTATTTTAACTTAGGTTTATAACAATGCTTCCGCTTCTTAAACAATGCTTGGTTTTGAAACATCAATCATGTTATGAGGAACTACTTTAATGACTTTTATAATTATTAAATGCTATGTTTGATATGATTGATGGCTTGATCCTGGTCACGTCACGCTCTCAAGCGGTGGTACTCCGCGTGTGGATTTTGGGGGTGTGACAAAAACCCTAACTAAAACAGAATGTTTGTGAGGTTTTAACCTCTGATTTAACATTTCTCAGCCTTGTTTTTAAGCCCAACTAATCATTTGATTGATTATGAGCATTAGGACATAGGTTTGAGATGAGATTAACTCAAGTTTATAAAGTTTTAGATGAAAATAGAAAAGTCAGTCAACTTTGGAGCCTTTTTGGTGACGTTCAGGGCATGGTTTTCCATGAAAAACTAATGGAAACGTAGCTAAGGTCAATCCAAAGAAGTAGAAAAAAGAATCGAGTGAATCAGATAAGAAATGACTGAGTTATGCGTACTTTTGTGAAGGTTGGTATTTCTGCTCGAACTTGAGATTTGCAGCTGATTATGGGAGGATTTGAGAGTGGTTATTTATAGGGAATGATTAGGTTAGGTTTTAATTGGGTAATAAATGTTAAATCAAGGTTTAAAAATCAAAACAACACAAAAAATCGTGCCTAAAACAAGCTGAAACCCCTTCTGGTTGCGGCTGCCAGGATTCAACCGAACGAGTTCTTAAAATTAATTAAATGTCGGGTTATTATCGATGTGAAGGCACAACTCAGTTGGTTATGCGTGTATTTGTGAGGGTGTTGACCCGGGTTCGTGTCCCGCGGTCTGCATCTTTTTGTTTTTTTTTTTTGTTTGATTTAAAACATTGAACTTACAGCAATTTGCACAACCAGTCCCTGGACTTTAACTAACCAAGTTATGTTAATTAAAAAAAGAACTAACTTTATGATTAAAACTCACCAACTTATATCATTTCAGAAGGAGACTAACTGTATAATTTAAACCAACTAAGTTAGTTTACTAACTTTAATATTTAACGAGACTAACTAGATATTATAAAAATAACTTTTTTTTTAAATAGTAAAATTAATTAATTTAATTAATTAAATAAACTAGGATGGATAAATAACGAATTTAAATTAGGATAAAAATCTTTAAACGATTAATCATTTCACGAAGCTTTCGAGTTTCGAGAATTAGGATCCGAATTTCATTATTTTAAGAGTTTTAACCAGTTTAACGAGTATCAAGTGTCGATAAATATAGAATCAAGAATTCATGAATTCATTAACTGTTGCACATAAGTCTAAATCATGATTAAAATAGCTTCGTTTTCATTATGATCAATAGTCTCGATTTACAAATGACACGAAAGTAGATTACAAAGAGAGTACAAGTGTCTAAATATGGAAAGTACAACACGTCTTTCGATGTCGAAGTTGCCACCGGAAGAACCATCTCCGTTAATTCTGTTCTTTGTGATTGTACTCTCGAGCTCAACAATCACATCTTTCTGATTGATATTATTCTGATGCAGCTCGGAAGTTTTGATATCATAGTAGGCATGGATTTTCTTCATGAGAATCGTGCTGAAGTTGTGTGTTTCGATAAGATGATTCGCTTCTCGCTCGCTAATGGTGATTTATTATGTGTTTATGGTGAAACTGCCTCGAAGGGTCTCAAGCTCATGTCATGTATCCAAGCTAGCAAGTATCTCCGCAAGGGATACAGAGCTTTCTTGGCCAACATCGTAGTAGCGGAGAAGGAAAAGAAAGATAATCCGGAAGTAAACGATGTCCCCGTTGTGCGTGAATTTCCGAATGTGTTCCCTGATGATCTTCCTTGGCTTCCTCCGAGTCGTGATATCGACTTTCGTATTGACCTCATTCCTGGAGCTAATCCTGTAGCTAAAGTGCCTTATCGTCTCGCTCCGTCTGAAATGCGTGAACTGTCAAGTCAACTCCAGGAATTACTTGATAAAGGCTTTATTCACCCTAGCACCTCTCCTTGGGGCGCACCAGTCCTTTTCGTCAAAAAGAAGGATGGGTCGTTCCGGATGTGCATCGACTACAGGGAATTGAATAAGCTAACCATCAAGAATCGCTATCCTCTGCCTCGAATCGATGATTTGTTTGATCAATTGCATGGTGCCTCATGTTTCTCGAAGATCGATCTACGCTCAGGCTATCACCAATTACGCATCCATGAGGAGGATATACCCAAAACCGCCTTTCGTACTCGTTACAACCACTATGAGTTCATTGTTGTAGGATCGGTTTCGCGACCTGAATGAGTCGTTCGGAAGAGCTCTCGTACGTTTCAGAGGCGGAATACTAAGAAACGCACTAGAAAACAGCTTGAATACACTTTAAACCTCTTTTCTATTGATATAACAGTGATTACAGTACAAGAAAATACCGGCAGCACCTCGGTATCAGTTTTCCAATTCGTTCCAAATGACAACCGTTTGAACACTATATATAGACTAGACCTGACCGTTTGAACAAGCTCAAACGGTCATTAAACATTCAAACGGCCAACTCTCAAACGGCCAAGACTATTCAAACGAACAGATCCTCTTCAAACGGTCAGCCTTCATTCAAACGAAAGGGCTTTATTCAAACGAACAGCTTTGACTTTCCTTGATTTCTTGCCCAATCTGATCTGCAACAAACCCGAGACTCGACATAAGACGAAGACGACAGATGACTGCACCAACAGACTCCCCCTCAGATGTTGACGAGTCTTAAGTGTCGAGTCTTTACAGTCTTCAGTCTTTATCAGTCCATCGAGTTTCTCTCTCTCTCTCTCTGTCTTCAGACCCCCCCTCTCAATTTGCTGGTATTTCTTTGTTCTTCAGCAACATCTTCAGGATCGTTGTCTGGCCTTCACATGTTCAAACTTGATGCCTGGCTTTAGCTATGTCCACTGAATCCAAAACTTGGTTACACCTACACATTCTTAACCCAGAAGTAAATTTTCTAATTTTAACAATTTGCATGCACCAACACTAACTCTCTTTCAGATTATTCACATATAATGAACCATTTGTTGATTTAAAGAAACATATTTTGACAATTAGAAGCACTCCCCTTCACAACAATGTCATCATGTTTAGCACTCGGAATTTTGATAATCAGCTTTCCAACATCAGTTTGTCAAAAATATTTTTGAATTTTTCAAAATTTATGCTAAAATACACACAAAATCTTTTTGGATTTTTCAATGAAAAGAAATGAAATACAGAGACGAAAAATTTACATACACTATTTTTGTGAGATCGTGTAAGAGGATCATATCAGTTTATGAGACATGTCACTAACACCGTTAAGCTAAATTACATTTTCAGTTCTAAACAATTTACCTAGATTGTCAGTATATCGGTCCACTGAAATTTTCACACAAAGTTCAACTGATCCGAGATACGATATTAATGTTTTAAGAACTTAAACTTATCCGTGTATCCCACTACTTGAATATACTCCCGTATCCAGATCCCAATATTCAGTCTTACAGGTGAGTATACCACAACTGATATCTGTATAGGGGTTAGATGCGAGGGCCGTGAGAGCTCAGGTCGATACTTCCGTATACGCAGAGAGATGACGGCTTCGACTTTTGGTGTGTCCCCTTTAGAGGATCTTTTAATTTCAACAGCAGCGACTATCAATTTTATTGTTTCATCAGCATGCTGAGGGTGAAGCTATATTTCAAGCTTTTTGCGGAAAGCATTATCCGGGGACTAGGTCAGTACTTCCATACAGCAGAAGTCCCGGGATAATACCCCAGATATCACTGAGCATAAAGACCTAGTATCTCAGAATAAGGGACCTTTCAAACAAGATTTCAGGGGTTACCTATATATCCAAGTTTGTGTTAACCCACAGAACAAGCAAGTTTGAAATTTAGTTTATATCTCGTCACAACTTACTAAATGTGTAAAAACCTACTGACATATCCACAGTAAGACTGTTTATCACATATTATCTTTCCAATTCCTTAGCATGTTGTGACAGCCTACTGACGTACTACCATTTCCTCTTTTCACAACGAAACTCATTTTTGAATTTTATCATGTTTTTGGCTTTTTCAATTTTTCTAATGTTTTTGGATTTTCTGAAATTTTCTACTCCCCCTAAAATGCAAACACATTTCAAAGGAAATTTGAAAACTACTAGACTCTTGACCCACTTGAAAACAAAGAAAACAACACAGACTGTACAGAAACTTGACAACTGACATCGAATCACATCAAATCTCCATTCACTAGGCATAAACAATCTGAACTCCCCCTTTCAACAAACCATTTTCTCATTTAGATTTCAAAACACTTAAGTTTGTTTTAATCAAAATGATTTTTCCGGAAAATGAGTTTGTTTTTAACACTCTTAAGTTTACCATTTGTAAAACATGGGGATATGGTTCATCATCTTGTTTATAAATCTCATATGAATAGTAAATCAAGTACAACTTAATGTCCCTGATTTACCATTTGCAGTTCAGAAACCTCTGCATCACTTGTAAACATAATCTCTTCAAAGTATAACCAACAACTACCACTTGTAAGTATAACCAAACAATATCACTTGTAGGTATGTCACTTCTACACAAACCATTTTACCAATCAGAATGCCGATTCCTGCTTCGCACTTACCAACCTGGAAGCTCCGGCGAAGTCCTTCAACCTGTAAAATTCAAACAATATTCAAAATCTTTCAAACAAGCTTTTCAAACACTAGAATGATGCCGATTCCTGATCCACGATATAAACTTGGGATCTCCGGCGTAGTCCTTCGACTATTATGGGAAGCAGACTTCCATCCAAGTCTTTTCAGACTTGATGGATTTCAACTCTTGCGCAGTGGGGTTGTATGTTGCCTTTTTAGTTGCGTAAAAGTCTTTAACCCCCTTTGCTTTCCCATTTAACATTTTCCCAAATATCTTTTTAACATTCCCGTTGAATGTTTTCTCGACATCAAAATCTTTTTCTTCATTGTAAAACTGATTTGAAATTTCTGTTTTACCAACTTTCTTTTTAATTTCTTCAAATTTCAGCGATGGAAAATCATCATCATTTACTGAAATTTTCTCTTCAATCTGTGGCTCTTCTGGCTTTGTGGAACCAGATTCATCGCCGACATTCACATCAATCTGCTTGGCAACCCATACTTGGTTTTCTTTTCCTTTCTTTTCATACCTCTTCTTTGTCGAACACTCGCCAACCTCAAAAGTTGAATTTTCAAAAACTTTAAGTTTTTCTGTTGGTAGTTCAGTATCAACAACTTTTTCTTTTAATTTTTGAGAAACTCCCTGTTTTGTGTTGATATTTTTCGGACAATTCCATGCAATGTGACCAGCTTCATTGCATTTGAAACAGGTTCGAGTTTCTCTCGGATGAAATACTCCAGTACCATTCCTTCTCCTCTCAGCAAGAAACTCTTGATTCGATTGTTTCCAGAACGGTTTCTGCTGTTCATCTTCCGAGCTTCCACCTGACACAAATTCTGTTTTTGTTTTAGAATTTTTCCCATTTTTATACTTTTCTGGTGGAACAAAACCAAGTCCTTTCTTTTTGTAGGTACGATTTTGGTTTGGTTTCTTTTGAAAACCCGAACCAGAATTGTAACCCTTTTTCTTGTTTAACCGTTGTTGAACTCTTGAAGTATATTTTTTAGATTTTTCAAAATTTTTTAAAACTTTTAATTCAAGAATATTAATCTCTATTAGTTTGAAAGTTTTGTTAATCAATTCTGTTTTAAAACTCATAATTGGAAACTCTTTGTTATAATATAATTTGTCAGAACCATTCAAAGTATAAACAACTTCGAATGTTTCATCATTCCAATCTGCCTTCGATAACAAAAATTCTTTACTGTAAGACCGTTTGACCGACGACTTTTCACTGTTGACTGACGAATTTGACTCTCCAGACCCAGACTTTGACTCTGACTCCTCATCAATATCCAACACCTGATCGACCACCTTTTTAATAAGCTCAGACTCATGATCAGTGTCGGACGAGGTAAACGTGACATCAATGTTATCTGGTAAAACGTCAGTTGTGTCGGTTTTAAGCTTTATATTGACTGCTTTCTCAAGTTGTTCCTCGTTTGGTTTCCTAGGAGAATACCCATCCCAAATCGGAGGCGGACACTTGTTATAGCTAACAGTCGGTTTCTTACCACAATCTTTCTTCTTCTTTTGCTTCTCATCTTGAAAGGCTTCCATACCTGCAACAGTTGGGTAAATACGATCAATAAGATAATCAGAACTAGAATAACTTTGCAGTAAACGTCCAATTCTCTCATTCTCAATCTTTTCCGTTTCCAACTCTTGCTTCCATTTGGCACTTTCTTCGATGTAGAAGTTTATCGCCTTCTGCTTTGACATCATGACTGCATTCATCATCGTCAGTGCTTGTTCTCTTTCTGAGTTTGTCTTTTGGAGACCAGTTACTGTTTTGTTCAAGACATCATACGATTCTTTCACGTAGTTGAGGTTGAACAGTAACTGCTCCTTCTTCTTCTCGTACTCAGCTATAATGTTGTCTTTTGCTGCACATTCCTTACAAGCCTCCAAACACTTCTCGCAAGGCTTGATGACTTCAACAATCTTCTCAACCTCGATTGTTTTCACAACTTCAACCACCTTTTCAGCTTCACTCACCTTTTCTTCATCTTTCACAACTTCGATAATCTTTTCAGCAGCGCTTTCAACATTTTGAACATCACCATCAGATTTCTTTTGTTGTTCTTTAGCAGCTCTTTTCTCCTTCAGTTTTTCCATGCGATCTGCAAAATAGAAATGAAAACTTTCAGGAGAAAGATGAAATTTAGCAACATTTATATGTTTCTCTTCCTCATCATCACTGCTACTATAGTCTGGTGATTGATCAAATTGAACAGATTTTTCAGAATCAGCATCTGAAACACCCGAATCAGACGGTGTTTTGTCAAATACAACTGCTTTTTCTGAAACAACCTCATTATGTACACTCTCATCAGAACTCGATAAACTCTCATCTGAACCCTCTGAAATTTCTCCAGATCTTTCTGAAAATTCATCGGTACTTTCTGAATTCCCATCAGACGCAACAGACTTTTCATCCTCACTAGACACATTCACCCCAATTAATTTCATCCAGGTAGCAAACAAATCTGGCTCTTTGACAATCTTGGCAATGAATGCTTTGAATTCTCCTTTTTCATCAACGAACATATCCCAACTAAAACCTTCTGGTAGTTTCTCATCATCTTGATCGATTATGCGTGCTGCTTTGCCTTCAGATGATATGTAATCACTCCAGTTGAAATCTACCAAACATGCTCTCTTGGGATCTTCAATCTTTCTTCCATGAGCTGTCTGTGGTTCGTGAGATTGACCAACTTGCTGATAGATAGCTTTACGGTAGTAGTCGTCTTTTCCGAATGGATTCTGTGCTCCACTAGCTTCTCTACCTTTGCACTCCCGTTTGAAATGGCCTTTCTCCCTGCATCGAAAACAAGTAACTTTAGATTTATCAAAACCTAAAGTAGAAACATAAGCATCAAGAAAGTCATTTCTCCTGGTGATGGTTTTGAACTTCTCAGCACGTCGAAGAACACTTGCAAGACACCATTTGATATCCATGAGTTCCATCTCTTCGGCGTCTATTTGATCGTAATCCTCTTTGGTGAGCATAGGATTTCCGATCCGACTAGCAACCAGACCTTCATAGGATAACAGAACAGAACCCAGAAGTGCCATGTGATCTTTTGCAGTATCTTCTGAGAAGCTTTGACCTTCTGGAAGGTTGAGAGCTATGTTGCACTGAATAACATATCCATTTCCCGTCTTTGTTCCCTGAGACTGAAACTTGTCTTTGACTCTTTGGGATTGATACTCGGAAATGATGAGAACCCACTACTGCTGTTGTTCGAATCCTGATCAGCTTTTTCAGATGAATCCCCAGCACTGAACGCAGTTTGTATTTTCGGACTTTTCTCAGCTTCAGGAGCCGGAATACTACCTTTGTAGTACATTTTCACATCCTGTTGACCACTCGGACTATTCATCCTAGCGATCTTCTGCTGTTCCAGATTCTGACTCTCGATCTTTTCAATAAACTGTCCAATTGTTAATCCTTCATAAACACCAGTATTCTTCAGAATCATCAAATACGTTCCCCATTCTTTCTGCGGTAACGCATCTGCTAGCTTGTCTACCCACTCATCTCTATCTTTCTTTATACTCAGCATCGACATGGATCGTACTAAGTGACAGTACCGCTCAATAAGCTGCTTTGTGTCTTCTCCGGGTAAACTACTAAAAAGATCAAATTCTTTCTTTAGTAATGCTTTCTTGCTCTTGATCATGTTTTCACTGCCTTCAAACTTAATACGAAGAGCATCCCAAATAGACTTTGAAGTTTTATCATGCTGAAGCAGTATGAAGATGTCTTCTTTGATGGCTTGTTGAAGCAAACTGATCATCATCTTTTCTGCTCTGTACATAACACGTTCTTGATCCGTGAATTCTGATAATTCCTTTTCAACATGCATATCAGTACACGGTAACACATATTTCTTAAGTATGCACTCCCACGATCTTAGATGGTTGGCTTGAACCCAGTTTTCAAAACGATCTTTCCATCCATGATATTCTTCGATACTCATCAATTTAGGAGGTTTTTGGGTAGTTCCTGTCTCTTTATCTAAATTCATAGCTTGAACAACTGCAGCTGGACTCGACGGTGTTGCAAATGCGTTGTAGAACTCGGTACTCATGTTTCACACAATGAACAATTTTCAAACGGACAACGCAGTTTCAAACGGTGAACTTTCAAACGACATGAAGCTTTCAAACGACAGAAAGTATCTTTCAAACGAACAGATATTGTTCAAACGATCAAATCACTTTTCAAACGGTCTGATGTGATTTCAAACGACAGGATCTGATGTCAAACGATAGGTTCAAACGGAAGGTTACTTTCAAATGATAGGAACTAACTTCAAACGATGGGATCCTGATTCAAACGATTGTTTCAAACGATAGACCTTGTTTCAAACGACAGGAGCTGATTTTCCAAACGGAAGGTCTATGACGTCATCATTTTGTCGAACAATTTCAAACGGATAGGCACTTTTCTATCTGTTTTACTTCGATTTTCAGTCTGAAACTTTCAAGGCTTTGTCAGTTATCAATTCCGAACACAGTGTGAAGTTTTGAGCTGGTTTTGACCGTGGAAAGTATCGGCTTTGAACAAAAGGTGTAGAAAAACAGATTTCCAAGCTGAATATGGCAAGAACTCCTCGTCCTGAGCTCTGATACCAATTGTAGGATCGGTTTCGCAACCTGAATGAGTCGTTCGGAAGAGCTCTCGTACGTTTCAGAGGCGGAATACTAAGAAACGTACTTGAAAACAGCTTGAATACACTTTAAACCTCTTTTCTATTGATATAACAGTGATTACAGTACAAGAAAATACCGGCAGCACCTCGGTATCAGTTTTCCAATTCGTTCCAAATGACAACCGTTTGAACACTATATATAGACTAGACCTGACCGTTTGAACATGTTCAAACGGTCACTAAACATTCAAACGGCCAACTCTCAAACGGCCAAGACTATTCAAACGAACAGCTCCTCTTCAAACGGTCAGCCTTCATTCAAACGAAAGGGCTTCATTTAAACGTCCAGCTTTGACTTTCCTTGATTCCTTGCCCAATCTGATCTGCAACAAACCCGAGACTCGACATAAGACGAAGACGACAGATGACTGCACCAACAATTGTTATGCCTTTTGGTTTAACCAACGCACCCGTGGTTTTCATGGATCTGATGAATCGCGTGTGTAAACCATTTCTTGATCGCTTCGTCATCGTGTTCATCGATGATATCCTGATCTATTCAAAGTCGAAAGCCGAACACGCGCAACATCTACGTTTGGTTCTCGAGCTACTCTAGGGGAATCGACTCTATGCCAAGTTCTCCAAGTGTGAATTTTGGTTGGAGGAGGTTCAATTCCTCGGTCACATTGTCAATAGTCAAGGTATTTATGTCGATCCCGCGAATATTGAAGCTGTTAAGAGTTGGGTTACGCCTAAGAACCCGTCTGAGGTCCGTTCTTTTCTCGGACTAGCGGGCTATTATTGTCGATTTATCGAAGGATTCTCTAAAATCGTCGTGCCGCTTACCTCTCTCACGCATAAAGACAAGCCTTTTGTTTGGGGAATTGAACAAGAGATTGCTTTCCAAACCCTCAAGCACATGCTTTGCAATGCTCCCGTTCTTGCTTTACCCGACGGAAACGATGGCTTTATTGTCTATTGCGATGCCTCGAACCTTGGTCTTGGTTGTGTTCTCATGCAGCGGGACAAGGTTATCGCTTATGCGTCTCGACAGCTCGAGATCCACGAGAAGAACTATACAACCCATGACCTCGAGCTAGGCGCAGTTGTTTTTTGCGTTGAAGATTTGGCAACACTACCTTTACGGTACTAAGTGAACGGTCTTCACCGACCATAGGAGCATACAACACATTTTCAACCAAAAAGAACTGAACATGCGTCAACGCCGATGGGTGGAACTTCTCAACGATTATGACTATGAGATTCGTTATCACCCTGGCAAAGCAAATGTCATTGCCGACGCCCTCAGCAGACGAAGCTACTTGCATAGTGCTCGTAATATTCCCGCGCAGCATCATCTCGAGTCTCTCATTCGCGAAGCCCAACATGCATGTTTTACCGAGCGTACTCTGAAGAAGGAAAGGATTCATCACGATGGAGCCCAGTTAGTGAGTAAATCGAATGGGATATTCCATTATCTGGACCGAATCTGGATCCCTAAACGGACCGATTTGCGACAGATTCTGATGGACGAAGCCCATAAGTCTCGATATTCTATTCATCCCGGTGGCGATAAGATGTACCAGGACCTTCGC
The DNA here is from genome assembly GCF_002127325.2 of Helianthus annuus. NCBI lineage: Eukaryota > Viridiplantae > Streptophyta > Magnoliopsida > Asterales > Asteraceae > Helianthus > Helianthus annuus. The sequence continues at coordinate 69,739,520 of NC_035440.2, read as the reverse complement.
TACAAGTACTGGTGGTCGGGCATGAATAAAGATATCGCTCTCTATGTTTCGAGGTGCCTGACTTGCTCGAAAGTCAAGGCCGAGCATCAAAGACCCTCTGGCTTGCTTGTTTAACCCGAAATCCCGATGTGGAAATGGGAAAGCATAGCCATGGATTTTATCACGAAACTCCCGCGTACAACCTCAGGTCACGATAGCATCTGGGTTATCGTCGACCGCTTGACCAAATCTGCGCACTTCCTGCCAATATGAGAAGACTTCAAGGTAGAACGATTAGCCCGAATCTACACAAATGAAGTTATCTGTCGACATGGTACGTCTCGCGACATCATCTCTGACCGCGATGGTCGGTTTACTTCGCGTTTGTGGGAAACATTTCAAGCTTCTCTAGGTACTATGCTTAATCTAAGTACCGCATTCCACCTCCAAACTGACGGTCAGACTGAAAGAACAATCCGTACTTTGGAAGACATTCTTCGCTCATGTGTCATAGACTTCGGTGGTAATTGGGACGCTTACCTACCTATAGTCGAATTCTCGTATAATAACAGTTATCATTCCAGCATTCAAATGGCACCGTTTGAGGCTCTATACGGAAGAAAATGTCGATCGCCAATTGTATGGCAAGAGATCGGTCACTTGCAATTAACCGGTCCTGAGCTACAGCAAGAAACGACAGACAAAATTCTCCAAATTCGAGACAACCTGCTGAAAGCTCGGAGTCGTCAGAAAAGTTACGCCGATAGACGACGCAAGCCCCTTGAATTTGACGTTGGCGACCATGTACTCCTAAAGGTATCACCTTGGAAGGGTGTGGTCAGATTCGGAAAGAAAGGAAAGCTCGCACCTCGATATGTTGGACCCTTTAAGATTCTGGAAAGGATCAGAAAAGTGGCCTACATACTGGAACTACCAGAGGAACTTAACAACGTTCACCCGACTTTCCATGTGTCTAACCTCAGAAAGTGTCTTGCTGAGCATGATATCCAAGTTTCTCTAGAGGATCTGCAAATAAACAAAACACTACACTTCGTGGAGAAGCCTGTCGAGATCATGGACCGACAAACCAAGCAGCTCAGACGCTCACGCATTCCCATTATGAAGGTTCGATGGGAAGGCAAGCGAGGCGCAGAGTTCACTTGGGAACTCGAAAGCGACATGAAGGTAAAGTACCCGCAGTTGTTTGTTACGGCTAAAGCCTAATTTCGGGACGAAATTCCCGCAACAGGGGGGACTGTAACACCCCGTGTTTCGAAAGTCAAAGTCAAGAATTCCTGTTTTGACTTCTTTGACTTGTAGATAATTTATTTATTTATTTGCTTTAGTTGTATTATGTGGAGTTAGGGGTGTTCAGGATTCGTTTCGAATTCGAAAAATTCGAAATTCGTTTAAATTCGATTCGATTATCAAGAATTCGTTTCGATTATAAGAATTCGAATTCGATTCAATTCGAGTCAAGTAAATCGAATACGAATTTATAATTTCAAATTCGATTCGATTCGAAATTCGAATATAAATTATACATTTTTATTTATTATTTTTATATATAATACATATATAACTTTTATAAAGCTATTAAAATTACCCATTACCAAACCCACTATATGACCCATAAGTAAAACCTAAGTAACAAATATATCAATAAATTTCTAACCATAAAAATATTAACTTGTGGTACTTTATTTAAACTTTTTAATGTGATATCGTGCTTTATGGCTGCTTTAAAATTTGTGTTTCATTTTGATAGTTTTTTTACATGTTTTAAAGAATCTGAATTAAATCGAATTTATTCGAATTCGATTCGAATTCGAAATTTTAATCGAATACGAATTGGGTTTTTTATTCGAATACGAATTCGAATCGAATTCGATAGGTTTTAATCGAATTCGAAGCGAATACGAATTCAAGGAAAAATAAAAATTATTCGAACAATTCGATTCGAATAATTCAAAAATTCGATATTCGACTCGATGAACACCCCTATGTGGAGTACTTGTTAATAATCGAGGTTTATTAGCTACTTATCGCATGTGTTTTATCGTTTTATCGCTTATCGCAATCGCATTCGCAACCCAAATTATGTGTTCTGGATATTGTTTTACGTGTGTGTGCTATTTATGTGTTACTTGTGCATGTTTATTTATGTTTATGATGTGGTGATTAATCGAAACGTAATCGAAACTCTGTCGCGATCGAATCGTAGACGCTAAACGTAAGTTAATTAGGATGATTGTATGTTAGATATAGTAGTTGGGATTAATGAGAAACTTTATCGCATCGCAACACCCAACACGCGAATCGAAATAGCAAAAACTCGTCGCGCCAAGCACTCGAATCGAGTGACCAGTCGACCGAGTTGCCACCCGATCGGGTTGCCACCGGATCGAGCTGCCACCCGAGCGACCAGCCACCTTTTCCCACTTTCCATTTTGGGAAACCCTTTAAATACCCTTCAAATGTCACATCACTCGATGTTGAAAGCCTCTCACTCGACCAGCTTGCTCCAGCCTCTATTTCTCTCGATTTCTTCCGATTCTTGTAAGTTTTCAACCTAAATCTTGTACTTTCTTGATCTACCCGCACTCCTACACATTTCTATCTTTTGAATCTTAACTTTTAACCATGAAATCAATGGATTCAAGGTGTTCTAGGATGATGTCATCATAGTGTTCTTATGAACTTCATGTTTTGGCTTCAATCCACCAAGAACAACTTAGATCTGAACGATTTCCACATAAATAAACAAAGATCTTGCATAGATCTGAACATATTCAAGGTGTAAAGGAATGAAAGATGGTTTTCTAACTTTCTTTCAACTCTTTTACACTCAATACACTCAAACCGATAGAATCGGAGCTCATTCTAATCTTCTACTCTCTCTTAGTGATGTGTTGGTTCAAGATCTAGATTCTATCCAAGAGATTACTGATTTCGGGTTAAACACGAAACGCCGTCACGAACAGTTAACCTGCTCGGACTAGGGTGATTCCTGTCCGATCGGGTCATTAAGTCTTGACGAGGTTCCTGTTGTTTGGCACGTTATCAACCCGTCTCGAGAAAACCACAAAAACTATCAAAACAAACAAGTGTAAAATGATTAGACTGCCCGGACGGATTGCCGCCTGATCGGGTTGCCACCTGATCGGATTGCCACCCGATCGGACAGCCGTCCGATTGGCCTGCACTTGGCCCCACACTTAACTTTTATTTTTAACATTCAAGAGTTTTGAACATCGAACGGATTGCCGCCCGATCGGGTTGCCACCCGATCGACCGACCGTCCGACTCTGTGATGTTTTGCACTCAACACTCAATCAATTTTCAACATGTTCAATGCATAGACAGTTCCAAATGGATTGCCACCCGATCGGACTACAATCCGATCGGGTGACAAACTGCTGTTAACTTGTTCTCACTAAGTGTCCACCAATCGGATCATCGCCCGATCGAACGGTCGTTCGATCGATCAACCTGAAGGGTATAGATACTTCTCTGTTTCAAAATGCTACAACAAAAACTTCAAAAGCCAAGCCATCATACACAAACACATCTTTCCCAAACGAGGTAACAATCCAATCGAATGGTCACCCGATCGGATGACCATCCAAGCGGATTGTCACCCGATCGACCGGTCACCCGATCGGATTGCCACCCGATCGGATTACCGTCCGATCCACTTACACTTTGTACCGATTTACGCGTTGCTTATCTTTATGCTATCGTTAACTGTTCAGGCTAATCTTTCAGCACTCCCTTCAATCCAAGGTTGTGTTTATTTGTTAAACATAGTCTGTGAGTATACTCAAACACTTTTTGCTTTCCGCACTTTTGCGTGTTACATACATTATCTATATTCAAATCACATCAATCACACAATGCAAACACTATTTATACGCTGACCGTTATTGCATGTCACGTGTTTTCGATGAATGCGTGTATGTTATGTTAACACAGTGATTGTTGTCTGACACCTTAGCAACGATAGTAGTATAGTTTGGACTCAGCACCTGTCGTGGACAGGGGTTGTTAAGTGTTTACTTCATATGTCCCAGTGGGGATATGTGTTGCGCATTCTACATCCCGAAGTCACGTCTGTGCATATTCTCTGTCGATAACCTACTTGCCTTTACTTTATGCATGTTACATGCTGGTTACGCGTAAACTATTTTCGAACTCTATATGCTATATCAAACTTGTATGCTCACCTTTACATTTTATGTATTGACCTTTACTTTAACGTATGTGGCATGTGCTTAAGATGCTAGGATGCTTTGGTTTGCCTTGTGATGAAATCAAGGCTAGGAAAGAGTCTAGGAACAAACAATCTATCTTTATGTTAAAAATCTGAGTTGTCGGAACATGTTTATGTTTGAAGAATATCTATGTCTGTAATAACTACATTATCTTATGGGTCATGGTATGGGACATGATGTTTAAACTATTAGGTAATTTAGTCGTTATGGAATTTCTTTGAACAATCTGTTTCGCTCAGTGCCGCGCCCCGATGTTTCCGCCATCGGTTGGGGTGTGACAATACCGTTGAATCAAGACGTATTACATTTGACCCAATTTGTTTACAAACAAAATTTATATTAAAACGTAGTCCAACTTAAAACGTACATAAAAGAACACATTTATAATTGACCCCGTCTCATTTTCATACAAAAATACGTTAAAGTGTAAACGAACTCAAATTTATGTCAAAGGTTTGAGGGTTAAAGAAAAGTTAGAAAGTATGAGGGTCTTTTTGGCAAGTTAGAAAGTAGGGAGGTTATTTTTGTCAAGTTAGAAAGTTATTTTTGCCAATTTAAAAGGTTGAGATGTGAATTTTGTCAAACAAAACTTGATGGGTGAACGGTGATTTCAAAGAAAAACAAACGTTGACCAGCTTTGTCATTTTGCAATTTGTGAACAAAAGTAATATAACACAGTGCATGGTCAGCCTTACACACTGACCACGCATTTTAAGATTAAAACGTAGTCCAACTTAAAACGTACATAAAAAGAACACATTTATAATTGACCTCGTCTCGTTTTCAAACAAAAATACGTTAAAGTGTAAACGAACTCAAATTTATGTCAAAGGTTTGAGGGTTAAAGAGAAGTTAGAAAGTATGAGGGTCTTTTTGGCAAGTTAGAAAGTAGGGATTTTATTTTTGTCAAGTTAGAAGGTTATTTTTGTCAATTTAAAAGGTTGCGATGTGAATTTTGTCAAACAAAACTTGATGGATGAACGATGATTTCAAAGAAAAAAACAAACGTTGACCACCTTTTTCATTTTGCAATTTGTGAACAAAAGTAATATAACACAGTGCATGGTCAGCCTTACCCACTGACCATGCATTTTAAGGTTATATACAATACAATATATTAATATTAATATTAGTTTTTAAATTTACTTTTGTTCTATTTGGAACAAAAGACTAAATTACCCTTAGTGATCAGATTTAACAGAAAAAACTAACTGAGTTAGGCTCAAAGGACATAACATGCAAGATTTGAAAATATAAAGTACAAAACTCGTCAATTTTACAGACAAACGACACCGCCTAAAAAGGGGTATAAAGATAAAGGACAAAATTTACAATTCACTCTATTATTATTATTTATACATAGTAAAACAAAGTGCTGATGAATAGTGACTCCAATTTTTTTAAGTATGTATAATTGTATTTTAATTATTATTTAAGTACCTTAAAAAATTATTATACATATTATAACAAAGTGCCGATGAATTTTTTTTTTTTAAATTCGACGGTACGTTATCGCATTTGCTAATGAATAGCAACTCTAATTTTTTTAAGTATGCATAATAGTATTTTAATTATTATTTAATTTGATTTTAACTTAAAAAAATTATTATACATATTAAAACAAAGTGCAAATGAATTTTTTTTAACATTTAACGGTACGTTATCGAAAGTATTGGATTGGTGTCGGTTCGGTTTGTTATAGTATCAGTACGATACATGCACTCCGTATAGAAATGAACATGTGCTGGTTCGATTTGTTACAATACCGGTACGATATATGTGCCTGGTATAGAAATTAATATTGTTTTACATCGATCAAACTGTCACGCTACTGGTATCGATATTTTTATTGTCGCTGACTGAGTTGTATAGAAGAAAAAAATTCGAAACTGAAAACCATAAAAATGAATACAGGTACCGGTAAAGATGTTTTTGATATGATACGGTTGTGATATGGTGTCTGATTATTAAAAGAAAATACAATAGAAATAAATATCGGTAGCAAAACAGATGTTGTTAGTTTGGTTCACTGTTGGCACGGTATCCATTGGCAAACAAGAAACCATAAAAGAAGAATACATACCAATACTAATGTTGTTTGGTTCAGTTCCACAGTATGAAAACGATACAGTGTCAGTTTATAAAAAGCAAAAACGCTAAAAATAAATACTGGTTCGATACATATGTTGTTAAGTTGGTTTCAGTTCGATTTGGTATGATAGCGGCACAATATTCGTTTTTAATAAAATTTATATCCTAATGTTGGAAAAAATAAACATAGAACGCACCGAACCGATATCAACTAAACAACATTAGTACTGGTATCGATATTTGTTTTCATTGTATTCGATCGATGTACGGTTTCTCTTTTGATTACTATAATAAGTGTTGATGCCATAACGTATCAAATCGAAACTTATTGAGTTCCCGTCGCAAAGCGCGGAGGAATCTCGCTAGTAAAGATGATAATCTAATTAAACTGTTAACTTTCTTAGAAATTATACTCAACGTGTAACTTTAAACTAAAACCTACCTCCTTAATAATAAAATAATATAATAATTAAAAATATAATCCATGAAATTTTAAATACTATCAATAGGCTTGTAGATGAACACAAATTAGGCATGTTCGTATTTGTTTATTTAACTTTAATCAAACATTAACATGCGAATGGATTTTCTTGTTCATGTTTGTTTGTTAAATGAATTCATGTTCGTTTATGTTTATTCGATATTATCAACAAAAGCGAATGAACGAACATTAACGAATACAAATTAGCATAAACAATGAAAATGAACGCCTTCGTATTCGTTCATGTGTCAATTACCCAAGGCAGGGTAATAAAATCTTATCGTGCCAATGGGTTGACCCGTGATGGGAATGGTCGAATTCGTTTTACTAATAAGTAATAACTAATAAATCATTTAAATAATCATGTAAACAAACATAAATGAGTGGACATAAATTAGTACACATAAACAAATCTAAAAAAATGAACACAAATAGACATTTACGAATGTAAATGAGCGAACAACGCATGTGTTCATATTCGTTCGCTTAGTTAAATACTCAAAAAGAATTTGTTGATGTTTTTTCGGTTACTAAAACAAACAACAAACCTACCTAACATTAGGTTCATTTACAAAACGTACTACAAATCATTTTTAAATATGGTTTGTTTGGTAGCATAATCGTTTTCCGGAGAGATTACAATTATTGAATACGTTTTCTTTTTCGGTAAGTGTAAAAGATACTTTATATGTTAAGTTATTTAATAATGTTAAATATAGAAAATGAGTGAGTTAGACGCAGCCGTTTAGGATTAAACATAAGAACTCTAATTAAGTTGTAAGATGTATACTAAGATTGTCGACAAATAAATAACAAACTTGTTATATTTCCAACAAAACTTTATTTCCATACATTTTGGCTATACCATGGACAACTGATCAAAAGCGCTCGACATACCGACATCAAACCATCACTAGTGCTCTAGTGGTGGCCACGGGTATTTAAGTTCCACCTATGGTAGGACCGGGTGAGTTTTCTCCTCCTGGTCTCAAGTTCGAGTCTGGGTGATAGGGGTTTCTCATTGAGGGGTTTAAATTGGGGATTTGTTGTGCGAGGGGGCTCTCTAGCGCGGACCCGGTTAAGACAACTTATGCTAGACCTCCCGACATTCACGAATAATTCACACCTTTCAAAAAAACATACCGACATAACATTTAGGACAAGGAGTCAGCCGCTTGAGAATCTAGTACACAAGGGAAAATCGGCATGCAATTCTACCATGATATTCAAGTTTTAAAGAGGGTGATAAAATTGTCACATACGATTTAACACACTGCTACACCCGCCTAAGTTATATCTAATCTAATCTAATCTAAATATTAATAAAAGACTCCATAAAATGCCACATGGCAGTTTCTCCTACACCCTCAAACATTCTAATTAAAAAATATTTATTTTATTTTAATTTAAAGATTAAAGATAATACCGAATTCAACCCAAAATTCTTCAATACTAGATATTATATTCTAATTTTAAATTCTTTAAATTTCCTAATATTTTTAAGCTTTCGATACTAGATATTTCAATACTATAAATTACTAACATGTATGTGCATATAAGGGTTGTATCTAGAGTTTTGGGAGTTTTTCAAAATTATTTGAGTATTTTACCTTTAGCTCTAAAGTTTTTGATTAATTACTTTTAACCAAAAACTAATTAAATTTTTACTTTTAACCCAAAACTTTTCATCTTTTACAATTTTACCTTACAATCTTTTTACATTCAACTTTGCTCCCCTATATTTTTCATCTTTCGCAAATTTTTCGTTTTATGCTTCATTTTAAATTTCGCCAGTCAACATGGGGTAAAGTGCGTGTGTGGTTCCACGTTTTTACGTCTTCTATTTTTTCCAGGTTTGACAAGTTTGTTATAACGTGCGGGTCCTCAATCGACTTAGTTATTATTTTCTATGTTTTACGTTTCGGTCTAATTGCTCCGTATTAACACGACGCAAATTCAATGTTGATGGTCACTCGCGGTGGTATGACATTGATACTATTTGGCATGGTTTTACGCCCCCGCCGCAACGTGAGGGTGCTTAATACTAGTTAACAAATATAAGACACAAGATACCTATTTGTAAAACAAATAGAACCCGGTTTCATGGGTAACACTAGCTAGGCATTATGTTTAAATTATATTTTTAGTTGAGTTAATTGAACCCGGTTAGTTTATAGGAACATGCATTAGAAGATTAGTTTAAAAATTTTACTTAATACATGCATTAGAAGATCTTGTTTTTTTCCTATTTATTTACTTTCTATTTACTGCGATAAAAACATACCATGTTCAAAATCAAAACTAACGATATTTTTACCATTATCTTTCAATTAGAATTATGAACTCGTCGCAATGCGGCGGGTTGATTACATATCTCTATACTAATAAACAAAAATAAAGTACATATATATTATTTAAGGCTTCTTTCTTTAATTATTACTACTTGTCAATTACTTGTACTTTTTTTGCCATGTGTCATGTTTTAAGGCTTCTTTCTAGAAAGATTGATGATTGATTAATTTAATTAATTTTAAATTTATAGTAACAAATACTTTTTCTTCCTGAAAATTTAGGTAGGGGTAGTAGGTTGGCGTGCGATGGTGGAAAGGTTGCCGACAAGAAGTGCACTGCAGTTAAAAGGGATCCAGCCGGCTTCGATAACCTGTCCCCTTTGTAACGAAGTTCCAGAAACGTGTGAGCATCTTTTCGTGTCGTGTCAATTTGCCCAAATGGTGTGCATCGTCATCGTGCAATGGTGTAAGATCCCGAATTTTTTGACTTTTAGCATGCTGGATTTGATTCAAATTAATGATTTGCTGACTGGATCAACTAAAAGAAAAAAACTGATACATGCCATTACACTCGTGTATCTTTGGAGCATTTGGAGGATGAGGAACAAGGTCGTGTTCGAACAAACCCCTATATTGGTTCCTGTGGTTGTAGAGGAAATAAAATACATGAGCTGCCAATGGGTCAAAAATCGTTTGAGAGAAGGTAATCTGAACTGGGACAGATGGAGGAGGTTTGAACTCTTTTGAAAGTTTGAGAAGTTTCTATTATTTAATGACTTCTCTGTTTTTCTGTTTCTCTTTAACTTTTGTTTTCGTTCTTAATTGGCGGATGTAATTATGGTGCTAGCACCTTGCTAGATGGTGAATAAAAAAAATTTGTTGGTCGTTCAAAAAAAAAAAAAAAAAAAAGAAACTAGTCAACATTTAGATTTAATTAACGAATTTCCTGCAAATAAATTATAAATAAATTGTAGTTAATATGTACTTATTTGAGATTCTATTATGCATAACTTTAAATGTGTACCTCAAGATATCACATGGTATTATGGTATTATGATGCATGTAAGAATTGTACTTACACTCTTAATATAAAAATCATTACAATCTTGACCATTGGGGTTGGTGATCTAGTGACAAGGTAGTTCCTTTTAAAACACTAAAGTGTGAGGTTTTGGGTTAAAAAAACAATATATGCCAAATGTAGAGTTTTTTTTCCTTCCCAAATGGGTGTAGTGATTTGGTGGCGATAACCATAGTGTCCCCAAATTTGACAAGGAAGAAGATGGGTTGGTTAGGAGATTTTTCAAAATTTCTTTATTTTTTATAAAAGAACCTATTTTAGTAAATACTTTTAAAACAAACCATTTTGGTAAAAAAATTTCTAACTACACCCACTTGGAGAAAAAAAAACTAGCCAAATGTACACCGAAAGTAGTATAGGTTAACTCGGTAATACTACATGAGTTATCTCTTTGACATTATTTGATTGTGAGACTAACAAAATAATTCAAAAAAATAATCCAAATGAGTTGCTTGAAAAATATGTGGAGGTATATTTTTATATATTTTTTAAAATTTTCATTTAATTGTTTCTAAAAGATATAATTTTAGAAACATCCTTTAAAATTAAAAAAAAATTACATGGCGGTTATAAGAGACTGTTTCTTGATAAGCTTGATGAATTAGCCAACTATATATTGCATTTTATATAAATAGGTATTTAAATTATATGATATACTGTTATACATTTTCTTTTACCATTATTACATGTAATAATATGTAATTTCGGTAATGAGATGTTAGGTCAAAAACTGAATTATACTATTTTTCATGTACAACCTCGTGTTATACACGAGTTTCTAACCTAGTATATTATATTAGACGAAAGCCAAAGGTTTGTTACCTTAATTCCTTTCGGTCACATTGCTTATTATTCTATCTGTTAGGGATGTACAAAATGTTTTGTGTTGTTTACAACATAGCTTGCTAACACCAATTGTGTTAGGCAGATAAGTTGTACAAATGTCAAGTTCCAATGTAAGCTTGTGCATGGCAATGGCTTTGTTAGGCTTTCGGCTGCATAGTTCTACTAAGTTGCAGCCATTCGAAAGGTGGAATGTTGGTTGATTATTCTTCATGCACCTTCTTGGCGCTGTGGCTTGGTTCGGCAGATGGTAAAAAATATATCGTAGGTTGAAAAACAGCTACAGCATAACATTAGGTTCTAATATTTGTCCTCCTAACATGTGTAAGCTGCTTTTTTGTCATTTATCATATTTGTTGAACTACCTTAGCTATACATATAAGAGTCAACTGTGAAAGTGGGTATAAAGTTAGGCCACATTGACAAACATAGACTGCCTAGCTATTGGCTATAAGTGAATGATTATGAACCTGGGCCAATTACAACACATGGGTCAAATGAAAAGATGGTGTCAAAGCATTACCGAATCTCTATTTGTTAAGAAGGAAGTGTTTTGATGTTTTCGAATATACATCCATGCCCCTATATCGACCTCGAAAGCCCACTTTATAACCTACTTAATCACAGCTAACAATTTCCAATTTCAGAACTGTTAACACGCATAAAGTGATGTACTTGGTGACCCAACATGTGCCTGTTTTGCATGGTTAGCTTTCGGGTTTGCCATTACTGGAGGGAGTGGTTGGATAGTCACTTGTTGAGTCTTTGGATGTACTTCGGTTGTTGTTTCAAAGTCTGTGACGTTTGTTACTACCACATGATCTTATGCTATGTAAAATGTTTAAATTACTTTTGAAAACACCGAATTAAAATGGTCAGACTAACTTAATTACACACAATAGGCAAGTGCACCGATCGTGATATAGTAAAGTCGGTAAGACCGAGTATCAATCCAAGGACACAATGGCACGACTTTCGATACTAAACCTCTATCGAGTCCTAATCTAGCAATTTTAGTGAATGTTTGGATTTTATCAACTAACTGGTAAAACAAATAAGAATGAAAATACAAAAACAGAGCAATCAAACAACGAATATAGGAGAAATCAGATGATGATGAGAAAGTAGCTACCTAGGCAAGAATCATGTTAACTCGTCACAACTCTTGGGATTGGATAATTGGATTTGGCTACCGGGATCATAAAATACACTAATCTAGACCTAAGATTGGCTGCCAGATCATTCTCCAAACAGGTTGCAATCTAGTATCTAGGGAAGTGTGTAAACTCACTGGTCTATGGTTCACATCACTTCTCGATCTATCTAAACTAAATGTAATGGTACCCTAATTCTTGATATCCTTTATATCCAACCAGAAACAATACATTCAGGAAGTGTAAGGGATGTGAGGGGTAGTGAATCTAACAAGTTTCTAACTTGGGATAGCAAAGATCAAAAGATAAATAAAAGGTGACTCACTCTCATGCAATTAACACCCAACCACCACATGACAAAGACTACCCGATAAGTTATTACCTCTCGATCTCTAGGATTGGTAGAACACTAAGTACCTCTAAGACCTCAATAAAAGTTCCCATAGGATTCGACGTCAGAAAATCATAAACTAGTCACGAACACAAAGTAAGCAACCTAATACGTATCTATAACTGAAAGACATTCAACAAGACATGCAGGGAATGATAGATTAATTATGAATTAGTACTAAACATGCATATACATTAAAAACCTGAATAAAAACACAATTTACCTAAACATTAAGCCAAAATCATAATTAATCCAAAACCGAAAAACTATAGCGAATCAACAATCATCCATATGCCAAGGTAACTTAGAGAAAATGCTACTCATGTTCAAACACGAAGTAAATACAACTTCGAAACAATTAAATTCAACAAACATGTAGATAAATTCAAGTTAACAAAACCGAAACCAACAAACAAAGTCTAACCAAAAAGTTATAATTTTAACTCTAATATCTTCGCTTCAAAGCTTTCTCCTCCTTCGAAACACCCTTAAATTCGTCTCCTAAGCAGCCTTGTAATTCGTCGGTTGTATATCTTTTGATCGTATGTATGCAGGTTCTCGAAATATTCTAATTCCTCCTTCGTAACCCCCTATAATGATGACATCCGTTCTTTATTTAATTCACTTGCTCCACTGGCCTATGTTTTCTTTTGGGACCATTTATTTAATTCACCTGCTCGACCCGCCTATGTTTTCTTTTGGGCCCATAATTCCACAACTTACAGTCCAAATACTCATTTTTAACTCCTCATGGATGACTTAGCCCAACAACAACCTTTGATTTGAATCTAATTAACAACAACCTTTGATTTGAATCTTATTAGATCTTGCCATCAACCCATTTAATTCATTTAATCGTAAATCCTAAACCCTTTCTAGCATGTCTAAGCGTGAACCTCAAATATCAAAATCATATATATGTTAAGAGTTTTCTTTTAGTTTCCATAAAAACATAATCTAGTTTAATTTACTACTACATTTAATACTAGTTTAAGAACCCGTGAATTTCACGGGTTGCTAAAAGAAAATATCTTCATTATCACCGTTGACATAAATATTATTATTTTATACATGTTTAAACACAACGAATATATTAGAGTATAAAGACAAATTGAAATACATGAATATGCAATGATCACAATTCGTTGAAAATCTCTTTATAAACCACATTAGTTGTTTTATCTGTGGTTTGTCGTTGTTGTTAAGTATTAGTAGTTTGACTCCATCTCGTGTTTTTACCCTTGATAAAACAACATACAGTAGTAGTTTGACTTTTATTGATAGTCATTGCGAAACATACCGCCAATGGAAATTGCCTCCTTTGAAAAGCAAAAGGAATCTTTTTATCAGAAGGGGTTAAATTAATTCTAGGTATATATGTGCGACTACCAATATTTGTTCCAGATATTATTATTTAACCCGCTCTAATATAAATCCTGAAATAAAAGAAACGTTCCATTACTTATGTGACTAATTTAAGTACTTTTTTGGTTTATACATCACTATAGTCTTTGTTTTGTGTTACAGATTTACATACACTTAATTGTTCCAAGAAAGTAAAAGCAAGTTACAATTCAATATGTATCAATCCTTTAGAGTAATAATATTTGGATCATTTACTCTATTCATGAATCAAGAATCATACGTCTTTGTTTATGGAACGTTTAACTTAAACCTCAATTTCCTACTGCTTTCATACCAAACTATCAACAACTCACATACACACACAAAATCATTGACTGTATATTATCGAACTGGATTCCACTTAACAAACGTGATCAAAACAACTATCACCAATTGCCTATAATATTCAATTTTTGTCGACATAATAACTAAAAGAACATTGATTTCTTAGTGAAGTCCTTATTCAGCTCCACACAAACATTCGATGGCATAAAACATCATTTCTTAATGAACACCATAAAAAACAAAATCAATAGATTGTATCAAAGACCATATGTCAAAGAAATATATTACTTACCAGCTGCAACCTTGCATACAACCTAGCACATTGAAAGCTCAAATTAACGTAAGCAACTATTCTCTGTAATTGTCATTGAGAATCTTGAATCTCGGTTTCCTTCTTCAATGTTTTCAGCTGTATGAGTTGTATGAATGGACGAAACCAGTGTAGTTATGTAAAAGCTTTTATTGCCATTTTCACTCTATCAAACCTAAGTTTCTTAATAGAAAAATCTGCAATTTTCAAGCCACCTTGGCTGAAAATTCGAACCAAGCTTAAGCTCACCTTTACCTGACTCGAGCTCAACTCATGAACAACCCGAGTTTAAAAACTGAAAGTATTAATCAGTTGATACGCGAAGTGTCAAATAACCTAATAAGCAAGACATACCCATATGTATTGAGTTGATTTGCACTATTCTTCAGAAAATACCCGACCAGTTCCCCTAAAAGAAATAAAACACCTTATTTTTAAGCTTTAAGTCGACATGAACATTTAAGGTGTGGATAATGTTCCTGACCAGTTCCCCTAATAAAAAAAAATGCACTCCATAACCTGACTCGAACCATTTGTAACAAAATGGGTCACTATTATTGTTTATTGAAACTGAAGTTCACTTCCTAAATTAGCATAATAAATAAAATCACAAAAATCTTAAAATTTGAGAGAAGTCAAAGTTTGAATTCTATATGAATAAATTTTGATTGGTTGGTTCACAAATGATGGAAATTATGTACCATATTCTTTTTCTTTAGCTTTGGGTGGCTATGAAAGTAAGGTAATCATCAGCGAATTAATTCTTGACGGCTTGTCTAATAGGTATACCTGACTCCTGTGATGGGCAAGATTTAATAGACAACAATCTTCTTGAGGGCTTGTTTAACAGGTTTATAGACTGCTTAGTGGGTCTGGTATAATTTTAGTATATGATTAGAAATATTAGTTGGTGATCTTTTGTATTGCATATGAAACAAAAATATTTACTTATTGAATATGCAAGTTGGGGCGTGATTTTTTTATTAGTTATTAGTTGTGCTATATTTTTCATAGTACTCTTCAGAAACAATCTGAAAGGTGAGTTCGTGTCTTAACAAAAAAAATGGTCAAACTTTACTAACTTCCCACTTACTATAGTCAAACACTATACTCATCAACATATTACATTCCAAAAAGCACTGCAAAAAAATTTATCTAAACCTCGAGATGTTGTGAGCTTCACAACTCAAACCAACAGTAGTTGCATCTACGCCAGTCAACATCCCTACAAACAAAAAAATAACATCCAATCACAAACAATGCAAATAAAATCTCACGACTATTCTCGCTATACCTTGCGCTAATTCGCTTGAGGCGAGTAAGTATATTCGTGAGTCAACAAATTAATCACAGCAGTAATCTTATCATGATCTCCAGTCGTTGTCAAATTCTTCACAATTCCTTCAACCTAACCAAATACCACAAAACTCACCAACACTATCCAAAACTAAACAATAACTAATAAAACGAACACATCATATTGCAAATCCAACCAAAAATGACCCCTAACCTCAATATGATGTAAGTTCAATCAATAATATGATGTAAAGCCATTGAAACTGTAATCATCAAAGAATACATATCTGGTATAAAGAAGTGGGTATTTAGTACCAGCACAACACCGTCTATGATCATCGACCTTCTCGCCATCTGGCTTTACTAATAACAAATTAGGATCGTAGACACAACAAAAGTCCAAGTAGGTTACTGTAGTAACTAAGCCTATTTTTTTAACATTCATTTTTTCATAAAAAAGTTAACTTATATGCATTAAACACATACCTTAACTCGGGCAAGCTTGGCAGCAAGCCCAGACCCGACAGATATCATTCCCACTACCAGCACAATACCAGCTATGATCGTCGTCCTTCTCGCCATCTAGCTGTGAATAAGATGTGTAAAAACGGGTAAATATATATTTTTTAACTTTCTAGTTGTGTAAAATTAAGATAACCATAACTCATTAGTAAAAAACTGTTGTAAAAATATAATTTTATTATTCAAAACTTTTTCATCGCATTATCTATGCTATATAATAAAGTAAACCTACGTGGGACACGTGTCGTATTTATATGCATCCATTGTTTTCCCGTCCCTTCTTTTCTCTTATTTAGTTATAATCCTTGCCCAAAAAAAATAAAAAGACAAAAACACAATGTAAAAAAAATCAAAAGATCTTGCTTCAAAGATTAACAATTTGTTATGAAACCCACTTCTAGAGAATGATTTGTTGAATTTGTAGCACACCAAAAAAGTGTCCGTAGCACACCAAAAAAGTGATTTTACCAAATAAGAGTTCACACTCATATATGTTTAAAGATTATCTTTGCTTAGTGGCAAGTCTCCATTGCATCACATAAGATCCATTTCGAGGTGTTGGCTTAACCTGTAGAATTCAAATGACCAATGACAAAGTTGTTAAACTTATTATTTTACCAAAAAGGGTACTATAAGTCTATAAATGCTAAGTTGGATTGTAAGTCGTACCAGTTGATGGTTTCTGTTCGTAGGTTGTGTATGACTATAAAAAAGGATACATGCCAAATTTGAAAAAAAAAAAACTTAATGTGTTGTGTGCATATCTTAAAATTGATAATGAAACCATAAACCCAGCAAAGTCTAAACAATAGACCATATAGTGCAAAGTGCAAACACAACCGGATACATCAAGTTAACTTGATAAATGTTATAAACACAAATAAAGTTCATGTATATGAACAACCCCATGTAAAATCCCCCAAAATATACTTTTCGGTCTCAGCTTAGCCATCTGATCTTAAAGGATACAATCATTAAAACCGCTCAATGGCCCGGTGTGTATGTTAGACTAATGATTTAAACTTAATTATGTTATAACTTATGTATTTGTATTTATAACTTATACTTACGATATGTAATGTGACCGATGGGGCGGTGATAAGCGGGTGCAAGTTTCAAACTGCCATGGCAGTTACTCCCGCCAAAACAGAACCGCCAAATAGGCAGGTATATAAATTCGATATCTGGCAACCATTTCCGGTATCAAGACATTCAGTTATACTCGAATTGTCCAGTTATTTTCGTTTGATCTTTCTGCATTCATACATCTTTCCTGAACATGGATATTCAATTCGGTTCAATCTCGAACAAGAATTCATCCATGTCTCACACTTCTGCTGCAACTATGAAGTCTGATTCCCAACATAGTGGTATCAGAGCATTGTTGGGAAGGAAGACAGAAATCAAACCCACTTCAATTTTGTTACCGTGTCAACACTGCACAGATGAGAAGAATGATAAAGAAAAACGAATTCCTCGAGTGAGACTCTGTTATTATTGCCACCAACCGGGGCACCAGATTAATTCTTGCAAGGAGAAAGAAAACGACGAACCAACCCAATTAATACATCAGGCAGTGAACGCAGGAATACAGAAACAAGAAGGAGTAATCAATGATTATCAAGAGATGATTGTTGTCGGTACCGAAGGAGGGCTATGGAGCGACATCTGGTACGTTAGATTTGTATTTACACATCATATTGCCAGAAATTTAAATGTGTTTAAACGCATTAAACACATTGTTGGGGTTGACACGCGTTCTGGGGAAAACAATTTCTTATTTACTCGAGGGTTTGGGTCGGTAGAAATAAAATCAAGCAACAAAACCATGAGAATATAAAGTGTATTCTACTCACCGGAATTAGACCGGAATGTTTTGAGTTTGGACCAGTTAACGTTGCAAGGTTTCACCGTCAACATGTCCGGTGACACTTGCAAAATCTATCCAATGTTCTCAACTCCGGTTACTAATTCCGTGAATGATGTGAGTGGATTGACAAAGGAAGAAGAAATCGGCCTAAATGAAAAACAGGGAATACTTGATGTGAGTATCATTGATGAAGAATTCAAAGAAAGATATTTAAACTCCTACTTCGAAGAATTAAATCTGTCATCACAAGAGACGGATTGGAGTTTGATGATCATCAAGGCCATGGAGTTCCACGAATTCACAGACTGCAAAGCTTTACTGGATATGATCGATGATAGGGAGTTTGTATTCAAATACAAACACGTTTTGGAGGCAAAATTCGAGGAGATGGTGACGTGGTTCCTGAACGTCTACATGAGAATATCTTCAAGGCCAGTCCCTCCATATGCACAAACAAAAGGAAAGTTGATCTGCTAGGATTATACGTGTTGGTGGAAAGAGATGGCGGCTACCGGAGTGTCACAAGTGACAATTTATGGTCGGTGGTTGCGAAGGATTTAGGATATGATTACCAAGACGGCGAATACATGAGAATTATCTATGCCATGTATCTCGACGTTTTAGTGTATTATTACAGGTTTAAAATGGTTCAAGAGAAGGTTTATAACAAGGAGATGGTGAATGAAGGAGAAGGTCCCTCTTACGACGACCATGTGAGAAGGAAAAGTGCAGGTGACGCTCAAGATGAGGCTGCTTCTAACCACTATGCTCTCTTCGCCGGAAACGAATAGGAGAGTGACTTGAATCTGCAAAAGAAATGGAAGCGGTTCAATTTCAATTATGCGAGGAAGGCTATTGAAGAAGCAAACAGGAGTGTCATGCAACAAGCTCGGAAATATAATTAAATTTAAGGGGGTTGTGTTAGACTAATGATTTAAACTTAATTATGTTATAACTTATGTATTTGTATTTATAACTTATACTTACGATATGTAATGTGACCGATGGGGTGGTGATAAGCGGGTGCAAGTTTCAAACTGCCATGGCAGTTACTCCTGCCAAAACAGAACCGCCAAATCAGCAGGTATATAAATTCGATATCTGGCAACCATTTCCGGTATCAAGACATTCAGTTATACTCGAATTGTCCAGTTATTTTCGTTTGATCTTTCTGCATTCATACATCTTTCCTTTTTCCTGAACATGGATATTCAATTCGGTTCAATCTCGAACAAGAATTCATCCATGTCTCACACTTTCGCTGCAACTATGAAGTCTGATTCCCAACAGTCTATGATGGTTGTTTCCAGGTCTAATGTGTTGGTGTTTTGGAGCAACATCTTGCTTCTGAAGATCAGGCAACTCCATAACTTGTATTGTTCGTTGTCTCTTCGTTGTTAAAGAAATAACATATTAATTATTGAACAAACTTATCAAAAAAACATAGTAAAATGAAGATAACTTATAAGTTGAAAGAAATCCAAAGTTTATATTTTTAAGTAGACACATGTTACATAGTTGCTTCAAATAGTCTGATTATTGCTGATTATTTAATAAGTATATAAATCATTAATGAAAAGTTCAAAAAACGGGCAGGCCTCGTATTTTGACCTGTATTTAGTATGTTTCGACTTGAGCCCGTTTTGAGCAGTTACATAATGATCATATTGTCAACTATATATGAAACTGAAATGTAGCATAAAAGATCATTAATAAGAACCTCTTTCCGTCTGTTGAAAAAGTTATTGAAGCTTCCTCTTTGTGACTTCAAGCTTGTCTTGATCGGTTTCTCCACCAGAGGACATTGGTTTCTGTATACATCATGTTGGATCGTCGTGTGACCCTAACGAGTCAATCTGAGTAGTTCAACATCAAATACAAAGGCGGAATCAATGTAATTGATGTAAAACAGCTTGTTCCTTTCTAATTATCTTCTTATTGATTGATTCTGAGCATTTTACAATTCTGATAACAATCCGGCAGCACCTCGGCTCAGATACAATGACTTAATTCCGTGTCAAATGACAAAGGCACAACAGTATTTATAGGCGTCTTAATTCCGCACGAAATCATCTCAAGCGAAATTAAGAGTTCATGCGGAATTACCTAATTCCGTGCGGAATTAGTAATTCCGTGTGAAACACCTAATTCTGTGCGAAATTACACTAGTGTAATTTGGTGCGGAATTACCCTAAAACATTGTTTCTCGATTTCTGTGCCCTGATCTATCTAGTACATTAAAAGACTCTATAAAGACGAAGTTAACAGACATCAGTGCATCAACAGACTCCCCCTTGGATGTTGACGAAGTCTTTAGCATCCATTCTTCAGTCTTTAGTCTTGATCTTTCGTTCTCTGCCTTGAAGTATCTTGACATTGTAAAAACCTCCTTCAATCTTCTATCTTCAAACTCTAACCTCCAATCTCCCCTTTGAATGTTGATCCAGAATGTAGACTCCCCCTTTCGCAGACTCTCCCTCTCGATAAACTGGGACTTGAATTCTGGTTCAAACTTTGACATTTTCTTTGCCATGGGGATCTCACTCCTGTTTCTCAAACGTATAACATTATAATCTATTCAATCTTAAACTTATATTAACTGTTCATCAGTTTTAGAAATCCACTTAAGTATTCAGGTCCAAGTTAATGACCCTGATTACTCAATTTATCTACCAAGTCCAACTTAATGACCTTGGTTGATCTCAGACAAAAACAAACTGATTTTTGTTAAACATTTTCAAACATTTTCTGAAAATTACAAGTTTCAAGTTAATGAACTTGTTTTGACTTTCCAATTTCTCAATTAACAAGTTAAGCTCCCAACTCATCATCCAGCTTAGAATCTTTCTGCATCTGCTCCAACCTTCTGAATCTGAAGATCAACTCTCCACTTTGGTTTTTCGGAAAATAAAGCAGAAATGAAAAATCTTTTTGGATTTTTAATGAAGTTTCTAAACTAGGAAATGAATTACAGAAATGAAATACAATGAAAGTAAACTATTTACAAACATATTTTTGATGAGCGTGTTAGGGAATCATATCAGCTAATGACAAGTTACAAGCACCGTTAAGCTCGATAACATACTAAGTCTTAAACAATTCACGTAGATTGTCGATATGCTGATCCTCTTAAATTTTCATACAAACTTCAATCTGCTCAGGATACGATTTAGATGAATTAATGACTTAAACTTATATGTGTGTCCCACCTCTTGAATATACTCCCGTATCCAGATCCCAATATTCAGTGTTACAGGTGAGTATACCACAGATGATATCTGTAAAAGGGTTAAATGCGAAACCGTGAAAGCTCAGGTCAGAACTTCCGTTCAGCAAAGAGATGACGGTTCGAATTTAGGTGTGTTCCCTTTAGAGAATCTTTTCTTCAACAGCACATGATTAACATTTTTCAATGCTTCATCATTTTTTATGCTGAGGGTGAGTTTTAAAAACACGCAGAAAGTATTATACGGGGACTAGGCCATTGCTTCCGCAAAATCAGAAGTCCCAGGATAATACCCCAGATATCACTGAGTATAAAGACCTAGTATCTCAGAAAAAGGGACCTTTCAAACAAGATTTAAGGGGTTACCTATATATCCAAGATTTGTTCCCCACAAAATAAGCAAGTTTGAATTTTAGGTTTATATCCCAAACAAGATTTACTGAATGTATAAAAACCTGTCGACACATCATCAGCGAGACTGTTTAACAACTTTAAAACTTTACATTTCTTTAGCGTACTGTAACTGTCAAGCCGATGTACTATCATTTTCCCTTTTTACACAAGCTCTTTTTCAGTTTTCTATTGTTTTTGGATTTTGAATTTTCTCATGTTTTTGGATTTTTGAATTTTTTACTGTTTTTGTATTTTTCTGAAAATATAATACTCCCCCTAAATACCAAAACAAGTAAAAAATCGACAAACCATTGTAGATTGTTTCTCAGCATCATCATCTACAATGTTATCCTCATCAACGCCAATAATCCCATCCGACACCGATAAAAGCTTCATACCGTTTAGTTTTAAAAGATATTTAAAACGAGTTTTATCAAATGCTTTGGTATGTAAATCAGCTTTCTGTTCGTCAGTGTGGATTTTCTCAATTCGTATCAACTTCTTCTCGAAGCAATCGCGAATGAAGTGATGACGAATTTCGATATGTTTTGTTTTAGCGTGATGAACAGGATTTTTCGTGATATTTATCGCTGCCTCACTATCAACAAAGATAGGGGTGTTAAGAAATTGCAAACCTTATTCGCGCATCTGTTGCTGGATCCACAAGATCTGAGAGCAGCAACTGCTAGCAGATACATACTCAGCTTCACATGTGGATAGAGCCACAGAGGTTTGCTTCTTACATTGCCAGGTGACCAATCGTGGTCCGAAAAACTGACAACCCGCTGTTGTTGATTTAGCATTAACTTTGCAGCTTCCGTAGTCGGAATCAAAATACCCTTCGAGCGTGAAATCACCTGTTTTTGGATACCACAACCCTAATGATGGAGTTCCTTTCAGGTAGCGCAATATCCGTTTCACAATTACCATGTACGAAGCTCTGGGGCTTGACTGAAACCGTGCTGCGAGGCACGTCGGATACATGATATCGGGTCTTGAAGCAGTTAAGTACATCAGCGATCCGATCATGGAACGATACATCGTTTCATCTACCCTGTCTTCGGTGAGATCTGGGTTTATCCCATGATTCGTCGCTAAAGGGGTTGATGCTGGAGTAGATCCTGACATCCCAAATTTCTCTAAGATATCATGAACATACTTTGTCTGGTGTATGAAAATTCCCTCAGGTAGTTGATCAACTTGAAGTCCCAAAAAGAATTTCATCTCCCTCATCGATGACATTTCAAACTTTTGCTTCATAACTTTTTCAAAGTCTTTGCACAAACTTTCATTAGTTGACCCAAATATGATGTCGTCCACGTATATCTGAACTATCAGAAGATGTCCATCGACCTCTTTGGTGAAGAGAGTGGCATCCACTTTTCCTCGGATGAAGCTGTTGGCTAGTAGGTGTTGAGACAATGTCTCGTACCAAGCTCTCGGGGCCTGGTGTAAACCATACAGCGCTTTATCCAGCAAATAAACCTTGTCTTTGTGGATTGGGTCGGTGAAGCCCGGTGGCTGTCCGCCATATACCTCCTCTTTAACCTTGCCATAGAGAAACGCCGATTTCACATCTAACTGATATACTTTGAATCCCTTCCACGATGCTAATGCCAGAAAGATTCTAATCGCTTCTAGTCGAGCCACGGGAGCATATACTTCGGTGAAATATATACCCTCCTGCTGACTAAAACCCTGAACTACGAGTCGAGCTTTGTTTCGAACAACAACCCCTCGGTCATCTCTCTTGCATTTAAACACCCATTTTGTGTTAATTTTCCTGTGACCATCAGGCAAATCTACTAACTTCCACACTCCTAACTTCTCGAACTGGCTCAGTTCCTCCTGCATAGCATTGACCCAAGAATCTTCAGTTAGCGCCTCTTTGTAAGTTCGTGGTTCGATCTGCAAAATAAAACAACTTAATGAAAACTCAGTTTGTAAAGGTGCTACTGTAGAATAAAAACAAGTAAGGCCTTGGTCAATTTGTCGTCTAATGCGGACGCCAGATTGCAATTCTCCAATAATTAGCTCCTCTGGATGGTATGAAAGAGTTCTTGGCATCACTTCGCCTGGAACATCTACCTCGCCCTCCAGATTAGTGATATTCTGGTTTACATCTTGTTCACTGATTGGAATAGTTGACTTGAAATCTGGATTTGCTCCCCCTCAGAATCTGAATCACCATGGTCAAATACTGGTCTGTTCTAAGATTCTTGATTATCATTTTCTACCGTCTGATTATCTTGAGCAACTTCATTTTGTTGAATATCATCATGTTCTCCAGCATTGCTTGGACCTGCTTCATCGTCATTTGAAGTATGCCTTTGACGCCTTGAAGACTCAGATAGGAACCTTTCCTGCGATGACTCATACTCTCGCAAAATATCCAACTCGTCAAAGAAATCTTCTTCTTCTACCTCTTCTTTTTCCATGTCAAATGAATTCCATAAAGTGTCATAATGAAAACGCCATGAATCGCCTGGATTCTGTGGTGGCATTGTATAGCCTTGACATTCAACATTATGTGCCTTAATAATCCGCTTCAAGTTTGGAACATAGACTCATCTCAAAGGACTTGAGTAACCGACAAATATTCCCTCAATACTCTTTGGACCAAACTTACCAAAAGGCTCTAGAACAGTGCAGGGAGACCCGAATGGTTCTAAATACTTTAGGTTCGGCTTGCGGTTGTTGATCAGCTCGAAACACATCTTGTTGAATTTCTTGACAGTGAGAACCCGGTTGAGCGTATAGCATGCGGCTGATACTGCTTCTACCCAAAAATTAACAGGTAGCTTGGAATCAGCATGCATTGTCCTGGCCGTTTCGATTAGCGTCCTGTTCTTTCTTTCAGCTACTCCATTCTGTTGTGGAGTGTAAGGAGCACTAAATTCATGAAATATACCTCTTTCATCGCAATACTCTTCCATCTTGATATTCTTGAACTCAGTACCATTGTCACTTCTGATTCTTCTGATTCGTGCATGATATAAGTTTTCAATCTTTCTGAATAATGCCATCAAGCTTTCAAACGTTTCATCTTTAGACTTCAGAAAAGATGTAACATTTGTGCTTGAAATCATTGTGAACAGTTCAGTTATCAATAAAACAAAGTTATTTGATCCTAATGTTTGTTTGGTTATGTTTTACATTTTTCATGTTTTGACTTTTGTTCAATTTTAAACTCTACATCGCTTTCTGGAGAGTTATACGCAAACTGGTGTGTAAACGTACTCAGTTTAATGCGACAAATACTCCGGAACATCAAAATATACTTAACATACCTTAAATAACCTTTACATAACTTAGAAATAAGTTTTAAAGGCTTTGGTATGGCAAAATCAAGTTAATTCGCCTACAGGGACTAAATTTGACAAACTGCGAAAGTATGCCAATTTGAACTGAAACAGACATTCCGGAACATGACCATAAGTTAAACATACCATAAATATCCTTTCCATTGCTTAGAAATAGGCTTTGAGGGGTTCGGTATGCTAAAATAAACTTTTGGATCATTCAGGGGCTAAAAGTGTCAAAAAGTGCATAAGTTTGCACTTTCGCGCATAACTTACGATCTGAATACACCCGGACATCCAAAAAATTTATGTAAGCACTAAAATATTGTATTTTAGTGTCTGGCATGAGAAAAATCCATTCGTCGCGCATTTTGGATCATTTTTCGCGCTTATGCGCATTTCGTCGTAATTAACCGAACATCGCGATCGTACGACCAAACGAACCGACATCCGGCATATTTTCGAGCATGTTTCATGTCCACAATATTTAGGCATCATCTTAGGGCCTTAAAGTTGGCTTAACGGGCCTTAAACATGTCGGGAAAGGCTTTAAACACCAACAGGGACTAAATCTGTCATTTTCCAAAGTTGGTTGCAGATCAGGACACCCAGGCGGGGCGCGTCAGCCCTGTCTGAACCTTACGCGGGCCGCTAGGCCTCCCCAGATATGCAGAAACTCGTTTTCACAGCTGTTAGCAGCCTTTCAACACTCCAAAGGGCAATGCCTCTTGCAAATCTCTGGGGTTGGGGTCACATTGTGATACCATAACATTTTGACACTTGTACGGATGAGATTCAAGCACGTAAATCGATAAACAATCCTAACGGTCTTGCATATCCTATAAATACCCCCCCATTCTTGCAAAAACCCACAAATCTGATCTAAAAGCTCTAAGTTGAAGCCATTGCTTCATACCTGAGCTCCTGGGTCAAGATTAGCTTTCGGGGACCCTTCGTAAGTGTTCTTTCGTTCTTTTATCGCTTTTCGAGTCCGAAAGTCAAAACTTTGTTTGACTTTCTGCATTGACCAGTTTATGGTCAATGCGAAGTTCGTTTGAACTTCATAACGTGAGCGTGATCACGATGGTTATAGTCCCTAGTGACTATACCTACTGATTACCACGTTATCTAGGCTCAGTGACGAGTCGTAGTTTCGGCCAAAATGCGCATTCTTGCATATTTTGTAACCAAACTACTCATAGGTATCAAAACCGTTTGTTTTGATACCAAACCTGTTTTCTAAACTTAGTTAAGCATGTTTTAACATGCTTAGCTCGTCACTTTTAGTTTAGTGCTTATATAGGGTCGTAAGGTAAGCGATCTAAACAATCGCTTATACTTTCGAACCCGACCCGTTTGATATGTAACATAACTTTTAGTGCTTATATAGGTAGTATATATGCCTTAGGTAAATTACCAAAATACCCTTTGAACACCAAAATTCATTTTAAGCATATGTAACATAACTTTTGGTATCTAAACTGATTTGGCAACAATATTAGACATGTTAAGGCATATTTTACTTATCATAAAGGGCTAGTTAGGCGTTCCGAACGCGTTTTACGCGAACGACGCGTTAAAGTAGCATAAGCTACCTAAACGGGTCGTAATGGGTCGTAAGCACTTAGGTTAGGTTTCATTTTAGTATGTGGGCTTTGTTAAACCATATTACATGAGTTTCCATACTCATTTGGTTTACGAACCCTCATTCTATCCAATCCTCCGATTTTAGGTCCGGTATATTAACATAGTTGCCTATATTAGGTGCTGTTTGATATCCTGATCTCTAGCATTGTTTGGTTGTTACACAAGGACTTCTAAGCAATCTCAAGTGAGTACATAGACCCCTCTTTTACTGTTTTCCAAACTATGTTGGGGTGAAAGACATGTGCCTACTTGTTACTTTCGTGCTTTCCTGTTTTCACATCATATACTTGCTATGCTCATTAGTACACTATTAGTACATGATTTACATTACATTGTTTCGCTATGTATGTTTACTTAGCATACTTAGTACATTGTTTTACTTTACATTTCTGCTATGTATGTTGACTGATAGCATGCTAGCACATTGATTTACATGACTTTTCTGCTTTGTATGTTAACTTAGCATACTTAGTACCTTGTTTTCATATAACATGTTTACATTTGCTATAACATTTGGTTTGCACAAACGGGACTTATATACGTTCATTAACATTAGCTACGCCCCTCGGTAGTAAGTAGTGGTACCATAGGACTTGACAAATCCCATTCCTGACATCCCGGGTTTATTTGGATGTAAGGAATGACTAAATCCGAAAACATTTCTTTTGATAACCTTGACTTAGGGTTATCCGACTGTCTCAAGGCTTGAATGTATGCGTTAACTTACCACATAAATGTATGTATCAATGTAACATGCTTGTACTTTGCAAAACATAACTTTTTGATATATTAAAAATACTCTGTTTTGTACATTTTCTACATTTGGTTATGTGACAATACTTTATTTACAATACATAACATTTGTTACACATTACTTGACTACATTTGGACTTTTTAACATTGGCCAAGGTTTATACAAAGACTTTGACAATTGGTTTAAACATAGACATTATACATTGGGGGAACCGAAGAAGTCATAGAGAACAATAGGGAAATCATGAACCAACAGTATGAAATATTTTGTCATGTTAAAGGTGAATCACTGACGCAACAATTTGAGCGTTTCAGTTGTCTCATCAGTGAACTGAGGCTTGTTAAGACCACTTTTACTAACTCAACTCAAAATAGCAGGTTCCTCAGGTCACTGCCAGAAAAATGGGACACCATAGCTTTTGTCACCCGAAATTCACCTGAGTTCAAGGATCTGACCTTGACCCAACTCCACGGTCGACTCCTGACCTACGAAAGGGAGTTGAACCAGAAAAAGAAGTTACAAGAGTCAGGAAAAACCATTGATGATTATACATTCAGTAACACTGTTCTTCTGGGTCAAGAAGAATCTGGGAGTAGTGCTAAGGATCAGGGTTATGATCACTTCATTGACATAACTGTTGGTGCAAATTTTAACAACCCTGATCCTCACACTGCAAGTTTTGCATTCACTGCAAATGAAAACCAGATGTCAGACAATCTAAGCTTTGAACTCAATGATCTACAGCATTTTGATCCCACTGACTTAGAGGAAATGGATATTCTGCACCAACTGGCCTTGCTAAGTGTTAGAACTAGCAAATTTTACAAAAGAACAGGGCGAAAATTCCCAGGTTTGCATGGGAATCTAAGGGTTGGGTTAGATAAATCGAAAATCAAGTGCTACAAGTGTAATAGGTTGGGACACTTCGCTAGGGAGTGTAGGAGTCAAACTACTGGTCCCATAGTTACTCATCCTAGCTCAAATCCTAGACCTCAAAATCAAGGCACTGTGCACTATACCCAATATGCCCCAGCAGCTCAAGTGAACACTGCTCACTATGCTGCTGCCCTTGTGCCAGTGCACTATGTCCAAACCACTGTTCCACAGATCCAATATGTTCAAACCCCTGTCCATCAGGCACAAGTGCAGCCTGCACCTCAAACCACTGCTCCAGCAGCAGTACAACCAGATCAACAAAGTTTTTTCACTCAAGGGTTTGTTGACTGGAGCAGTATGCCTGAAGACCTTAGTGATGAAAATTTTGCACTCTATGCTTCCAATAATTCTTCTCATAATGAATTTTGTTTGATGGCATTAGAGTCAATACCGGAGGGGGTTGAAACTGAAGAGGAACAGCTGAGTATTGAAACAGTGGATGAGGTGATTGAAGCAGTGGTTACTGCTGTGGCTGATGAATTATTGTTGGGAGAAAGTTCAGGTACCCTGATTGAACCACTGACAGACCCATGGTCCGAAGAGAACAAGGTAGAAAAGAAAGAAGAAAAAGCAGGTGAGAAAGAAGAAAGAGCTGAAGATGAAGAAAATCCTCAATGTGATTGTGCAATGATGGCTGCTGCCAAGGTATCACCTCAAGTTCTTGAAAAACTGTGTTCTGACAATTGCATTATTGCTTTTGCTAACATCAAAGAGGTGAACGAAAACCTTCGAGATAAAATCTTAACTGATGAAGTCAAATTTGAAAGATCTTTAAAAGAGCTTAAAAACAAATTGGCTGAAAAAGAGAAAGAGATTAGCAGCATGAAAGAAGAGCAGAGCATAACCAAAACCCAACTCCAAACTTTGGTAGAAAAATACCAAGTTTGCAAAAAGGAGTTAGAGTCCACCCAGATCACATGTGAGAGATGGGTGGAATCATGCAAAGGGTATGAGGTTATGCTTGAAAAACAGATAAAAAGCAATGTGAAATTTGGGGTTGGTTATAGAAAACATGATGATGAAAACACTGCTTTTGAAAAATCTGTTCCAACCACTTATGTAACCACTGAGTTCATCCCCACAAACAAGAATGGCCAAGAAGTGAAAATCACTGACAAACTTGGTAACAAAATCACACTTGACAGACCAATGGGATCCTCTACTTTTGAGGAGCTTGAAAATCATCAGTTTAAACCAAAATGGTCTGATGAGTGTGATATTCTTGAAAATTTCAAGCCAATGGACTTTACATCAACTGATGGTGTTAAAGCTCCAAAAGCTAAAGTCATACCTCTCAAAGACATCCCAGCAGTGGTTAAAACCTCTGCTGCAAAGGAGTCTGAAAAGAGAAAGAAGAAAGAAAAAATTGATAACTTGTTTTGTGAATTCTGTGAGAAAAGGAATCATCTAACAAAAGATTGTTTCCACTTAAAAGCTTATGATATAAACAGAACAATTGTCATTGTTTCAGCTGAAAGTTGCATTGTTTGTGGTAAAACAAACCACAAAACTTAAGCATGTGTGTATCTCAAAAACTTTGATGTGAAAAAGAATGAGTACATTGCTAAAACATCCTTGAGTCCATCATCATCATCAACATCTGTCAAATTCACCAAGAAACAACCACTGTTTGTACCAGTTCAAACAGCTGAACCAAACATCTGTCAAAAGAGATGTTCAGGTTACTGATGCACCCCCTGCCAATCAGTTCAGAAAAGGCAAGGAAAAACAGTCTTACCAAAGGATTCCACACGTTTATGAGGCCTACAAAAGGCCCTCTAAACCTAGAGTGAATAGGCATCCTTTTGGTTATCAGCAGGTGATTGGTCAAGACCCCCAACAGTGGTTAGCAAGAAACAGTACTAAAGCTGTCCAAACCCCTGACCTAACCACTGTCCATCAATCTGCACCCATACCAGACACTGTTGAATCCCCATCCAAAGCCTTGTTGGCTTTGGAGCCCTTAATGACCTAATCCTTTTACTTCATGTGCAGGGAGCTTCTGCATGCTTTGATAGTCTTTAGTATGTAGATAGTGGAGGCTCCAGGCACATGACAGGATGTAAAGCCCTCCTCAAAGACTTTAAAATCCATGGAGGGGGTGATATATCCTTTGGGAATAATAGTAAAGGGAAAGTTCCAGGGTCTGGTACAGTGCAATCTGGAAATGTAAAATTTGAAAATGTCAATCTGATAGACAATCTAAAATTCAACCTTCTGAGTGTATCACAAATGAGTGACAAAGGGTTTGGGTCATTCTTTACAAAAGATTGTTGTAGGATTATTGGACCAGAAATGGTAAAAAAGATTGAAGCAATAATCAAAACTGGTCAAACTAAACTTGTTGCTCAAAGAAGTGGCAATGTTTATGTTGTTGATATGTCAAAAGAGTGTCCCAGAGCTGATGCCTGTCTGTTCTCAGCTGCCTTTAACAAAGAGACAAAACTTTGGCACAAAAGGCTGGGGCATACAAATCTCAAGACAATCACTGAAATTTCAAAAAATGGTTTGGTGAGAGGCCTACCACAAAAATTGTTTTCATGTCCTGAACATTGCATTTCCTGTTTAAAAGGAAAACAGCATAAAAGTTCTTACACGTCCATTGAAGAGTCCAAAACAACCCAGTGTTTGCAAATGCTACACATGGATTTGTTTGGCCCAGTTCAAGTCATGAGCCTCAAGAAGAAAAGAGATTGTTTGGTTATTGTTGATGACTTTTCTAGGTTTACATGGACTTTCTTTTTACACTCAAAAGATGAGACTGCAGGCATTTTGCAAGACTTTGTGACACAGGTTGAAAAGCAATTTGACCTTCCAGTGAAAAGCTTCAGGAGTGACAATGGCACAAAATTTAAAAATAAGGAGTTGGATGCCTTCTGTGTGAAGAAATGGATTGTAAGGCAGTACAACATCCCTAGAACACCAGAGCAAAATGGGGTTGTTGAAAGAAAGAACAGAACTTTGATTGAGGCTGCCAGAACTATGCTTGCAGATTCAGGTTTGCCATTAACTTTCTGGGCAGAGGCAGTAAACACTGCTTGCTATGTCCAGAACAGAGTTTTAATAAACCCCAGGCACAAAAAGACTGCTCATGAAATTCTGTATAAAATCAAACCACTGATCTCATATTTCAAGGTGTTTGGCTGCCCATGCTTTATTTTGAACTTAAAAGATTCCATTTCAAAATTTGCAGCCAAAATTGATTTTGGTTATCATCTGAGATACTCAACCACTGCCAAGGCATACAAAGTGTTCAATACACGGACCAAGGCAGTGGAGGAGACTTTGAATGTAAAGTTCAATGAACTTTCATCAATGAAAATCCCAGCAAATCCTGCAGATCTGTTTGATCTTGAAAAATTTACTTTTGAAAATACTGCTGTCAAGACTAACAGTGCAGGTCCATCAGAGGATACAACACCAGACTATGGGTATGAAATCATCATCCCTCAAAGGTCTGCCACAAAGGGAAAAGCACCAGCTGTTCAAAACAGTTGTCAAAGCTCAACCACTGCTACCTCAACAGTTGTTGACCAAAGTAGCCCAACCACCACTGCTTCTACATCCTCAAACACTGCTGACAAAAGTCCTCAAACAGTGGATAAAAGTCAGCAGTTGTCCACTTCATTACCTCTTATTCCACCACCTTTTGAAGCCACTGCTGGGTCATCAAAGTCACCAGCAGTGGTTGGCTCAGATGATACACATTTGCAGCCTTCACCAACAAATGCCATCATACCATACCAAGGAGATTTAATCTTCTTGAGATCTCATCCACCTGATCAAATCATTGGCAACATCAATGAAGGGGTGCTCACAAGAAGCCAAACCCAAAACATTTGTCTTTCTGCTGGTTTTCTATCACTCCATCAGCCAGTCAAGTACCAAGAGGCACTGAAAGACAATAGCTGGGTAGAAGCCATGCAAGAGGAGCTCCAACAGTTTAAAAGACAACAAGTATGGGAGCTTGTACCACTGCCAGAAGAGGTCAGTCCCATTGGCTCAAAGTGGGTCTTCAAGAACAAAACTGATGAAAGGGGCATTGTTGTCAAGAATAAAGCCAGGCTTGTGGTTCAAGGTTACAGACAGGAAGAGGGGATTGATTATGATGAGACATTCGCCCCTGTTGCAAGATTGGAAGCCATTAGACTGTTCCTGGCCTTTGCTGTCAACCACAACATGAAGGTGTTTCAAATGGATATCAAAAGTGCTTTCCTCTATGGTACAATTCAAGAAGAGGTGTATGTATGTCAACCTCCAGTTTTGAGGATCCATTTTATCCTGATCATGTCTACAGGCTAAACAAAGCCTTGTATGGCCTGAAACAAGCACCAAGGGCCTGGTATGAAACTCTTTCCAACTTCCTACTCTCAAATGGTTTCAAAAGAGGTACCATTGATAAAACACTGTTTCTTAAATGGAGAGGGAAGGATTTAATGATTGTCCAAATTTATGTGGATGACATTATTTTTGGAAGCACATGTAACAAAATGTGTGAAGAGTTTAGAGAACTCATGACAGCTGAGTTTGAAATGAGTGCAATGGGTGAGCTGCAATGCTTTCTTGGTCTCCAAGTATAGCAAATGCAAAATGGAACTTTCATTCATCAAAGCAAATATGCTAAAGAACTTTTGACCAAATTTGATATGAATGATTGTAAACCATGCAGCACACCCATGGCAACAAATAAGCTAGTCATGTCTGATGAAAAGGATGAGCTGATTGACCAAACACTCTATAGAAGCATGATTGGGTCTTTATTGTACCTAACTGCATCTAGACCAGACATCATGTTTGCAACATGTGTCTGTGCAAGAAGTCAATCAGCTCCCAGAAAATCAAATCACATTGCTGTAAAAAGGATCTTCAGATACATAAAAGGTGCTCCCACACTTGGTATCTGGTATCCAGCTAATGGGAATATCAAGCTTTCAGGTTTTTCAGACAGTGACTTTGCTGGATGTCACACCACAAGGAAGTCCAC
The DNA here is from genome assembly GCF_002127325.2 of Helianthus annuus. Classification (NCBI taxonomy): domain Eukaryota; kingdom Viridiplantae; phylum Streptophyta; class Magnoliopsida; order Asterales; family Asteraceae; genus Helianthus; species Helianthus annuus. The sequence goes on along the minus strand of NC_035440.2, from coordinate 69,706,006 downwards.
TTCAGGAGGGTGCCAGTTTCTAGGTGATTGCTTAGTTTCTTGGCAAAGCAAAAAGCAAGCAGCAGTTTCAACATCCACTGCTGAGGCTGAATACATTGCTGCTGCAAGCTGTACAGCCCAACTCTTGTGGCTTCAAAATCAGTTACTGGATTTTGGTATCACTGCCTTAAAAACACCACTCATGTTGGACAGCCAGGCAGCAGAAAATATCATCAAAAATCCAGTTTCCCACTCTACCACCAAACACATCGACATCAGACATCACTTTGTGAGGGATTGCTATGAAAAAGGTTTGATTTCTCTGCATCATGTCTCAACTAAAGACCAGCTGGCAGATGTGCTCACAAAAGCACTTGATACAGCCACTTTTGAAAGCTTGGTCTCTAGGATTGGGATGTTGAACATGGAATAACAAGCAACATCTTGTTTTTCCTTGAATAAAAGCAACAAAATGTTTTCAGAAAATCAAAAATTCATCCTTAAAAATAGCTAAAAATGAAATTTTCATTATAATCCTTAAAAGTCTGCCATAACCACTGATTGTTCAAAAGTCTACTCTACTTCAAAAGTCTGTCCTCTGCTGAAAGTCAACCCCTGTTCTCTCATTCCTTTGATAATCTCTGTTGTTCAAAAGCAGTGTCTTATCCACTGATATGCTATCCACTGATAGTGAAAATCATCCACTGCTTTCTTACCACTGCCTTCATCTCTCACTTTCATCAAAGTACTGTCCTTCACTTTCACCAGGGGTTGTCACGTGGGCAGTACATAGTGGTCAGACCTTTTGTAACGGCTGCCACGTCAGCATTCACTTTCTTCCCTATAAAATCCCCCACTCACCACCAAAACAGGGTTTTACTGTCGAATTGAATTCTTAAAAATTCTTTTCTCAAAGCAGTTTTTCATCTCATCTTTCACAAATTTCTTCGATCATTCTACTCAAAATGACAAAATCGAAGCCACCCGCAAAACCCACATCCAAGTCATCATCGAAAACAGCCTCTCAAAAGGAAATCTCCACTGAAATCCCATATAAATCATCTCACAATCTCCTGGGTCTTCTCACAAAACCAAGAACCACCGATGTCTTCGATTCCATCATTAACATCATGGCAAAATCAAAGTACAAAACTTTGTTCACCGCCAATGCACTAATTTATCTGGAGACCCAAAGGGAGTTCTGGAAGAATGCAACCCTTGAAAAACAAGGAGACAATGCAACCACCATACACTCTTCTATAAAGGGTAAAGCTATCCAAATCACGCCACAATCCATTTCAGAGGTCTTTCAACTCGATGATCAGAAAGGTAAAACTTCTTTCACTAAAAACGAGTTACAAACTGACTTCATTGAAAGAGGGTATGAAGCCACAATGATGAAGAAACTTACCTTACAAAAAGGTTATTTTCCTTCTGCAACCAGATTTTTATTTCATACCCTCCTACTATGTGTTTCAAACAAGACCACTTCTTTCAATGAAATCCCTTTAAAGATTCAAAATCTGGGGTATGCAATTCTTCAAGAAGAAAATTTTAACTACTCTCGGGAAGTCTTTAAAGATTTGGTTAATAATGTTGAAACAAAGTCATTCTTACTGTTTCCAAGGTTTCTAAGTTACTATTTTGAAAAGAAATTCAGTAAGGATGATTTAGCTGCAATAAATCAAGGTGAGTCTACTCAAATAAACAGCTTAACAACTGAAACTTTTTCAAGAATGTTAGCACCTTGCAAAACACAAGCAGAGGTGCCTGAGCAGAATTTAGCAGCTACCACTGCTCCTCAGGTATCTGCTGCTGAGCCCACTGCTCTAGGTGATCAAAGCAGCAGACCAACTGTTTTGAAACCCACACCTACAAATCCCAAAAAGCCAAACAAAAAGAAAAATAAACCCCCCCCCCAAACCAATCAAAACGGCAACTCTGGAGGATGAGATACCAGAGCTACTGCCTGTGACAACACAAATGTCACAAGAAACCACTGCTGCTACTTCCTCACAGCAGTTGGTACAAATATCTCAACCCATAACCAAAACTCCTCCTGCTTCTTCACAAAAAGAACAGGTTGTACACATAGGGCCACCACATTATGATGCTCTGGAAACACTCGTTTCCATCATCCACAGCCCAATGCCCGGGGCAACTTCTCTTTCTACACCCCACCTCACATCCACAATTCCACCAAAAACACAACTTTTGTTGGATGCAATCGATTTGAACCAGGCATTACTCAGTCCTTCTCAATCACCTGTTAATGAGAATATACCTCAACAACTGACTGAGCCTGATGTATCATTCCTTGCTAACCCACCAACACAACCTGAGGAGGTTACACCCCTTGAGTTACAAGTAACTCTTGGTGGTCATCCAAGTGAAGCAGCCACTACAACTGTTGAACCCACTGGTTTACAGTTGGACAGTGGTTACATCAATAAGACTTCCTTGGAGGCAATTCCTTTTATAGCACCTCTCCAACCACCAGTGGATTTATTTATCCTACTGGCAACATCAAAAGGTTGTCAAGTGTTGAAGGGAGAAGACCCCAGTACCAAGAAAAAGGGGCATCAGTGGTTAATGTTTGGAGTATACTCCCTACATCTACCACTGATAAAACCACTGTTAGTGGGAAATCAGATGATCCCATTAAATTGGGTGATGATTTAAAATATCAGGATTTGACGGAACGAATTGAAAAGTTGGATACATCTGTTGCAGATCTTAAAAACATGCTACAGCGGGTGTTGAAAACTCAAAAGATGCAATCCACTGCTGTTCCACCTCAAGCACCTGTTCCACAACAGGCATCTGCTACAAATGAGCTCTGGAATCTATTTCAACCTTTTCTCCATCATCAAGCACAACTAGCAGATTAGCAACATGAAAAACATGTTCAACAGCTGAGAAATGCAATGGAGTCAAGGTTCAAGAACACTCAGGCTGATCTAAAGGCTCTCAAAACTCAGATCCTGCACACCACTGGCACTGCTCCTCTAACAGTTCTCTTCATTGATCAACTTCCCCCAGATAATGCCAAAAGGGGGAGAAAATTCAGGAATGGAAAAAGAAGGGAATAGAGGATGGTCTCTACATTGCACCAGAAAATTCAAATACGACCAAACAGATCCCTCTGCCAGATGGAAGCAAGAAAATTGATGTGACCACAAATGCACTGGCAGAAGCAGTTGCAAGTGTAAAAAGGGATAGAGAGGCCAAAAGGAAAGCCAGGGTGGATTATCCGGATCAGGGTACTTCAGGGTCAAAAGATGATGAAAATCTTGTTGATGAAAAGAAGAAGCCTACAAGAAAAGTAAGGCTACCCAAATCCATTCCAACCAGACGTTCAAAGTCTGTTCCAAAACCACCACCTAAAACAGCTGTTGTAACTCCTGCTGTACCCACTACTGTTGGTACTTCAGTGGTTTCAACATCTGCTCCCACTTCAACACACACCACTTCAACACACACCACATCCACTGCCTTACCACCATCACCACCAAAAACAAAATCACCTCCTGCCAAAAGGCAGAAGACAGCAGTTGTTACAACATCTGCTGTAAAGACAACAGTGGTTGAAACACCAGTTGTTTCAACAACTGTTAGTCAATCACAAATCACTGCCATTACATCCACCACCACTGTTCCATCCAAAACATCATCAGCCCCTCCTCAAACAAAGAGGAGAAGGCTAATTCTCAAAGATGATGACACTTCACCATCTCAAACATCTTCAAAATCTTTAGCTCTTGTCACAATACCAAAACCAGTTGCTCTCTCTTTAGTTCGAATGCACAAGCCCTTACCTCCTGCAGGTGTTCAGTTTCCTCTTGAACTAGCAGCTGTTAGAGAAGAAATAAAATCATTTTACTATGAGGATGACCCTGCCAAAAGGAGTTTGCCATCAATAAGAGGATATCCCTGGCCTAAAAATGTTGATGAATATTTGAAGATCAAGGCCAAGCAGAGGATATCTCAAAAAGAAACACACAAGGGAAATCTGACAAAGAAATTTCTAGAACCTATCAATATCTGCTCACACAAGTCAGTTCCCTAGAACAATTTGCAAAAAATGTCAGTCAACAAATTTCAGAAAGAGCAGCCGAAACTTTGAAGAAAGACTACATTGAAAGCATCATGGCTCACAAGAAGTACAAAGGAGAGAGATACATGTACAAAGAGTGGACTGTTCTTGAGCTTGAAAATGAAGCAGCAAGAATTCAAAACATGATAAAAAGGAAAGTCACTCACACTCCTCCTGACTGGGCAAAGTTTAGAAAGAATGTACCTGACAAACAGGTAGAACTGAAAAGAATGAGAGAAGAACTGGTTGCTGCTGAATATGGAAACAAAAGACAAATTGCTAGATGGAAAGAAGATTTGGTCAGGATCACCTACAAAAGGTTAGAGGAATTAAGAAAGAAAGATCCAAAAGTTCCTCAAAAGCCTGACTATCCTGAAGCTGAGGTTTCAAAAAGACCATCAAAGCTGCAAATCAGGAGAACCACTGCTCCAACTGGTGCTGCCATCTATAAAAGAAGGTCACACAAACAGTTGGGAGCTGAAACCATCCAAGAGTTGATAAAAGGAGATGACCTTGTAAAAGAAGGCATAAAGAAAATGATCATAGAAACTCTTGGTTTGGGTCAAACTGCAAATACTGGTCAGCCAGTTATGAATAGGCCAGCCTCACCAAATACCTCTGCAAATAAACATCTCCCAAGAAACCCACCAGGCTCAAAAATACAAAAGTGGGAAACTGACAAACAGACCTGCGTATTGACTTTGCTCAGGTCTGGTGGAGAAGTGGAGAAAATATCAAGGGAACAAGCTCTTGGCCTGAGTCTTGAAGATTTGCAGGATCTCCTTGATCTACCACTTAGCAGGGATGATGAAGACACAGATGCCCTTAACTTTGAACTACAATTTAAAGGACAGATAAGGGAACTGTTGATGAGGCAATAAATGTCCACAATAATGAAGAGTTTTGGCATTATCTGTTCCAGGGGGAGATTGTTGGGATTGAACCCTATCAGAGGAACAGATAATTAAAGCCAAAACTGGATCAGAGCAGTGGATCCAGAATAAGCAGATGTTTACATACAAATCTCTCCCCTTGAAAGTGATTTCAACAACTGCTGACCTCCTATCTGCTGATCTTGCAAAATACTGACCTACAACTGCTGCTCAAGTAAAGACCTGATGAAAGACTAAAGCCCTGCTGATTCAATCTACTGCTTTGAGTCAAGCTCTGCTGATCCGGACAAGTGCTGCTGGGTTCACAGCAGTGGAAGGTTGCAGCAGCTGATCAATAGTCTGTTTTGTAATATAATGTAATAACAGTAGTTAACACAGCAGTGTTTGTATAGATCAGAGGTTAGAGTTTGTTAGGAGGTTAGATGTCACTTTCATGGTGACGTCAGCTAAGATGCTCAGTAGTTTGCAAGTGCCTATAAATAGATCAGTACTTTGTACTGTTCTATTAGCTCTTTTGCACCATCGTCTTCTTTGCACGAACAAACAACTGAGCTCTGGCTGAGGGGGAGTTTGCATTCATTCATCAATCATTGTAATCGTTATTGAAATAAATTCAATCTTCTGATTCATTGTGTAAAGATGTTTGATCAAAGTATTACTCTCGTTTGATTGTATGCAAAGTTTGTTTTCATCATAATTCCGCTGCACACTCATCCATTTTCATTTTAATTACAAACACAAAATACAATCAGAAACAAACTCAGATCCAACAGACGATGATCGTGACACTAGGGCGGACCTGTGCCTTAGAGACATAAAATGAAGATAGACTTAGTTTAACTATGTTATGTACTCTTGGTTTTCATGTTTAAGACAATGTTACTCTATTGTTGATAAATAAAACGTAACTTTGTATGCCATGGTTGTGAAACAATTAATTCTGTTTCAACACTCCCCGACGTTTCCGCCACGTTTGATTGTTCCACGTGGTCGGGGTGTGACAAAAGATACCCAAGAAAATCTTGAATAATCGTCTATGACAACAAGACAATAGAGATCCCCAGTAATGCTTTTGACGTTCACTGGACCAAACAAATCCATATGTAGTCTCTCGAGATTGAATTTTCTTTCTTTCCGGGGTGAGATTTCTTCTTTTGCTTTCCTTTGATGCAGCTATTGCACTCCCCCTCAAGATGAAAACCTTTCACATGAACACCCGTAACCAAATCATTGTGCACCAGGTGATTCATCTTTCGCAAATGTATATGACCCATTTTCCGGTGCCACAACTGTGATTCTTTCTTTGTTGCTCTAGACATGAAACAATGAGCCTGACCCGTGGTAGTAGTAGCAACACTCATGTCCAACACGTACAGATCATTGACTCTTGGTACTCTCATGATAACCCACTCTTGGGGAACAATAAATCCTGGTTTCAAGATCAAATACTCTTTGTCTGTGAAGTGCGTTGTATACATCCTATCACAGATCTGGGAAATACTCAGCAAATTGTCCTCAAGCTCAGCAATGTAGTTAACTCTTTCAAACGTGACAATTCCATTGGATAACGTTCCTTCTCCAATTATCCTACCTCCTTGATTTCCTGCAAAACCTACATAACCTCCATTAAACCCTCTAACATCGTACAGTAGGGTCTTCTTCCCCGTCATGTGTCGAGAAGCTCCACTATCCATAATCCATCGCGAAACAAATCTTGGAAGCTCCTGCACATGTCAAAAACATTTAGTTAGATTTTGGTGCTACCCAAGCCTCTATCGACTCAGGTAACTGGACATCAAGAACAGTTCTTTTGGTGATCAATGGTGGAAAATTCTTATCATTGATCTTCAAGCTTTCTTCAGACCCAACCTCAACCTCTTTGTATAAGAAAAACTCATCTTTCTGAGGTTGACCAGATGGTTGGTCTTTCTTTGGAACATCTTTCTTCTCAGAATTTTGCATTTCTTTCTCAAGTTTCACATAGTAATCCAAAGGAACATTCATCTTTACCGGTGTAGTAGAAGATGATTGTTTTTCTGACTCTGAAACCTTTGGTTTTGGAGAACTTGTTTTCTTTTCAACCACTTTTGGTTTCCATGTTTGTTGAGATGATGCAACCCGTTTGTAAAACTTGTCATTTTTAGTTATCACATTTTTACCAGGTTCAGTTTTGACTTTGATGTTTTCATTTTTCGAAACCTTTTTCTCAACAACCAATGGAGCTTTGCCCTTTTCAACAACTTTCCTTTTCTGAATCTCAAACACTTCAGTCTTAGGCTTCAAGTTGGTACACTTTCGTGCAATATGTCCCACTTGATTGCATTTAAAGCATGTCCGGGTGTCAACTACCCGACTTGTGCCTTCAGACTAAGGCTGTGAGGCCTTCTTCTCAAAGAACTCTTTGTTTGATTTTGAAAAAATTTTAGATTCATCATCAGAAAGTGAACTCAAACTTGAGCTTTTCACAAGCACTTTCTTCTCAGCAAACCTTCTGTTGAACATTCTTTTTCTGATACTTCTTACCACCCTGATATCCACCCGACCATTTGTTTTGATTATTGTTATAAAAACGCAGTGGAACAACAGGCTTCTTGTAGTAAGCTTTATCTTTTTCAAAATTCATTTGCCTCTTTGTTTGTTTCAACCCTTCAATTTCCGACACATCAATCTCAATCAACTTAAACACATTTCTCAGTTTGCCAACATTCACATTCTCTATCAGAAAATCATGATCCGAATACAACTTATCAGACCCCTTCATCTTGTACATCACAAGATTAGGTTCCTCATTTAAGTTGTTTTGGGACTTTGATTTTGGAATGTATTTGTCCAAAAAGCATTCATCATCCTCAGTAGTGTCACTTTCAGATTTCAAAACATTTTCAGCCATGCTTTTAACAATTTCAGATTGGACACTATCCTCATCGGACGATGAAGTGAATGTGACATCAATTGTGTCCGGAAGTTTCACTTCATTAACATCTTCATCATTAACCAACCCTGATTGTTTCTTTGAATAATTGTTTAAAACTGGTGGTGGAACTTGATGATACCCCACCCCTGTTCCATCAAAGAATACATCTTCGCCTGCTTTGTTTTTTCCTATGGGTTTGGGAACAATGTGTTGTAACACAAAGCTTGCGGAGTTGTAACTGGTTAATTTCAAATTGATGTGCTCATTTTCAATTTTAGCTTCTTGAAATTGAAGCTTCAACTCAACAATTTCATCCAGTTGCTGGTTGATTAACTCTTCCTTAACTCTAAGAACACCTTTCAGTTGAAGATTTTCTTTGTCTGTATTACCATTTCTTTCATCAGAATCTTTTACCGTTCGTTTTAGCTTCTGAAAATTTTCTGAGATTTGACGACTTTCAAGAATCAATTTTTCATTTGCTTTCCTAATTCTTTCTACGTCATTTTTATCTTTTTCGATTTTCTCAGTTAATTCTTTTAATTTGTCGTTCGATGCTTTTAACAACTTATCATTGTTCAAGATCTGATCTTCAACACTTCTGACTCTACCAGTCAGTTCTTCAACCTTCTTACCACTAAGGTAAGCAACTGTACTACAAACTTTGCACTCTTTCATGCAATTTTTGCAGTTGTTCTTAGATTTAGCATTCTTACCTGACTCATGTGTATCATTTGAACTGACCTTGTTTTTGGACTCAGTTCCAGAACCAGAAACTACCTCTAGTTCTTTTGCAGCAAGAACCTTGTCAGCCATTTTTTTCAAGTTTTCAGTGGTGAATTCTTGTGATGTATCAATGATTCCATCATCAATCTTCTTTGGCTGCGGCTCTTTTTCTGTCTCTTTCTTTTTCTCATCAGTTTCTCCTCCTCCCCACCATTCTCACTGTCTTGCTTCTTCTTCTTCTTCATCAGCAAGTTGTTTGGTGAGCACTTCAATATCAACAGTATCTGGATCCACAGCTATGTTTCCATTTGGATCAAGATAACATTCTCTATCAGGATCCTATCGCCTTGCTTTCTTTGCTTCCATCCAGGTATGATAAATTTTCCCTTTCATGAACCGAGCTGTTTCCTTCCTGTTCACATACTTCACTTCTTCAGATCTTTTATCTTTAAACAGAATAATCTTTGCTGCTGTGAAGGCATAACCAACTGCGTCTTCCTCAGGCAAAACATCACTCCATTCATAACCTTCATCGTCATGAAAAACTGCAAGTGCCCTGGATTTCTCTTCGGGTGCCTCCTCTATCTGTTTCATCCTGGGAGGTTCTGCTTTATTCTGATGATAAATAGCTCTTTTGTAATAATCCTCTTGAAAAGGATTTGCAGTATCATCAGTGTAAGCATTTCTGCACTCATGCTTAAAGTGACCTTTCTATTTACACTTGAAACAAGTGACTTTTGACTTGTCAAAGCCTAACTTGGTAGAAGGTCCACCAATAGACTGTCTTCCAGTAATCTCCATGAATCGATGCGCTCTTCTCACTGCACTTGCATTACACCACCTTATATCGATCAATTCCATCTCCTCAGGGTCAATTTGATCGTAATCTTCCTTTGTTAGGTTGGTGTTGCCTATCTTTCCAACAATGAGACTTTCGTACGATTCTAACACAGATGCTAAAAACACCTGTTGCTTAGCAGATTCTTCACTGAAATTCTGACCATTTTTCAAATCCACAGCAATGTTGCATTGAAATAGATTCTTTGATGCAGATTGATTTGAAGTATTTGATGAAGAACCACCATGATAGCCACTGCTAGGAGTTTCTTGATTCATTGTGTTTGAACTTTCTGCTAAAAAGGCTGTCTTTGGAGATGTAGTCTTTGGGATCATATTGCCTCTGTAATACAACTACACATTCTGCTGATAAGATGAGTTATTGACTTTGCTGGATTTCTTGATCTCTAATTCATGGCTTTCCAGTCTTTCAATAAGCAGATCAACCTTCATATTAGCCGGCTTTATCGTATTCTTCAGAATCAATGCAAAATACTGCCAGTCTTAATCATTCGGTAATGCATCAAACAATTTGTCTACCAGCTCTTCTTGAGTGTAAATGATGTCATGTCTAGCAAGCTCCATCTTCAGATGCCCGAATCTCTCAATCATCTTGGAAACAGATTCGTTCTTTAAACAACCAAACAAATCAAACTCTTTTCGTAACAGTTTCTTTTTGTTCTTAACTATTTCAGCACTACCAATACATTCTATTTTTAATTTTTCCCAAAAGTCTCTCGAATCTTTGTACTCGATCAGTGCGATGATATCATCTCGGACAGATTGGTGAAGCAGAGCAATACACTTTTGTTCAGCAACATATCTTTCAATTTGATTATCTTCTAAGTTCTCATAATCATCTCTCCCCAAATCAAAGCCATTTTTCAAACTTCTCCAACTGAGATAAGCAAATGCCTTAAGCCATTCTTCGAATCTTGTAGCCCTCCTGTTGTAATCTTTAATAGCTATCAACTTGGGCGGCTTGTTGTATGTTCCGTACGCACTGTCTACACTCATAGCATCCGAAAGAATTTTCTTCGCACTCGGTGTTGGTGTAGTTTGATTCGTGTTATCTGAAGTGCCATCTCCCAAACTACCGGTAAATGCAAACACGTCACTAAATGGATTCATGAAATCATCCATCTTTCAAGTACCTGAAACAATCAACAAACACTTAGAAAAATTTTTGGAATTTTGAAAATTTCACTTTCAAATGAAATTAGTTGAAGCGGAATTACTTCAAACGAAATTCCAATTCAAACGGGATTAAGTAGTTCAAATGAAATTAACAAGCAATATCTAATTCCGTGTGGAATTAGAACAATTTCAAGCGAAATTATCCCAATTGAAACGGAATTAGGTACCAGAAGCGGAATTAGTAATTTCGTTTCAACACTTCAAACGGAATTTGATTCCGTGTGACTTTTCAAGCGAAATTAAGCACAACACGGATAATTCCGTGCGGAATTAAGATATCTGTTCAAACGGGATTATGATGACGTCATTATTTTCGAATCTGTTTTCAAACGGAATTACAAGTTTTGTCCAATTTTGATCGAATTTAAGTCCAATACTTTCAAGGATTAGTTAAAAGTATGTTTCGCTTGATATATGTGAATTTCAGGCCATTTTGTCTGTTCAAACTTGTTCAAATCAGAAAAGAAGGTGTAGAAGTGAGAGAATCCGATGAAATCAAGCTGAATTGGTATGAACTCCTCGTCATGAGCTCTGATACCACTTGTTGGATCGTCGTGTGACCCTAACGAGTCAATCTGAGTAGTTCAACATCAAATACAAAGGCGGAATCAATGTAATTGATGTAAAACAACTTGTTCCTTTCTAATTATCTTCTTATTGATTGATTCTGAGCGTTTTACAATTCTGATAACAATCCGGCAGCACCTCGGCTCAAATACAATGACTTAATTCCGTGTCAAATGACAAAGGCACAACAGTATTTATAGGCGTCTTAATTCCGCACGAAATCATCTCAAGAGAAATTAAGAGTTCATGCGGAATTACCTAATTCCGTGCGGAATTAGTAATTCCGTGTGAAACACCTAATTCCGTGCCAAATTACACTAGTGTAATTTTGTGCGGAATTACCCTAAAACATTGTTTCTCGATTTCCGTGTCCTGATCTATCTAGTACATTACAAGACTCTATAAAGATGAAGTTAACAGACATCAGTGCATCAACACATCAAGATCTCGAATGGCGTCTAAGGTGTCCCTACAATCATCAAAGTCCACAAAAGCATAACCAAGTGGTCTCCTGGCAACCCACACACTACATGAGTTGCAAATACTATAATAAAAACAATCAGAAAAGAAATCATACTTCTGCTTGAATATTGAGCTTTCTTCACTTGAAATGTTGCATTCTCAATCTTTTCTTCAGTCTGGAACAAATCACAAACCTCAGTTGGCCATGAATCTTTCAAGTTTTGATGGTCGCTAAGGGTTGTTAAGTCAATATATCTCCATCAGGTAGATAAGTTTTAAGAGGCACTGACCCATATATAAAAACCTACAAACCACAAAACTAAAAAAGAAACTTAAATAATCATAATCATAATCATAATTATTTTTTTGCCACAATTTAAGCTTATTGTTGCAACATCAACCAGTAATAATAAATTAAAACACATGTCCAAACACCCTTATATCTTCAAGTGGATAGACCTTCTATTCTTATATGTTCTCAACACCATTTACAGGGAAAGCAATAAATATCAATAAAGAGAAGCAACCTTACACAGAAAACACTTCATAATAAGCCATTGACATAAAATCAGCAACATTTCTACGTTCTTACGATAGTTGATTCAGTTGGATGCAAATACAATATTAGCAAGGATTAAGCATGAATCGATATATACTCACTTTTTAAAAACCCATATCCGCTAAATTAATCTTCAAGCTCTCGCTCCAAAACTCGTGGTTCAAAATTTCCAACGTATATGTATATAAACATAAAAGCAAAAAAATATCAACAAACCACAACAAATCTAATATCAATTTCTTCAGAATCTGAAAATCTAAATTTACTTACAGATTTGTAGTTCTGGGCAAGTAATTAGAGACATATTTGTTGTATCACCGGTATGGCAGTTGTGACCTCAGCCGCCGCCACCACAGGTCACCGTTGTCATCGACTTCATAAACCCCTAAAAGGGTCAGCCGAATATAGCAACAGAAGCAAAAGGTATGAAAATAAGATAAAACTCAAATGGTTGGATCTTAACTCTTTGTCGGAGAACTAGCTCGTAGTTGGCAATTCAGAAATCATACATCGTCAGAGGACCCTTCTTTCAGTTTCTTGAATCACCATCAGAGCCCTGGCCGCCATCACTGAAGGCGACGACTAGCTTTCCATACCACTATAATCAGCCTCATTATCCAAACACTCTTAAACAGAAGTAAGATATGCCAATGATTACCGGTACCTCAGCCGGTTTTGATGACGAAGCATAATACGATATCATTGCAATTGCTTGATTTTGTTCAACCTATAAACAATATAGCACACAAAGCAATAAGCCAAAGAGTCACAACATTATGCAGGCACAAAAGAGCATAAACGTAACAGTAACACTCACAAATTCAATAAACCCTCGTAATTCCATGTATTCCGCACAACTTATTAATGAAAATTAAAGTGCTTGACGACTGTGTGGAATTACTTAACTGCTCTCTGATTACTGTGTTATACTTACATGTGCTTGTTAACATACTAGTAGTATACAGAAAAGTTACTAAATAGTCCTGTGTGCTTTCCTGAGTGTTGAAAAGTAAAAACGTTACAAAAATATATATGTAGGACACTCTACGGATTAATTAAGCACTTTAACGGAACAACACCGAACCGAACAACCGGACTTTACCCGAAACACCAAAATAATGCTAGAAGCATTGTTTTTATTTTTCGAAGCTAGTTAGGGTACCCAAACACCCTAACACACAATACATTACACAACACACCATAAGACACTAACTAAACCTTTGATTTCCAACCAAGATCACTAATCATCCATTACAACCCAACCAAGCAACCCCCCCCCCCCTTACGGTTACCAACACAAGGACCCACATGGTGATTTCTTTTGATTAAATAAGTTGGTTTGTAGTCTAGATACCAAACACATTACCCATTAGATTTAGAAATGTTGGAAGACTTCTATATAAACCATGAGTCCATCACTTCTTCATCCACACTTCAACAACACACCACAAAAACTCCCTTCTTTCCCCTTGTTCGGCCGCCCCTAGTAGCACCACCACCACCACCACTTGATCACTTCCAAGCATTCTACAAGCATATAAAGGTGTTAGAAGGTGCACAACGAAGCTTAGTGTTCTCGGAAGTTGAAGGACCTCTTGCAAGCGCTATTAACCACCACATTTCTTCACTCGAACTTCCCTAGTCTTGAACTAGTGGTAAGAACTTAGATCTTTGCTTCTTACATCTTGTTTAGGTGGTTAAAGATGTGTAGTGATCAAAATGATAAGAAACTCTAAAGAACCTTAAACAAGTTTTGAACATAAACTAGTCTAGTGATGAAGTGATGTCAATATGATGTTGTTATGATTCTTGTTGATTTCCTGATAATTTGCTGGTTAATATTGATGTTTGAGGTTGTTGTGATCACTAAACATGTTAACCGAATCAATCGAACATGCGTTAGAAGGTAGGGAACTAAAACAGAAAGCTGGTTGGTGTTTACAGCCAACTTCAGTTGGCTGTAACCAGACCGTAACTTAACGAAAAATGTATTTTCTGAAGTATAGATTTATGTATTATGAAATACGGTTCTAATGGCACTGGAATCATAATTTTGGACTTCGTTTACTATTTTTAAAGACCCGATTTGTAGCAGCAGCTAAAGCTGAGTTTTTACAGCAGTAAATGGGTGTTATATTTTCAGTCATAACTTGAAACCTAGGTTGAATTAGATCATGAAATTGGTACTGTAGATGGACACTGTTGTCATAGTAATTGTCCCACTGGAATTTCGTCAATCCAACTTACAATGAATTATTCCGTGGACTGCAGTCAGAAAGTAATGAATCTGATTGCAGTCCGGAAAATGAATTTTTATAAAATATTGGTGACGAATTGGATCCCGAGATTATAACACAATAATATTTGGATCGTTTAGCACCTTCTGTAAAAATTTGGAAATTTTTGAAATAAGATAACTATTTTATTAAAATGCTCGAAAACAGCCCAGTTTTGGATATTTAGTTGAAATGACATAAGTAGTAATTTGCGTGTCTAAATGTCGAGTATGTTATCTGTGAATGATCTAACATGTTATGTGTCAATAAAAGTGTTATGTACAATGTAGTATGTTTATTTGTGAACGGGAATAGATGGGGAGTTTATATGGGCATAAGCCATTAAAGTAATGCATGTTATGTGATAGATACATGTAGGAACTTTGTGCTCTATTTGAAAACCACTAAATGACTAACTGGTAATCATATTAGGACGTGAGTTACCGACCTTGACTGTTAGCTATATTTGAGAATCTAACTGAGCAAACCGAGGTGAGTTCACACACTTTCTAAGGCATGAGATTCCCGGTGGTTGGGAATGGGTAAAAGAATTTAAAACAGAATCTACATATCCTCCTTGGGTAGGATATGTACGGCCATCCTCCATAGGTAGGATGCCAATATTAATCCTGCGTATTTGTAGGATCGTGTGCTGACCCAAACGAGTCAACCGGAAGTGCTCTAATCCGTTTCAGATGCGGAAAATAAGAAACGGATGTGAAAAACAGCTTAATTCACTTAAATTTGCCTTGTATTGATGATTTCACACTGGTTACAGTCAAACGGTACTTCGGCAGCAGTTCGTTACCGGAAACAAGAATTTTCTACCTGATTTCGCTCAGAGAACCTATATATAGGGTCCTGATTTCGCTCGGAAGGACACAATACATTAGGAGCGAAATCAGCAGCTTATGATTTCGCTCGAAAGTGATCTCCTGACATTTGGAGCGAAATCAACAGCTTGGAGCGAAATCAGAACATTTACACACTAACTCAACCTATTTTCTCGTACAACATGCCCAGATCTGACATTCTAAGTCTAAGACTCGATACAAGACTAAGTCGACAGATGTATGCACTAACAGACTCCCCCTCAGATGTTGACGAGTCTTCAGTGTCGAGTCTTCTCAAACTTCAGTCTTTATCAGTCTTCGGGCTTCCAAAGTCTTTCTCAAACTCTTTCTCTCTTGAATATCAGCACCAACAGATAGCTTCCCAAACTCTCTCTAACAGACTCCCCCTCAAAACATGCTGGGATCGTAGTCTGACTTTTACAGAATCAGGATTGCAACCTGGCTTGCTACTCTCAATAAGAATCCAGGCTTTCCTGCAACACCTCTACCCAAAACATAAGATTCATAAAAATAAGATATTAACAAATTTAAAATTGTATGCACCAACACTGACTCCCCTTCTTTCTACTATACAATCAGAATAACAGTGAAAATCATTTTTACGATAAATTTCATTTTTCTGAAAAACTTTTCAATCAAACTCTCCCAAACCAGTTCATCATGTTCAGCACTTGGAATTTTGAAAATCAGCTCTTTAATATCAGTTGTCGAAAATCTTTTTGAATTTTTCAAAATTTTTGCTAAAACACACTGAAAATCTTTTTGGAATTTTATGAAATAACCGAAATGAAATGCAGTAAAGAAATATTTACATACAATATTTTTGTGAGTTTGTGTAAGAGGATCATATCAGTTTCTGAGACGAATCACCAACACCGTTAAGCTTTAAACATTTTAAGTTCAAAACGATTCACTTAGATTGTCAGTATAAAGGTCCTATTAAATTTTCACACAAAGTTCAACTGTTTCGAGATACAAAATTAGTGTTTTAGGGACTTAAACTTATTCGCGTATTCCAGCTTAGAATATACTCCCGTATCCAGATCCCAATATTCAGTCTTACAGGTGAGTATACCTAGATGATATCTGTAAGGGGTTAGATGCGAAACCGTGAGAGCTCAGGTCAGAACTTCCGTTCAGCAGAGAGATGACGGCTCGACTTTTGGTGGGTCCCCTTTAGAGGATCTTTTTTACAACAGCAATGACTATCAATTTTATTGTTTCATCGATTTGCTAAGGGCGGCGCTATTTTTCAAGCATTTGCAGAAAGTATTCTCCGGGGACTAGGTCAGTATTTCCATACAGCAGAAGTCCCAGGATAATACCCTAGATATCACTAAGCATAAAGACCTAGTATCTCAGAATAAGGGGTCCTTCAAACAAGATTTCGGGGGTTACCCATATATCCGAGAGATGTTACCTACGAATTAAGCAAGTTTGAAATTTAGGTTTATATCTCGTCACAATCTATTAAATGTGCAAAAACCTACTGACACATCATCAGTGAGACCGTTTATCACTATTTAACTTTCCATTTCTTTAGCATGTTGTGATTGTCCACTGATGTACTATCATTTCCTCTTTTATACAACAAAACTCATATTTGATTTTATTATGTTTTTGTCTTTTTTTCAAATTTTCTAATGTTTTTGGATTTTCTGTGAAATTTTTACTCCCCCTATAATGCAAACACATTTAAAGGAAATTTTGAAAACAAACTGTACAAACAAATTGACAACAGATATCAAATCACTTCAAATCGCCATCCACTTGGCATAAACAATCAGAACTCCCCCTCACAACAAACTATTTTCCCATTGTGATTTCAAAACACTTAAGTTTGTTTTAATCAAATGGTTTTTCCGGAAAATTAGTTTTGTTGATTTTCAAACCATTTGTAGGTTAGGGGATAAACTCATCATTTGTTCTCCAAAATACCACTTGTAAGTATGGCCCAATCAAGTTCAATTTAATGACCTTGATTAACCACTTGTCAATGAAAACCTCTTTCAACCACTTACAGGTTCACTCACCAACCATAATCACTTGTAAATCAAAATATAACAATTTAAAGATATCACATGTAGATTTACCAACCAAACCTTTCAAGAATGATGTCGATTCCTGCTCCACTCTTACCAACCTGGGAGCTCTGGCAAGTCAGGTATTTACTCAAACATAATATCCACCCAAGCCTAACCAGCCTTGGGTGATTTTGGAACACATCTTTCCCACCAACATTTTGATTTGTAAAATTCTTTAGCACCCTTTACCTTCCTGTCAACCATCTTACCAAAAATATGTTTGACTTTCCCGTTGAAAGCCTTCTCAACATCAAATTCTCCTTTATCAGTGAAGAATTGATTTGAGATCTCTACCTTTCCCACTTTCGACATCAGATTTCCTTTGACAATTGAGGAAAATTCTCATCGTTCACTTCTGGAACGGAATTCACAATCTTTTTCTCAACCAATGACTCCTCTGATTTGATTGAATTAGATTCATTGTCAGAACAACTATTTGTTTTAACCACCCATTTTTTTTACTCAAATCACCTCTTCTTTTGTAAAATCTTTTTGAACTTTCTCCTTCCTCAGAAGTAGAATTTTCAAACTTTTTAACATTTTTCACAGGTTGTTCTTTCTTATCAACACAAGTCTTTCTCAAAACAGAGTTAGAAGAAACTCCCTGTTTTTGGTAGTTGGTCTTGGGGCAATTCCAAGCTATGTGTCCAACTTTTTGGCATTTGAAACAGGTTCTTCTGTCAACTCTTTGAGCAAACTTTCTCACATTCTTCTTCACTTCAGCAAGAAACTCTTGATTCGACTGCTTCCAGAATGGTTTCTTCTGTTCATCTTCTGAACTTCCTCCTGAAACAAATTTTGTTTTTGGTTTATAAGTTTTCTGATTTTTATAATTTTCTGACGAATTAAAACTAAGACCTTTCTTTCTGAGTTACCATAATGGTTTGGTTTCTTTTGGAAACTATAACCACAACCATAACCCATTTTCTTGTTTACTCTTTGTTGAATCCTTGAAGTGTAAGGTTTAGGTTTTTCAGGAAGATTTAAATCTTTTATTTCAGAAATATTAATTTTTGTTAATTTGAAAACCTGTTTGATCTTTTCAGTTTTAACACTTCTTATTGGGAATTCCTCATCAGAATACAATTTGTCTGAATCATTCAACATATATGCTACTTTGACTGATCCATCATTCAAATTAGATTTTGATAACAGGAATTCTTTATTGTAAACCCTCTTAACCGGCGAACTCGGACTCTTCTCAAACAAACTCGAACTATCTGACTTAGACTCCGACTTTGACTCTTCATCCATATCCAACACCTGATCGACAACTCTCTTAACTAACTCAGACTCATGATCAGTGTCAAACGCTGTGAATGTGACATCAATATTGTCTGGTAATTCATCAGTGATTTCAGACTTTAATTTGATGTTTAGAGCCTTGTCTACCCGTTCCTCATTTGGTTTCCTGGGGGAATAACTCTCAAAGATAGGAAGCGGACATATGTTATACTTGACACTTGGTTTCTTACCAGTATCAGCATCTTCAGTCTTATCCTTCTTGAAAGCCTCAAGACCTGCAACAGTAGGATAAACACAATCAATCAAATAATCACACGTAGTATAACTCAAAAGTAATCGGTTAATCCTTTCACTCTCAGTTTTCTCAAGTTCTAACTCCTTCTTTAGCTTAGCACAATCTTCAATGTAGTCATTGATGACGCTTTGCTTTGTCATTAAAGTTGCACTCATCTTGTCATTTGCTTTCTCAATTTCTGCATTTGTTCTTTTCAAACTATCAACTGTCCTGTTCAGTACATCGTACGACTCTTTTACATACTTCACATCAGACAGTAAATCTTCTTTCATTCTCTCTAACTCAGCAATCTTTTTGTCTTTTTCCTCACAAGCTTTGCAAAATTCTGAACATTTCTCACAAGGTTTAATGACTTCAACCACCTTTTCAACTATCTTTTCAACTTCTACAGTCTTTTCAACTTCAACAAGTTTCTCGACCTCAACAATCTTTTCTATTTCGATAACTTTTTCAACAACTTTCTCAACTTCCACAAGTTTCTCAACTTCGACGATTTTCTCTACCACTTTCTCCACTTCAACAATCTTTTCTGTCGCATTCTCAGTAACTGCTTCAATTTTTGTTTCTCCAGCTTCTGTCTTCGCCTTTTCATCAGTGAGTAACTTTGCTTCTTCTAGCTCTCTCTTCAAACGGGCAATCTTCTTCTAATTCAGCATCTCAACTTTATCTGCATAGAAAAAATTAAAACTATCGGATCAATACTTTTTCTACATTTGTTAAGATACTCTTCCTCATCATCAGTATCAACATCACTTCCAAGATCTGGAAATATCGGAATTCTTTTCTGACAATCTTCATTTTCCCCCAAAATTCTTGTAACAAGAGCCACATCAGGTCTAGTCACTCCCAGTATGTAATTGTCCCAGCTGAATCCCTCTGCAACAGACTCATCACCTTGGTCTATTATCCCAAAATAAGCTTTTTTATTTGCTTCTTCGATCATTTTCCCATGAGCAGTTTTATGATCCTTTTGTTGAGGTTGTTGATCGATTTGATGAAAGATTGATTTCTGACAATAATTGTTCTTATCTTGGCTCCCAGTTGACTCTTGGTTTTTACACTCCCGTTTAATATGACCTTTTCCTTTACATCAGAAACATGTAACCTTTGACTTGTCAAAACCAAGTGGAGAGGTAGCCATTCCTCGAAACTCATCTCTGCCAGTAATCTGTTGAAACTTTTCAGCTCTCCTGCATACACTAGCCAAACACCACTTCACATCCATCAGCTCAAGCTCTTCTGTATTGATTTGGTTGTAATCTTCTTTAGTGAGCATCGGATTTCCAATTCTTCCTGCAATCAAGCTTTCATACGACTCTAACATGGCGACAAGAGATGCCATGTGTTGCTTAGCCACTTCAGGAGATAGATTTTGACCATTCTGAATGTTCAAAGTCACATTGCACTGCAGATTTGTTGAATTTTGCTTCTGAGGACTTGGTGTGTTGCTGTTTGGATCAAAGCTTGAGAATGATGAAGTGTATCCACCACTTTGAGTTGTAGTGCTAGCATTTTGACTTGCAGAACCATCAGCACTGAATGCAGTACTAGTCTTTGGACTTTGACTGGGAGTAGCCTCAAACTTGTTCCCTCTGTAGTACAGACTGACATCTTGTTTGGCGTTTGGATTCGTCATGATAGCTATCTTCTGGATATCCAGCTCCTGTTCTTCAATCTTCTGGATGAATTGTGCCAAATTCATGCTCTCGGACTTCCTCATGAGTTTCACAACCATCAAATAAGTTCCCCACTTATGCTGTGGTAACGCCTCAGCTAATTTATCGACCCACTCATCATCCTCTTTCTTGATGTCCAACCTACCCATTTCCAATACCAGATGACAATATCTATCAATGGTCTGTTTTGTAGTTTCATGATCGAAAGCTGTAAACATATCTAATGATTTCTTCAATAACGCCTTTTTGTTTTTGATCATATCAGCACTCCATCTGAATTTCTGAATCAACGCTTCCTAGATTGATCTAGTTGTACCATTATGTTGAAGCAAGATAAAGATGTCTTCTTTAACTGCTTGCTGAAGAATGCTGATCATCATTTTCTAACTTGTGTATTTCAACTTGTCAGCTTCTGGAAAATCACTAAAACCCTTTTCTAACCCCCGTTCATTCTTTGGTTTCTCATAATCTTTTAGCAATGAACACCATGCATCAAATCTGTAGGCTTGAACCCAGTTCTCAAATCGGTTTTTCCACCCCTGAAAATCCTCAATATACATCAGTTTCGGTGGTTTCTGATGAGTACCCGTCTCATTCTCACTATACACTGTTTCGGCAGCAGTCACAGGAGCAACGGCTGTCGCGAACACATTGTAGAATTCTTCAGCCATGATTAGATAACACGTTTTTCAAAATCAGTCAGTTTCGAGCGAAATAGCAAGTTTCTAGAAGCGAAATCACAGATGTAGCTATGAGCGAAATCACATATTTTACTTGGAGCGAAATCAGATGCTTGGTTTGACAGGAGCGAAATCAGACACAAGTTGGAGCGAAACCACTGGTTTGGTAGCTTGGAGCGGAATTAGATAGTCTTTTGGAGCGATCACCACAAAATTTGGAGCGAAATCAGAAATATGGCTTTCTGGAGCGAAATCACGGATTAACTTTTGGAGCGGAACCTCTGATTTGCAGTTTAGAGCGAAATCAGACTTGTATTTTGGAGCGAAATCAAACAATTTCAGGCGAAATCAAGAAATCTGGAGCGGAATCAGACAACCATCTCGAGCGAAATCAGAATGTATTCTCGAGCGGAATCACTTTACGAGTCCATTTTTGCTAGTTTTAAGTCGAATTTTGTTCTAGTTCTCTCAAGGATTTGTCTACGTCCAATTTTAAACAATCTGTGAAAATTTGGTCCGATTTTAACCGTGAAATCTTGTTCAGATTTAAAAAGAAGGTGTAGAAGACAGAAAATGAGGTTGTTTGGGCAAGAACTCCTCGTCCTGAGCTCTGATACCACTTGTAGGATCACGTGCTGACCCAAACGAGTCAATCGGAAGAGCTCTAATCCGTTTCAGATGCAGAAAATAAGAAACGGATGTGAAAAACAGCTTGATTCACTTAAATTTGCCTTGTATTGATGATTTCACACTGGTTACAATCAAACGGCACTTCGGCAGCAGTTCGTTACCGGAAACAAGAATGTTCTACCTGATTTCGCTCAGAGACACCTATATATAGGGTCCTGATTTTGCTTGGAAGGACACAATACATTAGGAGCGAAATCAGCAGCTTATGATTTCGCTCGAAAGTGATCTCCTGACATTTGGAGCGAAATCAACAGCTTGGAGCGAAATCAAAACATTTACACACTAACTCAACCTATTTTCTCGTACAAGGTGCCTTGATCTAACATTCTAAGTATAAGACTCGATACAAGACGAAGTCGACAGATGTATGCACTAACAGTATTCTCCTTGGGTAGAACTACATACGTTCGTCCTCCTTGGGTAGGACAACAACCTTAAACTTACTAGACAAAACTCTATCATGAAGTCCCTCAATTTATATCGACTTAATCGTCGAGGCCAATGGCGAGCGGGTCATTAGTTAATAGCGCTATTAGGTTTAACAAACCTCACATCGTGCCAGTCGGACGGGCGTGTACTAATGGACTATAGCAAACTGTCAATGATGATAGACACTGATGTAGGGCACAACTTATTTGCATTAGTAGTCGATATGGTAACGGTCTAGTGGTTCACATGGGGAAGCCCCCACTGATCATGGATATGGTTTGGGTAATAAAGAATGAACTGTTTAATCATGCTTTCAACTATGGGGTAACCCCCATGGCAATTTCGCCAACGAAAGACAAACCACGTTTTCAGAAAAAACTTAAAACTAAACAACCAACCGTGAACTCACTTAACTTTGTTGTTGACTTGTTGTTACATGCCTTACAGGTCGTTAAATGCTTAGAGCTTGCACGAGGAAGGAGTCGTTGTGGGATACGGACTGTTATGTTCCGTGTTTAATATTTAAATCCTTATGAACTTATTAAACTTACGCTTTGGACTTTAAACTTATGAACTATGGACTTATATTTTGGGTTTTACTTTTAATGCTTCCGCTGTCTAATTCGAACTTACTTAACTAGCTTTGATCACCAATTGTATTGTGGTTGATTTTATTTACTTATTACGTTGTTCAATATGATTGGTGGCTCGATCCTGGTCATGTCACGCCTCCAAGCGGTGATACTCCGCATTGTGGATTTTGGGGGTGTGACAGTATGATAGGTAGTTTATATGCCTTAGGAAAATGACCAAAATACCCTTTTTACGCATAAATTCATTTTAAGTATATGTAACATAAATTTTGGCATCTAAGCTGATTAGGCAACATTATTAGACATATTAAGGCATATAATACTTGTCATAGGACTAGTTAGGCGGTCCAAACGCGTTTTACGCGAACGACGCGTTAAAGTGGCGTAAGCTACCTTAACGAGTCGTAATGGGTCGTAAGCACTTAGGTTAGGTTTCGTTTGAGAATGTAGGCTTTGTTAAACCATTTTACATGAGTCCCTACACTCATTTGGTTTACGAAACCTCATCCTATCCGATCTTCCGATTTAGGTTCGGTTTATTTACATAGTTACCTATATTAGGTGCCGTTTGATTCTGTGATCCCTCTAGCATTGCTTGGTTGTTATCCAAAGACTTCTAAGCATCCTCAGGTGAGTACATTCCCCTCTTTTACCGTTTTAAACTGTTTTGGGGTGATACACATGTGCCTACTTGTTACTTTCATGCTTTTCATGTTTTTATATCATATACTTGCTATGTTCATTAGTACGTAGATAGTACATGATTTCATTATGTTTTGCTATGTATGTTCATTTAGCATGCTAGCACATTGATTTTCGTATATTACATTTTGTTGCATATGCTCATCCAGTATATGGACACATTGTTTTACATTTTGAACTGTTTGAAGCTGTTTGATTTATGTGAACCGTTTGAAGCTGTTTGATTTATGTGAACCGTTAGCTGTCTGATTTATGTGAATCGTTTGTAACTGTTTGATTTATGTAAACCGTTTGAATCTATTTGAACCGTTGGGTTAGGGAAGTGATTAGGTAACAGGGCGAGTGTAATGTGGTAAAAGCATGGTGGATACGCCGCTGGTACTTCCTATATATAAGTGCTTTTAACACATTATATATCGTTGTGTTATCTAGATCACTTGGGCAAGGTTATCAAAATAAAGTTATATTACAAGGTTTTTCTAACAATATAAAACATTCGAGTTTTATTTCAAAAATGATTTACAATTTGAGTTTACTAAAACAAATGTTTTGAGTAAGATTCATGGTATCGAGGTTTTATAAAATTATAACAAATCTGTTTTAACTTGGTTATTTCAATTTACAATAAAAACATTTTACAAAACTAAGTTTTCTAAATATCGAATAACGAAGTTGTTCAAGTTATTTCAAAAGGTAAAACGAGCCATGAATCTGAAACTCACATAAAACCTATGTACTCGCCGGCATTTTTATGCTGACGTATTTTCACATGTGTTTCAGGTACCATAGTTGGTGATGTTTGATGATGATATTGATGCATGCTCACATAGGAATGGACGAGGCCTTAGTGACTTAATAACAATGAAAGTCAATTTGTTCAGGTTTTGTTTCTAATTTCAATGCAATGTAATACATTTAATTCAATAAAACAGAATTTCAATCCATGTGTTATGAAACAATGATTTTGTTACAACACTCTCTAACGTTTCGCCGCGATTTGTTGTTTTACGCGGTAGGGTGTGACAGAAAAGTTATTAGGTTATAAGGAATTAGGTTATTAGTAATGCTTTGACCTATTCTATAACCTTCCTAGGACCCTAACGCGAGTTTACTTGCGTTTAGTCATAAAACAATATCGTCCCCTATCTTTAGGTGACAACCACAATAAGAACACAAATTTCGAATCTGCTTTGAGAACTAATCATCTGTTCTAGGATGATTTATTATAAGGTTTCGTACCTTCAAAGTTTTCAAAATCTCGTCAAAGTTTGGGTCTTATTAATGTGAACACGTGCAATCTGGAAGGGTGGGTGCCTGTATCCTGAGTTTTCTGTCTAAGACTCTAAGGCTAGAGTGTTCGTACAAATCCGCAGTATCAGACCAGTCACTCTTACCTGGGAACTCTTGGGGTGAGTGTGCACTTATAGGCGAGCATGTCTTCGCGATACATTATGAGGACCTATTTACTTTGATTCAGCTTTTATGTGTCATTTGTTTGCTTCGTGGTTCGAACAAATGACCATCACCTATGCCTTTTGGTTAGTAATTGTAACATCCCATTCTTACCCAATGCCATTTCACTTTTTTTCTCTCATGCTTCCTCTTTTAGAATGCCTCCTCGACGCGACAATTAGGTACCTAATGAAGAACTGGCAGCTATCATTACGCAGCAAATGGCTGCTGCAATCCCAAACATCATTGTTCAATGTAACCAAGCCCTCAACAACAATAACGCTCCATGCAATTTCAAGAATTTCAAATCAGCTAAGCCATCAAAGTTTTCTGGGTCCCAAGGAGCAACTGCATTTCTACAATGGCTCGAGAGTCTAGAGAGCACCTTCAGACATGTTCAGTGTCCAAACGAGCGAAAGGTTGAATTCGCATCTAGTATCTTTGAGAAAAGAGCTTTGATGTGATGGAATGGTGTGATGAGAGATAGGGGTGCCGATGTGGCACTGGCTCAAACATGGGAAGAGCTTCGAGCTCTGATGATGAAGGAATTCTGTCCTCGTCATGAAATCAGGGCATTGGAAAGGGAATTTGACGATCTTAAGCAAGATAGTAGTGAACATCGAGCCTACACGGACCGTTATGAGGAGTTAAGTCTGTTATGCCCAAACATGGTTACGCCTTTGGATAAGGTAATCGAAAAGTACATTGATGGCCTCCCTGACTCGGTGCAAGACATTGTTACTGGCAGCAACCCCACCACAGTTAGACAGGCCATTGAGTTATCCGCTACCTTGACTGAATCTCAGATCAGGAAAGGTAAACTTTTCCGAAAGGGTGATAAGAAACCGATCGAGGAATCAAAACCAGAGGATGAACAGACTGGATCCCCTAAGAAGTCAAAGAAGCGAAAGGCTTCTCAGAACTTCGTCGTAGTTGCTCACAATGATCAAACCGTCCCCAACCAACCAGCTCAACTCCCTGCTAGGAAGCCATACAACGGAATTGCACCCTTTTGCAACCAATGTAGCCTTCATCATTATGCCAGTGTAAAGTACCGCAAATGCCAAATTTGTGGACTTATAGGTCATACAGCAAGAGTTTTCCCAACTTTAACTGCACCAAATCAAGCTGACAACAATCCTGCTCAAGCTCGTTTTCTACTGGGATCTTGCTACAACTGTGGCGAGATGGGCCATTTTCGAAAGAATTGCCCAAAGCTTGCTAATGCAAATCCAGCGCAGGGATGAGCATCTGACTGACGGGAAGACAACGTTGTTTAGAAATAATCAAGCTTTATGTATTATTTTCTTTTGTTGTTGTAACACCTCGAAATTTTGTGTCCAATAATGTGTTAACACGTGTCATGAGTTTACACGTGGCATTAAATATTAAATAAAGGACTAAAGTTGACAAACCCTGAAAGTATGTAAATTCGAGGGTTATAAATGTCAACCAAGGGTAAATATACTGTATAGTAACCCTAAACGATGCTCGTACCTTCAAACGAATAAATCATGGATCGTACAGAAGCGAAACGCGGAAGAAAGAGAGAGATTTCAAGCTGCAGGGGTTAACTGTGTCAACATGTTTAATTATACTTCTGAGTGACCCGTTGACGAACCCGAGGCCTTGTAACAGTAAAATATACTCACTAGAATGTATTATATAAATTTCACGAAGTTCCGTTTTAAAACGAGAAAGTTATGATCAAATTCGTATGAGAGGGGTTAAAAGCGTCAACAATAAAAGTTAAGGCTTTTCGGATAGTAATTAAACTAACCGGGGACTTAACAGTGCGGGTAAATGACACGAGGCCCTTAATTGTAATTAACCGAGGGCCAAATCGCAAAGTTACCCCTTCGAAACCGAAAGGTCAGGTTATTAATTACCAAAGATTCGGTTAATCATTACAAAAGATTTAAAAATCTTTGAAAACAGGCCTCAGGCGGCCCGCCTGAGTGAATCAAGCAAGTTGAAGCGGGCCGCGAGCCACCGGTGGATACGTTTCCTGACATGAAGATCCAGGCGGCCCGCGTGCAAGTAGCCTGAATCTAATGCGGGCCGCGTACAAGTCCCAGATGCAGAAACTTTGGACAGACTTGCTGTTTGGAGTTGTGAACGATCATATGTGCAATTAATGAAGCATCGGCGCCCTCTACATGACCCCTAGCATTCAGGGCCACCTGCTGATCATCAATGCTCCATTGTAGGTTGATGTGTAATGATCTTAGGCCTAATTTTGCACTATAAAAAGCACTACATTGCACACAATTGAATCACACCTCAAAACATACTCTTCTGATCATTCCTGGAGCTCTCAAGCTTTCCTCTGTCATTCTAAGTCGTGTACTAAGCTTCTGTAAGTTGCCTAACCCTTTGTGGTTTCGTTTTTCAATAGTTTTAGCCTAAAAGTCAATCCGTCATAATTAACAATTGACTTTGCAATAAATCACGAATGGTCCAGTGGTTTGTCGAATCAAAGATAATTATATGATGGTAATCATGTGGGCATTAAACCCCTAAAAGGGCACCCTCTGATTCCCACTCTAACTAGTTCAAATATCGAGTCAAGCATGCTTAGAAAAAGTCAACAGAAATGTCATTTTGCGATTTCTTGCATAATCTGTAATGTAGATGATATGTAACCTGTTTGAACACTCATAAAACATGATAATAAGTTTATAAACTAGTCTAAGCTTGTTTGATCCGACCATTTTCTGTTTTGACCCGGTTCGGAGCCGAAAGTCGCAAAAGTTTGACTTTTGCATTGACTTCAGTTCTGACCCGTTAAAGTTTGATTTAGATATGCCTTAGGACTCTCTTAGGACCAGGTTACATGATGGTATTAACCTCTGTGACCGGTTCGTTGTTTGTCCGAGTCTTTTACACATTTCCGTTAAATGCTTAAAAGTTGACCGTAACGCCCTTTTTAATTTAAAACGAGAATTTCGGACACATGAATGGATCATGACCTTGGTTACTGGTTTCTAAGCATGTCCCTAAAATTTCATGTCAATCCGAGGTCCAGAATAGGAGTTACGCTAAATAGCGCTAATTGCGAAACTTTATTAATTAAATAGCGCAATTAGCATAACGCCTATCTAAACCCGGATTTCGATGCCAAACCTTTAACTCACTGATGTAATATAATATTTTGGGATTTTTAAAGATTTTTAATTATTTTTAACCTGCTCATAACCTGCGGTTATGGCAACGGTTCGGTAAATACCGAATATACCCTTTTTGGCCATAACTCGAGTTCTACAAGGTCTTTTGACCCGATTCCAGTTGCTACTGATTTTAAATAATAAATAAAGTATTTTAGACAAGAACATAGGACAAATTCGAATTGTTATTCCAGTTTGTCTTTTTATTGTTTATTATTATTTAAAGTTTTGAAAGCAGGAATATGCCACCTGCAATCAGACGAGGAAGAGGAGGAAGAGGCAGAGGAACGATCATTACTCACAATGATCACGAAGCTGGCCCTTCGAACACGCGAGCTCCTTCCAGTACAAGGAGTGAAGAACCACAAAGACGAAGAAACCTTTTTGAACCTGCGAGACATTCTACCTCGCATAGCTCAACACCCTCATACCGTCATTCATTTGGACCAGACTCGGAAAACAATCCAAATAACCCTCAACCATCCTTTTTACCTCTACAGCGATCTGCTTCGCACCGATCTTATGGCGATCCTTCACCTTTCTTCATAGGACAGTTTAATCCGTCGGATTACGTCCAAAAACCAATAAGGTATAACCCTCTAGGACCAGAGGATCACTTTTCTGAAGATAATGCAGTGGATATGGACGAGGATACAGACCCCGTCGAGCCTGCAAGGGGAACTCCCAATCATCCAATCGAGATCTCGGATGGGTCATCCTTCCATGGAACACCCTATCAAGGTCCCGACAGCTACCAGGCGAGGTTTGACCAATGTAATTGGTACTTTACACCTTCACATAATTACTCGCCCCATGAACAACATCAACAGGATCCTTCTGAGGATTCGCGGTTCGTGGCTGTTACGCCACCACCACCGCCACCGGTTCAACCAGTGATTCCAGATCCGCCAAGGCGTAGAAGATCAGGAGCACGGATGTCTACCCGAGGAGGGGAATTTCATTTCAGCACCCCTCGCCACTCGAGTGCTAGTCACTTTCTGTCAGTACTTGAAGAAGAACCACAATTAGGGGAACCTTCTGGTCACCCTGCAGAGGTGAATTCTGCACCAGTTGCACCACCTCCGCCACCATTCGGATATGACAATCCGATACCAGCGTACGGCGCTTCCACGGCGTACAATCCGTTTGAGCAGCCAACTCACACGCACTACAACTATAACTACGATGCCGATCCTTATGTGATAGCGGCTAATTATAATGCCCTCCATGGAACCTCTTGGAGAGCCGATTACTCAGCTCATGGGTATCCAATACCTTCCAGACCTCCGGTTCCGCAACCGGCACCGCAACCACGTTTTTCTCCACCGGAGCAAGAGGAAATACTCCACCGGTTAAACCGTGTGGAACGAGACTTCGAACAAGAACGAAAGAGTAATCGTGGATTTCTCAAAGGCTTAGCAAACCTACTGAAGGGAAGGAAGAAACGAGACCATTAGTCTCCTTATGTAATGTTGTATTTGCAATTTAGTCCCTACGTGGACATTTATCGTATTTCAGTCCCTACGTGGACTTATCCTTTAGTCCCTGCACGGACATCTATCTTGTATAGGTCCCTGCGTGGACTTGTTTTTCTATAAACCTCTGCCTAGGTAGTTATTTATTTAAAAGTCCCGTTTAGGGCAGCGTGTAATCGTATTTGAAGTTATGGAATACTATGTTATAAATTTCATTTTTGTTATTACTATATATGAAATAAATCAAAATCATCCCTTTTAAATTTAAATCTGCCTAAGTAAATAATCTTAAGAGTGAAACCTAGCCAGGTGTCTTTTTGAACCCGGCCAAGATGGTAAGACCTGATTAAAAGATTCAGAATTCCAGTTAACCTCTGTAATCATGTTAATGTTCGTGGCAGATGTGATTCGTTAAAATCACACGCGTCACTTTTATATAAGAATCCTTTTAAGGATTCCAAGGCCCAAATTAATGATATAATAAATCATGGGTTAAATCATCAATAAAGATGATCATGTATTAAACATCCATTAGTGATGTAGAGCCTACGGGCCGAATTATTAAGCATCCATTAGTGATG
Source organism: Helianthus annuus (assembly GCF_002127325.2). NCBI lineage: Eukaryota > Viridiplantae > Streptophyta > Magnoliopsida > Asterales > Asteraceae > Helianthus > Helianthus annuus. Next base: position 69,675,580 of record NC_035440.2, on the reverse strand, counting down.
TAGTGCCTACGGGCCATAATGATTGTCATATAAGACAAAAGACAGTGGTGGTCTATGACTCCCTGTCAGGAAGGGTAAAAGGACTACGGTTCAAACCTTCATACCTTGATTCTCTGTAATCTCGGCTAATATTATAAAAACGTCCTCGTGACTAGGCTTTTATGCCACTAATATTATTGTTGTAATTAGGATAAGTATGTTCAAATCCTAAATATAGAGAGTAACAAATTAACCAGTTATGGTCTCCGTTACCATGGTTAATGAATTGCCATAAAAGACAATTCCATAATAAACTCCTAAAATAAAATTATTCGTTATCTTCTGTAATAGATTCAAATTACCATGGCTGATCCTAGTGGAGAAAATAGCCACTCGAATGAAGACGAATACGATAACGCCCAAGTTAATTTGACGGGCGCTCAATTAAAAGCTCTTGTCGATAACGCTGTCAAGGCAGCTCTGGATCGACAATATGAAGAATATACTGAATCTCGGAGCCGAACTATATCCAAACCACCCTCAAAGCCGAAAACCCACTCAAAATCCCACAGCAAACTGCTGTCCAAGCCTAAAAAGGACGATGATAATCACTCATCCAATGAAAACAGTGTCCGTAAAGAAAGGTATATACTGATGCGTCTCGCGCCAGGGGCTGCACCTACAAGTACTTTGTGTCTTGTAAACCCCGAGACTTCACTGGGGAGAAAGGAGCGGTCGATTGTATGACGTGGCTTGACGAGATGGACACCGTGGTGGACATCAGCGGCTGTGCAGAAAGGGATATGGTGAAATATGTGTCACAATCATTTAAGGGCGAGGCCCTGGCTTGGTGGAGGGCTTTGGTTCAGGCCTCGGGAAAGGCTGTGCTGTACAACATGAAATGGGAGGAATTCATTTCTCTCATCAAGGAGAATTACTGCCCTCAACATGAGGTCGAAAAGATAGAGACTGACTTCCTGTCCTTGGTGATGACAAACCTCCACTGTCAAGCTTACCTAACGAGCTTCAACACGATGTCCCGGTTGGTTCCATATCTGGTAACCCCGGAGCCAAAGAGAATCGCTCGTTTCATCGGTGGGTTAGCCCCCGAAATAAAGGCAAGCGTGAAGGCCTCTCGGCCAGCGACCTTTCGATCTGTAGCCGACATTTCTTTGTCCCTCACTCAGGACGCGGTCCGCCAAAGAGCGCTGAGGAACAAGGAGGCTGAAAAGAGAAAGCGTGAAGATGATACTTCACGGAGGTCGGGCAAGAAGCACCGTGGGAACGGTGATAACAAGAGAGGGTCGGAGTCAAGGAAGGATGGGCAATAGTCTGGTGAGAAGCCCAAGTGCAAGAACTGCAAGAGACATCACTTTGGAAAGTGTAGGCTCGATTCAAACTCGCAGACTCAGTCGAGGTCGTATGCTTGCGGGTTGTGCAAGTCCAAGGACCACAAGACCGTGGACTGCAAGAAAATAAAAGATGCAACTTGCTATAACTGCAGCGAGAAGGGGCACATTAAAAGCAACTGCCCTAAATATGCCAAGAAGCCTGAAGAGGCCAAGAAGAACAATGCTAGAGTCTTCAGGATGGAGGCGAAAGAAGCAGTGCTGGATGACAACGTGATCACAGGTACTTTTCTCGTAAATGATATCTTTGCAAGAGTACTTTTTGATTCAGGCGCTGATAAGTCTTTCGTAGATCATAAATTTTGCAAATTACTGAATATGCCTGTCAAAACCTTAAACGTGAACTACGAGGTAGAGCTAGCAGATGGAACTATAGAAACCGTCTCCACTGTATTAGATGGATGTGCGATATCCATTAAGAACCACTCTTTTCCTCTATCTCTACTTCCCTTTAAATTGGCTGGTTTTGACCTAGTATTGGGTATGGACTGGTTATCGCACAACCAGGCGCAAATCGTCTGCAACAGAAAGCAAGTGGTGATAAAGACTCCGTCTGGTGAATCGCTTACCATTCGGGGGGATACCCAGTACGGATTGCCTGAGCAAGTGACAATGCTCAAAGCTTCAAAATGTCTAAAGAAGGGTTGTGTCATTTACATGGCACAGGTGATTATTGAAGAGCCTAAACCGAAGATAGAAGACATTCCCGTCATTTCGGAGTATCCAGAAGTTTTCCCTGAAGATCTACCTGGTCTGCCGCCAGATAGACAAGTGGAATTCAGGATCGATATCATCCCTGGAGCAGCTCCTATCGCTAGGGCACCATACAGGCTAGCACCAACCGAAATGAAGGAATTAAGGACCCAGCTGGATGAACTACTAGCTAAAGGTTTCATCAAACCTAGTTCGTCTCCCTGGGGAGCACCTGTTCTGTTTGTTAAGAAGAAGGACGGATCGATGCGTCTGTGCATCGATTATCGCGAGCTTAATAAGGTCACGATAAAGAATAGATATCCCTTGCCGAGGATCGACGATTTGTTCGATCAGTTACAAGGGGCAAGTTATTTTTCGAAGATTGATTTGAGGTCAGGCTACCATCAACTGAAAGTCAGAGATGAAGACGTACATAAAACAGCATTTAGGACTCGTTACGGTCATTACGAGTTCCTAGTGATGCCTTTTGGGCTCACTAATGCACCGGCTGCGTTCATGGATCTCATGAATCGCGTCTGCAAGCCGTACTTGGACAAATTCGTCATCGTTTTCATCGATGACATTCTTATCTACTCGAAGAACCAAGCTGACCATGAGAAACACCTTCGTTGTATTCTCAAACTGCTGCATCGTGAGAAACTCTATGCCAAATTCTCCAAGTGCGAATTTTGGCTTCGAGAAGTCTAATTTCTTGGACATGTCGTCAGCGAGCGTGGTATCCAGGTGGATCCCGCTAAAGTAGAGGCTGTCATGAGCTGGCAAGAGCCAAAGACGCCTACAGAGATTCGTAGTTTCCTGGGGTTAGCAGGATACTATAGGCGTTTCATTGAAAATTTTTCAAGGATTGCTGCGCCCTTAACTTCCCTGACCAAGAAGAAGATAAAGTTTGTTTGGGGCCCTAAGCAGCAAGAGTCCTTTGATATTCTAAAGCAAAAGCTGAGCAACGCTCCTGTGCTGACTCTACCGGAAGGTACCGAGGAGTTCGTAGTTTACTGCGACGCATCACACACTGGCATGGGATGTGTGCTCATGCAGAAAGGCAAGGTTATTGCCTATGCTTCGAGACAGTTAAAGGTGCACGAGAAGAATTACACCACCCATGACTTGGAGCTGGGTGTCGTTGTGTTCGCACTAAAGCTGTGGAGGCATTATCTGTATGGTATCAAGTTTGTGATCTATTCTGATCACAAGAGCCTTCAACATCTGTTTAATCAGAAGGAATTAAATATGAGGCAACGCCGCTGGATGGAGACTTTAAATGATTATGATTGTGAAATCAGGTATCATCCCGGCAAAGCGAATGTAGTCGCTGATGCCTTAAGTAGAAAGGAAAGGGTGAAACCCATCCGGATCAATGCCAAGAGCATTGAAGTGAAGAATAATTTGATTGAAAGGTTGTTAGCTACACAGAGAGAAGCTGTGTTGGAGGCTAACTATCCTCAAGAGAAGCTGGGAGTAACTGAGGAGCAGTTAACTCTTAGCAAGGATGGAATTTTACGATTAAATGGACGAATATGGGTTCCGATTTATGGAGGACTACGAGATGTTATCCTCCAGGAAGCCCATAGTTCCAAATATTCTGTCCATCCTGGAGCAGATAAAATGTATCAGGATCTAAAAGCAAATTATTGGTGGATAGGCTTGAAAAAGTCTGTAGCCGCTTATGTAGCCAAATGCTTGACTTGTGCGCAAGTCAAAGCTGAGCATCAAAAGCCATCTGGCTTGCTACAACAGCCTGAACTTCCTGAATGGAAGTGGGAATGTGTAACTATGGATTTTATTACCAAGTTACCCAAGACGAGGAAAGGAAATGACACAATATGGATTATCGTTGATAGGCTGACTAAATCAGCGCATTTCTTACCCATCAAGGAGACTTATAGCTCCGACACGTTAGCCCAGTTATATGTTGATAAGATTGTAGCCTTGCATGGCATACCTGTGTCTATTATCTCCGATAGAGATACTAGATACACGTCCCATTTCTGGAAAAGTTTCCAGCAATCTTTGGGCACACGTCTGAATTTTAGTACGGCTTACCATCCTCAGACAGACGGTCAGAGTGAGCGTACTATTCAAACGTTGGAAGACATGCTGCGTGCATGTGCTATCGATTTGGGAGGTAGTTGGGATAAGAACCTACCATTAATCGAATTCTCCTACAACAATAGCTACCATATCAGCATAAAGGCTGCGCCTTTCGAGGCATTATACGGTAGAAAGTGTAGATCGCCTGTTTGTTGGGCGGAAGTTGGAGATGTCCAATTATCTGGACCAGAGATAGTTTTCGAGACAACGGATAAGATTGTCCAGATTCGAGACCGTCTCAAGGCTGCCAGAGATAGGCAGAAGAGTTACGCGGATCCAAAGCGTAAAGATTTTCACTTCGAAGTAGGTGAAAAAGTGTTACTTAAAGTATCACCCTGGAAGGGGGTGATGCGTTTCGGTAAGGAAGGCAAACTAAGCCCGAGATACATAGGACCTTTCGAGGTTATCGAACGGGTCGGGTCCGTTGCCTATAAGCTAAACTTACCGGAGGAGCTCAATGGAATTCACAATGTGTTCCACATCTGCAATCTAAAGAAGTGCTTCGCTGATGAATCATTGGTGATCCCACACACAGATGTGCATATAGATGAGAGCTTGAAATTTGTAGAGAAGCCTTTGTCGATTGAAGATCGACAGGTAAAGAAGCTTCGAAGGAAGCATGTACCTATAGTAAAGGTCAAGTGGGATGCCCGTAGAGGTCCCGAGTTCACGTGGGAGGTTGAAGCCACGATGAAAGAAAAATACCCTTATTTGTTTGAGTAAATCTCGGGTCGAGATTTATTTTAAAGGGGTGAGGATGTAACACCTCGAAATTTTGTGTCCAATAATGTGTTAACACGTGTCATGAGTTTACACGTGGCATTAAATATTAAATAAAGGACTAAAGTTGACAAACCCTGAAAGTATGTAAATTTGAGGGTTATAAATGTCAACCAAGGGTAAATATACTGTATAGTAACCCTAAACGATGCTCGTACCTTCAAACGAATAAATCATGGATCGTACGGAAGCGAAACGCGGAAGAAAGTGAGAGATTTCAAGCTGCAGGGGTTAACTGTGTCAACATGTTTAATTATACCTCTGAGTGACCCGTTGATGAACCCGAGGCTTTGTAACAGTAAAATATACTCACTAGAATGTATTATATAAATTTCGCGAAGTTCCGTTTTAAAACGAGAGAGTTATGATCAAATTCGTATGAGAGGGGTTAAAAGTGTCAACAATAAAAGTTAAGGCTTTTCGGATAGTAATTAAACTAACCGGGGACTTAACAGTGCGGGTAAATGACACGAGGCTCTTAATTGTAATTAACCGAGGGCCAAATCGCAAAGTTACCCCTTCGAAACCGAAAGGTCAGGTTATTAATTACCAAAGATTCGGTTAATCATTACAAAAGATTTAAAAATCTTTGAAAACAGGCCTCAGGCGGCCCGCCTGAGTGAATCAAGCAAGTTGAAGCGGGCCGCGAGCCACCTGTGGATACGTTTCCTGACATGAAGATCCAGGCGGCCCGCGTGCAAGTAGCCTGAATCTAATGCGGGCCGCGTACAAGTCCCAAATGCAGAAACTTTGGACAGACTTGCTGTTTGGAGTTGTGCACGATCATATGTGCAATTAATGAAGCATGGGCGCCCTCTACATGACCCCTAGCATTCAGGGCCACCTGCTGATCATCCATGCTCCATTGTAGGTTGACGTGTAATGATCTTAGGCCTAATTTTGCACTATAAAAAGCACTACATTGCACACAATTGAATCACACCTCAAAACATACTCTTCTGATCATTCCTGGAGCTCTCAAGCTTTCCTCTATCATTCTAAGTCGTGCACTAAGCTTCTGTAAGTTGCCTAACCCTTTGTGGTTTCGTTTTTCAATAGTTTTAGCCTAAAAGTCAATCCGTCGTAATTAACGATTGACTTTGCAATAAATCACGAATGGTCCAGTGGTTTGTCGAATCAAAGATAGTTATATGATGGTAATCATGTGGGCATTAAACCCCTAAAAGGGCACCCTCTGATTCCCACTCTAACTAGTTCAAATATCGAGTCAAACGTGCTTAGAAAAAGTCAACAGAAATGTCATTTTGCGATTTCTTGCATAATCTGTAATGTAGATGATATGTAACCTGTTTGAACACTCATAAAACATGATAATAAGTTTATAAACTAGTCTAAGCTTGTTTGATCCGACCATTTTCTGTTTTGACCCGGTTCGGAGCCGAAAGTCGCAAAAGTTTGACTTTTGCATTGACTTCAGTTCTGACCCGTTAAAGTTTGATTTAGATATGCCTTAGGACTCTCTTAGGACCAGGTTACATGATGGTATTAACCTCTGTGACCGGTTCGTTGTTTGTCCGAGTCTTTTACACATTTCCGTTAAATGCTTAAAAGTTGACCGTAACGCCCTTTTTAATTTAAAACGAGAATTTCAGACACGTGAATGGATCATGACCTTGGTTACTGGTTTCTAAGCATGTCCCTAAAATTTCATGTCAATCCGAGGTCCAGAATAGGAGTTACGCTAAATAGCGCTAATTGCGAAACTTTATTAATTAAATAGCGCAATTAGCATAACGCCTATCTAAACCCGGATTTCGATGCCAAACCTTTTACTCACTGATGTAATATAATATTTTGGGATTTTTAAAGATTTTTAATTATTTTTAACCTGCTCATAACCTGCGGTTATGGCAGCGGTTCGGTAAATACCGAATATACCCTTTTTGGCCATAACTCGGTTCTACAAGGTCTTTTGACCCGATTCCAGTTGCTACTGATTTTAAATAATAAATAAAGTATTTTAGACTTTATAAACTGTTCGGGAAACTCAGATTTCCTGTAGAACTCTAAAACCTCCTTTATAATCTTTAAAAAGACCAAAATACCCCTTCGGGGCATTAAATGAATTTAAACTCGTTACGGGCATTATGGAAGGTATCCTAATGATACCACAACCTCTTTAAGGCATATTGACTTAGGAAAACAGTGTAGGACTCTTACGGTTACCCGTTGCGCCTTTTGCGCGCACGGTACGGCATATGTAACTAGTTTACATAAATTAGCCGATACGGGTCAAACCATATTGTTTTGACCCCAAAATCCAGAGTATGATTATTATACCCATATAAAACAAGTTTTCAAACTTGTTGGGTCAAAATCACACTCCATTCACAGTTTTCTCCTTTCACGCGATTAAACCGTAACTATCCTTTGAAACCGACCGGTCTAAGCTACGGCAAATATAAAGACCCGTTAGGATTCTAATAGGTTATTTTAAACCTTCGTTCCAGAATAGGAGACCAGTAAAAGCTATCTGTGATTTATTCAATTAAGGATTATAGTTGCAAAGGTAAATACTTTTAACTTATTTTCCGTTATACGGGCTTGGGTTACGGTAATTAAAATACCGCTTGGTCGGGCAATTGACCCCAACTCATTAGTAGTTGGGTATTATCAATGTGACCCGTTTAAAAACTTGTTTTGTTGGCTTAACGCCTTTGGGGGCTTAATGACCATGTCCCGGATATCCTTGGCAGCATTTATGAATGGCCACGACCTTGACATCCCGGTGTAGGCGTACACCCGGCATTATGTCTATAACTATAAAAGTGTAGCCGTTGGTTACCCGCCACGGTGTTATATGCTATGTGGTGTGTCTATTAAACTTTAACCCGATACGACTCGGGCGACCAAACGCATAGTAACATGTAATTCTTTACAAGATTTAATTATAAATTATCCCAAGTTATAAAAGAGTTTGTGCCTTGTGCATTCAAATCAATTTTAATTAACATTTTACAAAAGTGTCGGTTGAATGTATATACCAGTGTAAACTGACGTATTTTCCCAAAAAGATTAAATGCAGGTACTAAACGTAATCGGCTGGCTATAGCTCCTTAGCATCTTAAAGAGTCTCGCAAGCTTTTGATGCCTTGTCTGTTGAACAATACTTTTTATTATTTTGATCCCCTGTGGATACCATTCGACTATTTGTGATACATTCGATATTACCATCAATGGTTGAATTATAATTATCTTTATGCTTCCGCTGTGCATTCATATATTGTGTGGTTTGACTATAATGTTGCCAACTACGTCACGATAATCCCCCACCGGGCCCATCGGTGAGACACGTGGAAATCGGGGTGTGACAGTTGTTAAGGTCTGTGAAACAGTTGTTGTGGTTGTTTATAAATAAATATTTTATTTACATTGCAAGGTTTTTATGTGGTTGCACGTATAAACAACATATCCCCTACAATACCGACAATCAAGGAATCGTATTCCTTGAAGAACAGACTACCCCCAAAATTCTTCCATTTTATGATCTCTTGCGTTTTCCACGAAAATCCTAAGTACCCGTTTCTTCCAAGGAAACGAAGTACAGGGCGCAAGTTACAACTCTGGACAAATACCCAAAGTGCCTCTATAAATCCTTAATAGGGTACTTAAGGGTATTTCCGTAAGTCCTTAATTGTTGTGTACCTTAATTCGAATGTTATGATTCCTTGTAATCAAAAATCGAATTTTTGGAAGATCATCCTATCTTTTCAGATAAATTCTTGAGGACGTTGAAGTCTATCGACTGGGTTCCTGGTATACCTTGAATACCCATGTTCAAATCGATAAAAAGTTAATAACCAAGAAAACAATTATATGCTTATGTGTTTATGTGTTGACCCAATCAAAGTTGTCTCAAGCTTGTTCAAATTCTATCCCTTTCACATTATAAAACAAACTGTGCGAACTGCGCAAGAAATTACGTAATTATGGATGCATACATAATTATGGAATTTAGTGCACAGAAACCACAGCAAGTTTTGTCATGTGTCTAGAGTTAATTCTATTCATTTTCATTTCTGATGAAGCACCTGTTGAAAATGACCCCGTCCGCTCATTTTCGTTTCTGAAGAATGTCCGTTGAGGGAAAATGAATATCCTTTTGAGTTAATTCTATTCATTCCCATTTCTGATGAAGCACCCGTTGAAAATAACCCCGTTCGTTCATTTTCGTTTCCGAAGAATGTCCGTTGAGGGAAATGAATATCCTTTTGATTATTCTATTCATTCCCATTTCTGATGAAGCACCCATTGAAAATGACTCTGTCCGTTCATTTTCGTTTCTGAAGAATGTCCGTTGAGGGAAATGAATATCTTCATTTCCATTTTTGAAGAACCCGTTGAGGAAAATGACTCCGTCCGTTCATTTTCGTTTCTTAAGAAAATCCATTAAGGGAAATGACAGGATTATGCCTTGCATATCTTTAATGGGTTATTCTACGTAAATAGATAAACACCCTAGATTCCATGCAAGACAATTATTTAACACAGCGTCGCAGACAGACTCCTACGAATAAATTTTGGGACGAAATTTCCTAAAGTAGGGGAGACTGTGACATCTGTGCCTCTGCGACCATCAAATAAATACCAAATCAATGAAATATTGTGTTTCATACTTGGGATTTGTAAAAATATGTGTATCATTTGCACATATCAATTTTTGTTCGATTTCGAGCTTTAAATCGCTTTCTGGAAGGTTATACGCGAACTAATGCATAAATATAACCAGTTTAATGCAATAAACACTCTGGAACAGTGACATAGGCTTAACATACCTTAAATAACCTTTATATAACTTAGAAATAAGTTTTGGAGGGTTTGGTGTGGCGAAATCAAGTTTATTCGATCAAAGGGACTATTTGCGTCAAACTGCAAAAGTATACCAAATCGAATGGTATCGAACATTCCGGAACTTGATCATAAGTTAAATATGCCCTAAATATCCTTTACATAGCTTAGAAATAGGCTTTGAGGTGTTTGGTGCGCAAAAATAAACTTTTTGATCAATAGGGACTAAAAGCGTCAAAAAGTGCATAAGTTTGCATTTTCGCGCATATCTTACGTTCTGAATATATTCGGACATCCAAAACTTATGTAATCATTAAAATATTTTATTTTAGTGATTGGCATGATAAAATTCCATTCGTCGTGTAATTTGGATCGTTTTTCGCGTCAGTTCGTGTTTCGTCGTAATTAACCGAACAACGCAACCGTACGACCAAACGAACCGACATCTAAGATGTTTTTGAAGAGATAAACTTGGGTTGGTGAGGGGTTGGTGTGGGTTATAAATGGGGAATTGAAAAGGTTTAGAGGAAAATGACCATTTTACCCTCATGTGCATTGCACATGACATTTTTTAACTAAGATTTCTAACCAGGTTTGGCCTAAAGGACAAAACTTGCAAGATTTTGAAAGGTAAAGGACACCGCCTGTAAACTTTTGGCCAAAAGGACAGCTCCTGAAGTTTGATGTAAACATAAAGGACAAAACTTGTAATTTACTCATAAATTAAAGTCTAGGTGTGTTTCTAATCCACCCGAAGTACGTTTCTTCCATCGTCATCAACTAGTTTCCTGCAACAGGTATTAAAATAAAATCAACAAAAGTTGGCGACTATACAAGTGTGAATACATAGCATAATAGTGTCTAAAAGTTGTCTCATATCCAACATGGTAAATTGCATACATTGTTTATTATCATACTAACATGTGTTAACCATATGTAAAACCAAAGTATTCCGCAATCGTGCGTATCCTTGTCGCTGAAACGACAATTTTGCCGTAATTAATTTACTTAACAATACCACAAGAATATGGGTGGTGCGTTAATCCTATAGCGCTATAATTGTTAAGGGGGCCTAGCAAAGTTAGCGAGCATACTGAACACAAGAATAACATAGCATGCGATGACAAAATATAACAAGTATCATGTTTTTTAACGGATAGGGTGTATATGTAAACAACTTTAATCATGATATGTAATTTGTAATAATGTGTACATGTTGCACCCACGGAAAATGGGATCGAGTATACTCATGGTTTGCGTAGTAAATTTCACGGACGTGAGTTGATGATTCTTGAGTTGAGAACACGAAATTACCCTAAGATGGGAAACGGAGGTGTGTAAGTTGCAGTTTTTGTTAATGGGTTAGATTCAGAATTTACGAGTTAATGTATACGAATGTAAGATAAAGTAAGGAGCCATGAAAGTGGTCATCCAAGGAGGTAGGATGATGAACATCCATTAAACCTCATTATATGATTCATCAAAGTACAAAGTCATCAACGTGGTTGATGACTAGGTTGGTCATGAATAAAGTAAAAGTACAACTAACTAAGTTTGCTAAGTAGCAAAGTAAGGACAACCCGAGCATGTCATACCCAACACGGTAAATGTTGGAGGCGAGGCGGGTTTATCTTACTTTGATTCTTGGAAGCTTTAGTATTGGTCTAAGTCACTCAAACAACCAAGTGAGTTAGCTAGATGCGTTCATCCCGAGCATGGAAAGTATTCGGGATGTGATGTCGTCTTGTTCACTTTATGACTAGGAAGTTGTTTTAGTGACTTAGTGATGAGAAGATAAGTAACAAATCAACAAGTAAAGTAGTGGAACTAGGTTGGAGAGCCAAGGCTTCCATGATTCACACTTTCACCAAAACACAAGTTTCACCATATTGAATATGTTGGTGCATATGTCTGTCGACTTCGTCTTGTATCGAGTCTTGTAATAGATTAGATAGATCAGGGCACGATTTACGAGAAAAATGAGAAATATGTGAGATGTGGCCATTTCGCATGAAATGGAACATGTCCATTTCGCACGAAATGGAACTGGCCATCTCGCATGAACCCATCTCGTACGAAATGGCTGGCCTATATATATGAGTGTCTTGGATCTCTTTTGTAACGTTTCGAATACGGTAGCGAAGCTCTGCCGAAGTGTCTCCAGCATTGTAAAACGATCTGATATCAATACAAGAGACAGTTTAAGTGAATCTAAGTGCAAATCAGCTGAAATAACTCTGATACGTCTGATTCCGCCTTTCGTATTGGACGAGATCTCTTCTAAGCGACTCGTTTGGTCGTGAAAACGATCCTACAAGTGGTATCGGAGCTCAGGAGGAAGAGTTCTTACCATTTCAGCTGTTTTTCATCAAAATTTCTGATTTCTACTCACTTTCTTTACCATTTTTCAAAATTAACTGAGATTTCACGGATAAAATGGTTTGATTTTCATATATAACGTGCGAAACACTGTTTTAACAAATCCTTGAAAGAATTAGACCTTAAATCGAAGTAAAACTTAATCAATTTGTCAAAAAACTATCCGAAAGTGTGATGTCAGCACCAATTCGCACGAATTGGTACCAGATCGTTTGAACTTGCATCGATTGCGCATGAGCTGAGCTTTCATTTCGTACCAAGATCCAATTCGTTTGAAACAATATTCCATTTCGCATGAATTGAAGATTATTAACTCATTTCGCTTGAATTGATTTTCCAATTCGCATAAATTGGACCTAGGTTACATCAAGTTGCTCCATTTCGTGTGAAAGTGTCCCCATTTCGCTTGAAGGTGTCATTTCGTTTGAAATACCTCATTTCGCATCAAAGGCAATTCGTATTAAATCCATTTCGTGTGAAACAATCCCAGATCTTGTGAAACACCTCCATTTCGTTTGAAAGTCTGTGTTTGTGAAATAACCGAATCATGGGAAACGAGTTCTACAATCCTTTGCAACTCCGATCACTGTGACTCAGAATACAATGCTAGAAAATGAAACGGGTACTACGCAAAAACCGCCTAAGCTTATGAGTATTGAGGAGTATAGTGGATGGGCAGAACGTTTTGAAAATTGGGCTCAAGCATATTACTTAGATGCATGGGAATATACTGAATTTCGATATATTAGACCGGTTAAGGACAACAGACAGAAGGTTGATATTAAAGATCTAGGTGTTGATGAGAAAAAGAAATACAAAAATGAAAAGATGATGGTTAGTCTCTTGCAGCAAGCTATTAAGGAAGAAATCTTGATTTTACTTCAACACAACGAAAGTGCACATTCGATAAGGAAAGAATTAAAATCAAAGTTTGTTGGAAGTAAAGAGATGATCAAGAACAAAATGTCGCTTTTGAAGAAAGAATTTGATCTATTCCGTGGATTAAGAACTGAAAACACCAAGCAGATTATAGAAAGATATTGCAATTTGGTGATGAATATGAAAAGATTGAACATCAATAAAGATAAAGAAGAATTGATAAGTTGGCCGATGCGTTGCCACAAGATGTTTGGGGCACGTATCTTATGATGTTGAAAAATAAACCTGAATTTAACAATCTAACGCTGAGCGAATTTATTGAACAACTCGAAGCTCAAGAGATGGAACAACGAAAGATAGCGAGAATGAAGAACTATGATGGTGAACAAGATATTGGTCTGTATTACAAAGGAGGTACTAGTGATAAGACCAACATTGCACCAAAGATTAAAACTGCTTTCAATGCAAAAAGCTCTTCTGGAGGTTCATCTCAAGGATCAAGGAGCAAAACGGGATTTTCTTCATATCCATCATTCGATCCAAATTTTCAGCAACCAAGAGTGGCAAAGTACTACAATGCAACATTGCATTAAATCTTGAGAATGATCAAAATTACTCTGAAGAAGTAGCCAAAAGTCATATGTCTTTGTTGGTGACTGTGTTAGAATCTTATGGGAGTTTAGTTGCAGGAAGGATCGGAAATCCCATGTTGACAAAAGAGTATTACGATCAGATTGATGCTGAAGAGATGGAACTTATGGATATTAAGTGGTGTTTGGCTAGTGTGTTGAGAAGAGCTGAAAAGTTTAAACAAATTACGGGAAGAGATGATTTTCGTGATGCAAATGTTTCTACTTTAGGATTTGATAAATCTAAAGTTACTTGTTTTCGTTGCAGGGAAAAAGGGCATTTCAAGCGTGAATGCACAAACCGCGAAGCAAGTGGAGCTCAAAATCCTTTCGGAAACAACGATTACTATCGAAAAGCAATTTATCATCAAGTTGCTCAACAGCCATATCAACAACAAACACAAACTGCTCATGCTAGGAAGGAGATTGAAGAATCAAAGAAAGCTTATCTGGTGAATCAAGATGATGAAAGATCGTCAAAAGGATTTAATTGGGACAAATATATTTCAGCTGAGAGTAAAGCATGTCTGACAGATCAAGATGATGAAAGGCTTCCAAAAGATTTCAGTTGGGATGATTATGATCCTAACAGAACTTCAGATCATAAAGCTTTTGTTTCTCAAAACGTTGAATATACTGCTGATGATTATTAGGCAGATAAAATGAAATAGCACTTAAAATGTCTAGCCGAGAGAGATAAAGAAAGAATGTAAAATAAGAATGATGATGAAGATGTCCGAGTGATAAAGAAGCAAGTCAAAGAAATTCCAGCTTTCGAGATTAAAAAGGAAGCTGATGCAGAAAAGGTGTCTGAGAATTGTGAAAACTGTGAGACTCTGAAAAAGCACAACAACGAGTTGATTCATAACATGAACAGACTGAAAGAATCATATGATGTCTTAAATAAAGCCATGAATCAATATAACGAGTTAAGCAGTGAACAAGCTACAGCCATGAAAACACTCAATGGAGCATACATGATAAAGCAGGAAATGATCAGTTATTACATTGATATGTGTTCTGAGCTTGAACAAAAATTAGAAACATAGAGGATAGAAACTGAAAGAGTAAACAAGTTGTTGAAAAGTTACTCATGTTCTTCTTATGTGATTAACAGGATTTATCCTACAGTGGAAGGCATGAAAGCATTTGAAGAAGAAACATCTGAAGTGAAGAAATCCGAAAGAAAAGAGGATACTGAAGTGAAGAATTCTGGTAAGAAACAAAGTGTTGGTTATAACAAGTGTCCACCCCTGCTTGAAAATGGATATTCTCCACGAAATCCAAATTCAGAAAGAGTCAAAAAGGCAACCAACTTATAGTGGGAATCTGAGCCTTTAGATAACTTGCCAGACAACATTGATGTCACTTTCACACCATCTGACACTGATCATGAGTCCGAGATAATTAAGAAAGTGGTCGATCAGGTGTTGGATAAAGATGAAACGGAGGAGTCAAAGTCAGAGTCAAAGTCTGAGTCCGACACTTCAAGTCCATCAGTCAAAAAGGACAAAAGGGTGTATAATAAAGAATTTCTGTTATCACAAAATAATTTGAATGACGAAACATTCAAAGTAGCATATACTTTGAATGATTCTGAAAGATTATATTCTGATGAAGAATTTCCAATAAGAGGTGTTAAAACTGAAATGATTAACAAGGTTTTCAAACAAATAGAAATTAATATTTCTGAAATAAAAGATGTAAATCTTACTGAAAAACCTAAACAATACACCTCAAGAGTTAAACAAAGGTTAAACAAGAAAAAGGGTTACAGTTCTGGTTCTGGTTTTCAAAGAAAACAAACCATAACGGTAATTTCAAAAAGAAAGGTCTAGGTTTCATTCCACCTAAAAATCAAAAAATGAAAAAGTTTATAAACCAAATATTGTTTTTGTTTCAGGGACATCATCGGAAGAAGAAGAAGAAAAGAAATCATTCTGGAAGCAATCAAACAAATAATTCTTTGCAAAGAAGCAAGAGGGAATGAAGAAGGAAGTTGCTCAGAAGAAGAAAGAGACGAGAACCTGTTTTCAATGCAAAACAGTTGGTCACATTGCCAAGAATTGTCCAAAGACAATCCAAACAAAACAGGGAGTCTCTGAAAAACTAAAAGAAAAGATGGTTGATAATGAACCACCAACCAAAAAATTTAAAGTTTTCAAAAATTCAAAGTATGAGGTTAGTGAGAGTTCAAAAAGTGTTTACAGAAGGAAAGCAAAACTTAACAACCAAAAGTGGGTTGTTAAGAAATCAGATGCTAGTTCTGGTGATGAATCTGACTTGTTAAAGTCAGAGGAGCCACAAGTTGTGATAAAAGAAGAGAAATCAGTTCCGCCATTGGATGATGCAAATTTTCCACCATTGCGGACTGAAAATTTTAAACAAAAAGTTGGCAAAGTTGAAATTTTAAA
Organism: Helianthus annuus; assembly: GCF_002127325.2. Lineage (NCBI taxonomy): Eukaryota > Viridiplantae > Streptophyta > Magnoliopsida > Asterales > Asteraceae > Helianthus > Helianthus annuus. Next base: position 69,659,500 of record NC_035440.2, on the reverse strand, counting down.
TCAATTTTTTTCTGAAAAGAAAGAATTTGATGTTGAAAAAGCCTTTAACCCCACAGTTCAAAATATTTTTGGAAAAATGATTGACGGGAAGGTCAAAGGGGTAAAGGAATTTTATGAATTTTAAACAAAGAAACCAGATGAAGATGGGTCATCCCAGGTTAGTAACTGGGATAGAACCTATCATGACTAAACTCTGGACCTGCCGGAGCTCCCAAGTTGGTAATCGTGGAGCATGAATCGGCATCTTTCTTGAAAAACTGAAAAATTGTCATATTTCAATTTATAAGTGGTATGGTTGATAAGTGAATCTACAAGTGGTTGAAAAAGAGGTTTTCACCTACAAGTGGTTAATCAAGGTCATTAAGTTGAACGTGATTTAACTTTCATTCAAGTGGTAATTAGGAAACAATGTGATAAATATAAACCCCGATCTTACAAGTGAAATCAACAAAACATATTTTCCGGAAAAACCATTTTGATTAAAACAAACTTAAGTGTTTTGAAATCATAATGGGAAAATAGTTTGTTGACAGGAGGAGTTCTGATTGTTTATGCCAAGTGGATTGCAAATTGAAGCAATTCGAATCAGTTTGTTTGTATAGTTTGTTTCCAAATTTTCCTTGAAACTCAAAAATTGAAACATATTTTTGATTTTAGGGGGAGTAAAAATTTTAGAAATTTCAAAAATTTGAAAAATCCAAAAACATGATAAAATCTAAAAACCCAAAAACATTGAAAAAATTCAAAAATCGAGTTTTGTCGTGAAAAGGAGGAAATGATAGTACATCAGTGGACTATCACAACACGCTAAAGATTTGGAAAGTCAAATGTGATAAACGGTCTCTCTGATGATATGTCAGTAGGTTTTTACTCATTCAGTAGATTGTTTTCGAGATATAAACCTAAATATCGAATACTTACTTATCTCGTGGGGAACATCTCTCGGATATATGGGTAACCCCCGAAATCTTGTTTGAAAGATTTTCTATTTCTGACATACTAGGTCTTTGTGCGTGATGATATCTAGGGTATTATACCAGGACTTCTGATTTTGCGAGAGCAATAGCCTAGTCCTTGTATAATACTTTGCATTGCTTTAATCATAAAGCCTACCCTCAGCATAAAAAATGATGAAACATTGAAAAATGCTAATCATGTGCTGTTGAAGAAAAGATCCGCAAACGGGATATACCTAAAGTCGAGCCATCATCTCTTTGTCTGAACGGAAGTTCTAACCTGAGCCCTCATGGTCTCGCATTACCCGTTTACAGATATCATTAGTGTACATTCACCTGTAAGACTGAATATAGAAATCTGGATACGGGAGTATATTCTGAGGTGGGACACGCGAATAAGTTTAAGTTCTTAAAACATTAATCCCATATCTCGAAACAGTTGAACTTTGTGTGAAAATTTAAGTGGATCAGTATACTGACAATCTACGTGAATAATGTTTAAAGCTTAACGGTGTTAGTGATTTGTCTCATAAACTGATATGATCCTCTTACACAAACTAGCAAAAATATTTATAGACAATCTAAACCTAAATTGTAAATATTTCTTTACTGTTTTTCATTAAAAACAAAAATCCAAAAAGAATGTGTTTTAGTATAAAATATTTGAAAATACAAAAAGATTTTCGACAACTGATGTTGAAAAGCTGATTTTCAATATTTAGAGTGCTAAACATGATGAACAACAGTGGGTTGGGAGAATTGATTCTGAAATGAAAATTATTATAAATAAATCTACCTTAAAGTAAGAGTGTTGTTGTTGAATGATATCTAGCAATGATTTCTAAATTTGTCAAATTGTTAAAATTTGTGAAATTTATTTTGGGTAGAGTTTATGCAGGCAGAAGCAGCCAGGTTTCGACTCCTGAAAGATATGCGAAAGCCAAGTTCCAATTCCTGTGGATTTTTAGCATGAGGATATAAAGAGTTTGAGCCAGGTTCTCGATCCAAAGCCTTAAGATTGTGAATTCCAGACTGTGATCCCAGCTTATCGAAAGGGAGAGTCTAAAGACATAAGAGCCAGTTTCTGATTCTGGATCAACATTCAAGGAGGAGTTTGAATGGTTGAGAGCCAGATTTGAATCCTGCTGTCCACGCAAGCTGCTGATGCTGAAGAACTTAGGGAATTAAGAGATCTGAACAAGAGAAGATAGAAACAGGTTGAGATTCTGGAAGAGAGAGAGAGAGGGAGAAGATAGAGATTGAGGATGCTTACAATGGAGAATTCTTTGGAGAGAGCAAGAAGACTGACAAAGACTGAAGATGTGACATACCGAAGACTCGACACTGAAGACTTTGTCAACATCCAAGGGGGAGTCTGTTGGTGCATATGTCTGTCGACTTCGTCTTGTATCGAGTATTGTAATAGATTAGATAGATCAGTGCATGATTTACGAGAAAAACGAGAAATATGTGATATGTGGCCATTTCGCACGAAATGGAACATGTCCATTTCGCACGAAATGGAACTGGCCATCTCGCATGAACCCATCTCGTACGAAATTGTTGGCCTATATATATGAGTGTCTTGGATCTCTTTTGTAGCGTTTTGATTCTGGTAGCGAAGCTCTATCGAAGTGTCTCCAGCATTGTAAAACAATCTGATATCAATACAAGAGACAGTTTAAATGAATCTAAGTGCAAATCAGCTGAAATAACTCTGATACGTCTGATTCCGCCTTTCGTATTGGACGAGATCTCTTCTGAACGACTTGTTTGGTCATGCAAACGATCCTACTGAATATGATGAACTTGGATAAGAAGTTGTTTTAGTGACTTAGTGGTAAGAAGATAAGTAACAAATCAACAAGTGAGGTAGTGGAACTAGGTTGGAGAGCCAAGGCTTCCATGATTCACACTTTCACCAAAACACAAGTTTCACCATATTGAAGATGATGAACTTGGATGGTCTCAACACTTGTAGGTTGTTAAACTATGTTAAAACAGAAAATTTGGAAGGTCTTTAGACCTCTAAACTCATGAGAATCAACCATACACAATCCCCACAACCATAGGTTTGGTTAGAAGCAAGGTAGGTGCAAGATTCTTATAAAAAGTATAAGTTTATGAATGCTTTGTAAAAGATAACTTCAAAACAGAAAGTTGGACCTCAAAATGGTGATGTTCCACCTTAGTTTACCATGGTAAACTTGTGGAAACACTCCTAGAGGTGTTCCAAGTTATCAAGAAGAAGAAGAGATGAAGAAACATGAAGAAAAGTAAGGTAGAAGCTCACTTTTGAACTTAAGTATAATCTGCCTTCACTTGTATTTTCAGCTAATTAGAATGTGTTTTGAGAGTGTTTAGAGAGTTGGGAAATTGAAATGAAGGTGTAGGAGGCTTGGTTTTATAATGGTGGATAGGGGTTGTGTTTAAATGAAGTTATAAGGTGATTGGGTGAAGGAGGTGGGAAAATTGGCCAACCTATGAACAAGGAATAACTTTATGCAGATTAGGGATTCTCGCCACCCGTGAGCGGAAAAGGCATTTGGCTCGCCACCGGTGAGCGGAAAAGGCATTTGGCTCACCCCCCGCCAGAAGGCCATTTCTCATCTAAAATTGGTTTTATTACAATTTAGCCCCCATACTTTGATTTGTTCATCATTTCATGCCATTTTCTTGTATTTTAGCCCATTTTTAGGTATTTGAAGTGTAAAGTGTATCAAGGTATTGTATGAGTACGATGCATGCATTATTGATAAATCCAAGTATTTCAAGTCTCGGTTTTTGGGTATAAACATATATTCAACGATTGATTGCGTATAAGTATAACAAGTGTAAGTATAAAAGTGGGTTTCCATTATGATCGAAGTCTCAGATTACAAGTTTGTAAGTGAAATACGAATACATTAAGAATACAAATTTCCAAAAAGAGAAATATGATTACAACTTTCTAGTTAAGGAAAGTACAGAAATGCGAAGCGTTACAGTTTCCCCTACTTTAGGCAATTTCGTCCCTAAATTTATTCAAGAGGAAGACTCAACGAACAAGTGTGGATACTTGGTATTCTTATTACTCTCGAGTTCCCAAGTAAATTTTGTGCCACGTTTTCCTTCCCATTGATCTTGACTATGGGAGTTTGACTGCGCCTAAGTTGTTTGGTTCCTCAGTCCATGATTTCGACCGGTTTCTCGACGAAGTGTAAGGACTCATTGATTTGTAAATCATTGAGGGGACCTTGAAGTCCTTCTTCAGCTAAACACTTCTTGAGATCTGAAACATGAAACATTGGATGGACATTGTTGAGTTCTTGAGGTAGGTCTAGCCCATATTCCACCTTCCCAATCCTTTCAAGAATCTTGAAAGGACCTACGAAGTGAGGTGCGAGTTTGCCTTTCTTACCAAAATGAACAACTCCTTTCCAAGGGGATACCTTGAGGAGTACATGATCACCAACGCTGAATTCCAAGGGTTTGCGTCTTTTGTCGACGTAGCTCTTTTGTCGGCTTCTAGCTTTGAGGAGGTTGTCATAGATTTGTAGGACCTTATCTGTCGTCTCTTGTATAAGCTCGGGACCAGTGGTTTGTACGTCTCCAATCTCGTGCCAACAAACAGGCGAATGGCACTTACGACCATACAAGGCTTTGAATGGAGCCATTTGAATACTAGCGTGATAACTGTTATTGTACGAGAATTCTGTCAAAGGTAAATGTACATCCCAGTTTCCACTAAAATTAATTACGCACGAACGAAGCATGTCCTCGAGGGTTTGGATAGTACGTTTGGTTTGACCGTCCGATTGAGGATGAAACGTCGTGCCAAGGTTAAGTTTTTTCATTGACGGATGAGTATTGCGCCTCACGAATACGTATTTGAATGTCGTTCTGGATTTGGAAGCAACAAATACTCTTTACATGATTTTTTCGACTAAGGGCATCGGCCACTACATTCGCGTTACCGGGGTGGTAACGAATTTCGCAATCATAGTCGTTGAGCAACTCTACCCATCGTCTTTCACGCATGTTGAGCATTTTGGTTAAAGATGTGTTGGAGGCTCTTAGGGTCGGTGAAGACCACACACTTAGTACCGTAAAGGTAGTGTCTCCAAATCTTTAATGCAAAAACAACCGCACCAAGTTCAAGGTCGTGGGTAGTGTAGTTCTTCTCGTGTATTTTAAATTGCCTAATGATAAGCTTGTCTCGTTGCATAATAACACAATCGAGACCTTGGTTAGAAGCATCACAATAGAAAACGAAATCATTGTTGCCACCGGGAAGAGCGAGGATAAGAGCATTGCAAAGCAAGTCCTTGGGTGTTTGAAAAGACTCCTCTTATTCAGAACCCAAACAAAAGGTTTATCTTTTTGAGTTAACGAGGTGAGTGGAACAATGATTTTGGAGAATTTGGAGATGAATCGGTGGTCGTAACCGGCCAATCCAAGGAAGGAACGAATTTCGGACAGAGACTTTGGTGCGACCCAATTTTTGACGGCTTCAATTTTGGCGAGATCAACGTGAAAACCTTGCTCGTTCACGAAGTGACCGAGAAATTGAACTTCTTTTATCCAAAATTCACACTTGGAGAATTTGGCATATAGTTGTTCGACACATATGAGTTCGAGGATTAGACGCAAGTGTTGCTCGTGTTCGGCTTGGGTTTTGGAATAGATGAGAATGTCGTCTATGAATACGATCACAAAGCAGTCCAAGTATAACTTACACACACAGTTCATCAAATCTAGGAATACCGCGGGTGCGTTGGTCAAACCGAAAGGCATGACCACGATCTCGTAGTGATCGTACCTAGTACAAAACGTAGTTTTTGGAATGTCCTCTTTGAGGACTCGAAGTTGATGGTAACTAGAACGAAGATCAATTTTTGAAAAGCATGTTGCACCCTGGAGTTGATCATAAAGGTCGTCTATGTGAGGAAGAGGATAACGGTTCTTGACGATGAGTTTGTTGAGTTCACGATAATCGATGCACATCCGAAAGGATCCATCATTCTTTTTAACGAAGAGAACCGGAGCACCCGAAGGAGAAGTGCTAGGGCGTGTGAAGCCTTTATTAAGTAATTCTTAAAGTTGGCTCGATAGCTCTTGCATCTCCGAAGGTGCGAGATGGTAAGGAGATTTAGCAACGGGTGTAGCATCGGGAATGAGGTCAATACGAAAATCGACAAAACGAGGAGGAGGACTAGGTAGGTCTTTGGGGAAAACATCAGAGAAATCACACACCACCGGAACATCACTTACGCCTTTTCCCTTGCCTTTCTCTTCCACAACGTGGGCCAGAAAGGGAAGGTACTCTTTACGTAATTACTTGTTTGCTTGGGTGCACGAAATGAGTTTAAGACCTTTTGAAGGCTTTTCGTCGTGGACGTGCAATGTGTCACCGAACGGAAGAGGAAGTCGAAGGAACTTTTCTTGGCAAGCGATTTCAGCATGGTTCTTACGAAGTCAATCCATGCCTATTATGATATCAAAACTACCCAATTACATGGGTATGAGATCGATAGGAAACTCGTGATCGTTAAGAGTGAGAATGCGGAGGATGGAGTCAACGATGATTGATTAGCCATTGGCTACTTCGACGGTGAATGGTTTTGGAAGTTTAGAGCGTATACAATTAAGCAGTGGTTCGAATTCCACGGATACAAACTTTTATTCGCACCAATATCAAATAGTAATGAAGCATATAAATCATTTACAAATGTTGGTGCACTTCATCTGTCGACTTCGTCTTGGATCGAGTCATATGTTGTATTGTATAGATTAGGGCTCAGTATACGAGAAAACTAGAGTTTGTATGTGTTTTAGATAGAAGTTTCGCTTATATGGACATAAGGTTCCGCTTATATGTACAAGCTAGAGGTTTCGCTTATCTGTACACATGAGGTTTCGCTCATGTGTACATGCACATATAAGCAAAACCTCCCAGCCTATATATATAAGTCTTTCAAGCGAAACATTAAGAACTTTGATGATTTCCATACCGAGGTGCTGCCGGTGTGACGTTTGAGCTGTAATCGTTGTCAAATCAATAAATCAGTAGATTAAGTGAAGAACAAGCTATTTCTACCTACGTTTCTTGTTATTCCGCACCTGAAACATAGAGGAAAGCCTCTGAACGACTCGTTCGGGTCAGTATTCGATCCTACAAGTGGTATCAGAGCTTGGGAGGAGGTTTTCTACAGAAATTAGCTGGATTTCATCATTGTTTCTTTCTTCTACACCTTCTAGTTTCATTTCAGAAAGTTGTAACAGTTAGAATTGGCTCAAAATTTCTCAGACTGTGCGCAATAGAACAAAGATAAACCCTGGACAGTTTCATGCCAAAATATGGACTAAAAATAGACCAAATGATCTTCGGACCAGGTTTCGCTTCAAAGGACACTTGATAGTTTCGCTTCAAGGTTTCGCTTCAAGTGACAATTTGAAGTTTCGCTTGAGTAGTTCCGCTCCAAACTGCATCATAGTTCCGCTTTTGTGTCATCTTAAGTGGGGTTCCGCTTCAAAATCATCAGAGTTCCGCTTGAAAGGTTCCGCTTCAAGGGACATATTTGGAATTTCGCTTATTAGGTTTCTCTTCAGTGAACATCAAGGTTTCGCTCCAGTGATCATCAAGATTCCGCTTATCTGAACATCTAAGGTTCCGCTCCAAGTGCATCACAGAGTTTCGCTTATCCGGACAAACTCTAGTTTCGCTTCTGTGAACATCAGTAGTTTTGCTTTTTCGTCACTGTTATTGAAAAACATGCTAAATCGTCATGGATACCGAATTTTACAACGCATTTGCAACACTGTCTGCTCCAGCTGCGATTGCTCAGGCCATGAACTTAGAGAACGAGAGAGGAACCACCCAAAAGCCCCCGAAATTGATGAGTATCGAAGAATATTACGGGTGGAAGGATAGATTTGAGAACTGGGTTCAGGCAAATCATCTTAGATCATGGGAATGCATATTGAAGAAATACGTGTTGCCTCGAACAGAGTTACAGGTTATCAAACAGTTATTAGAATTCACGGATCAAGAACGGGTGATGTACAAAGCCGAGAAGATGATGATCAGTTTACTGCAGCAAGCGATCAAAGAAGACATCTTTATTTTGCTACAGCACGATAAAACTGCAAAGTCAATTTGGGATGCACTTAAAGTCAAATTCGAGGGAAGCGAGAACATGATAAAGAGCAAGAAAGCGTTGCTTAAGAAAGAGTTTGATCTGTTCAGTAGTCTACCGGGTGAAGACACAAAGAAGCTGATTGAGAGATACTGTCACCTTGTACGATCAATGTCGATGTTAAGTATTGAAAAAGATCGTGAAGAGTGGGTAGACAAGTTAGCCGATGCACTACCGCAGAAAGAGTGGGGAACATATTTGATGATATTAAAGAATACGGGCGTGTATGATGATCTAACGATTTCTCAATTCATAGAGAAGATTGAAAGTCAGGATCTGGAACAGCAGAAGATTGCTAGGATGAACAGTCTGAGTGGTCAACAGGATGTAAAAATGTATTACAAAGGTAACATTCCGGTTCCAGAATCTGAGAGAAGTCCGAAAATCCAAACTGCTTTCAGTGCTGGTGATTCAATGGAAAAAGCTGATCAGAGTTCAACCAAAAGCAGCAGCGGATTCTCATCATATCCAAGTGTTAATCCTAAAGAATCAAACACAAGCTTTCAGTCTCAAAGCACGAAAACTGGAAATGGCTATGTGATTCAGTGTAACATAGCTCTAAATCTTCCAGAAGGTCAAAGCTTCTCAGAAGACACTGCTAAAGACCACATGGCTCTTCTTGGTTCAGTGTTGTTATCCTATGAGGGTCTAGTAGCTGGTCGGATTGGAAATCCCATGCTCACCAAAGAAGATTACGACCAGATAGACGCCGAAGAGATGGAATTAATGGATATCAAATGGTGTCTTGCAAGTGTTCTTCGAGGTGCTGAAAAGTTCAAGACAATTACCGGGAGAAATGACTTTCTTGATGCTCACGTATCTACTTTAGGTTTTGATAAATCTAAAGTTACTTGTTTTCGATGCAGGGAGAAAGGCCATTTCAAACGGGAATGCAAGAATAGAGAAGCTAGCGGTGCTCAGAATCCGTTCGGAAAAGACTACTACTACCGGAAAGCCATTTATCAGCAAGTTGGTCAATCACAAGATTCACAGACGGCTCATGGTAGGAAGATTGAGGATTCTAAGAGAGCATGTTTAGTGGACTTCAGCTGGAACAAATACATATCTCCTGACAGCAAAGCTTGTATAGTAGATCAAGATGATGAGAGACTACCTGAAGGTTTTAGCTAGGATATGTTCGTTGATGAAAAAGGAGAGTTCAAAGCTTTCATCGCCAAGATTATCAGAGAGCCAGACCTGTTTGCTACCTGGATGAAATCTATTAGAGTGAATGTGACGAGTGAGGATGAAAAATCTGTTACGTCTGATGAAAATTCAGAAAGTGTTGATGAACTTTCGGAAAATGTTGAGGAAAGTTTAGAGAGTTCAGATGAGAGTGTTCAAAATGTTGCTAGTTCTGAAAAAGAAGTTGCATTTGATCAAACACCATCTGATTCTGATGTATCAGATGCTGATTCTGAAAAATCTATACAGGTTTGATCAGTCACCAGTTGATAGCAGCAGTGATGATGAGGAAGAGAAACATATCAATATTGCTAAATCTCATCTTTCCCCTGAAAGTTTGCATTTTTATTTTGCAGATCGCATGGAAAAGTTGAAGGTAAAAAGAGCTGCAAAAGAACACATGGAAATGAAGACTGAAAGTGTTGCTGAGGAGAATGATAAGACTGAGCTGGTGGGTGAAGAAAAGATGTCTGAAGTTGAGAAGGTGAAAGAAGAAGAAAAAGTGGTTGAAGTTGTAAAAACAATCGAAATTGAGAAGATTGTTGAAGTTGACAAGCCTTGCGACAAGTGTTTGGAAGCTTGCAAGGGATGTGCAGCAAAAGATGAGATAATTGCTGAGTATGAAAAGAAGAAGGAGCAGTTACTGTTCAACCTCAATTATGTGAAAGAATCTTATGATGTCTTGAACAAAACAGTAACTGGTCTCCAAAAGACTAACTCAGAAAGAGAACAAGCACTGACAATGATGAATGCAGTCATGATGTCAAAGCAAAAAGCCATAAACTTCTACATCGAAGAAAGTGCTAAATGGAAGCAAGAGTTGGAGACAGAGAAAATCGAGAATGAGAGAATTAGACGTTTATTACAAAGTTATTCTAGTTCTGATTATCTCATTGATCGTATTTACCCAACTGTTGCAGGAATGGAAGCTTTTCAAGATGAGAAGCCAAAGAAGAAGAAAGATTGTGGTAAGAAACCGACTGTTAGCTATAACAAGTGTCCACCTCCAATTTGGGAAGGATATTCTCCTAGAAAACCAAACGAGGAGCAACTTGAAAAAGCAGTCAATATAAAGCTAAAAACCGACACAACTGACGTTTTACCAGATAACATTGATGTCACGTTTACCTCGTCCGATACTGATCATGAGTCTGAGTTAATCAAAAAGGTGGTCGATCAAGTGTTGGATACTGATGAGGAGTCCGAGTCAAAGTCTGAGTCTGGAAAGTCAGTCAACAGGGAAAATTCGTCGGTTAAACGGTCTTATAGTAAAGAATTTTTGTTATCAAAAGCAAATTTGAATGATGAAACATTCGAAGTTGTTTATACTTTGAATGGTTCTGACAAATTATATTACAATAAAGAGTTTCCAATAATGAGTATTAAAACATAATTGATTAACAAAACTTTCAAACTAATAGAAATTAATATTCCTGAATTGAAAGTTTTGAAAAGTTTTGAAAAATCTAAAAAATATACTTCAAGAGTTCAACAACGGTTAAACAAGAAAAAAGGTTACAATTCTGGTTCCGATTTTCAAAAGAAACCTAACCAAAATCGTAGCTACAAAAAGAAAGGTCTTGGTTTTACTCCACCAGAAAATTATAAATATGATAAAAATTCTAAAACAAAAACAGAATTTGTGTCAGGTGGAAGCTTAGATGAGGAACAGAAGAAACCATTTTGGAGACAGTCAAACCAAGAGTTTCTTGCTGGGAAGAGAAAAGATGGAAATAAAGTGTTGTATCAAAGAGAGACTCGTATCTGTTACAAGTGCAATGAAGCTGGTCACATTGCATGGAATTGTTCAAAGAATGCAAAAACAAAACGGGGAGTTTCTCAGAAATTAGAAGAAAAAGTTGTTAATATTGAACCGCCAACTGAAAAACTTAAAGTTTTTGAAAATTCAACTTATGAGGTTGGTGAATGTTCGAAGAAGAATATGTATGAAAAGAAAGGAAAAGACAACCAAGTGTGGGTTGTTAAAAGGAATGATGTGAATGTCGGCGATGAATCTGGTTCCACAAAGCCAGAAGAGCCACAGGTTGAGGAGAAAATTTCAGTGAATAATGATAATTTTCCATCACTGAAATTTGAAGAAGTTAAAAAGAAGATTGGAAAAGTTGATATTTCGAAACAGTTTTACACAAAGAAAAATGAATTTGATGTCGAGAAAACATTTAATGGAAGTGTAAAGAAAACTTTTGGGAAAATGTTAAACGGGAAAGCAAAGGGGGTTAGAGATTTTTATGCGATTAAAAAGGCAACATACAACCCAACTGCGCAAGAGTTGAAAGCCATCAAGTCTGAAAAGACTTGGATTGAAGTTTGCTTCCCATAAGTCTTAGGACTATGCCGGAGATCCCAAGTTTATATCGTGGATCAGGAATCGGCATCATTCTAGTGTTTGAAAAGTTTGTTTGAAAGATTTTGAATAGTGTTTGAATTTTACAGGTGAAAGGACTACGCCGGAGCTTCCAGGTTGATAATTGAGAAGCAGGAATCGGCATCTTTCTGACTAATTCTACAAGTGGTAAATAGGTTTTTGTAGATGTCTCATTCCTACAGGAAAACCTACAAGTGATATTCTTTGGTTTTACCTACAAGTGGTACAGGTTGATTAATTGCAAAACAGTGAATCAAGGACATTAAGTTGTACTTGATTTACTACATTGGATAAAACTGACAAGATGATGAACCATATCCCCGTACTTAAACAAGTGGTAAATTTACAAGTGGTAAAAACAAACTCATTTTCCGAAAAAATCATTTTGATTAAAACAAACTTAAGCGTTTTGAGATCTAAATGAGAAAATGGTTTGTGATGGGGGAGTTCAGATTGTTTATGCCGAGTGAATAGCGATTTGATGTGATTCGATGTCAGTTGTCGTGTTTCTGTACAGTTTGTTTTACTTTTCATGTTTTTTTAAGTGAGTCAAGAGTCTAGTTTTTTTTTTAAATTTCCTTTAAAATGTGTTTGCATTTTAGGGGGGGTAGAAAATTTCAGAAAATCCAAAAACATTAGAAAATTTGAAAAAGACAAAAACATGATAAAATTCAAAAATGAGTTTCGTTGTGAAAAGAGGAAATGATAGTACGTCAGTAGGCTGTCACAACATGCTAAAGAATTGTAAAGATAAAATGTGATAAACAATCTCACTGAGGATGTGCCAGTAGGTTTTTACACATTTAGTAAATTGTGACGAGATATAAACTAAATTTCTAACTTGCTTGTTCTGTGGGTTAACACAAACTTGGATATATAGGTAACCCCTGAAATCTTGTTTGAAAGGTCCCTTATTCTGAGATACTAGGTCTTTATGCTCAGTGATATCTGGGGTATTATCCCGGGACTTCTGCTGTATGGAAGTACTGACCTAGTCCCCGGATAATGCTTTCCGCAAAAGCTTGAAACATAGCTTCGCCCTCAGCATGCTGATGAAACAATAAAATTGATAGTCGCTGCTGTTGAAATTAAAAATCCTCTAAAGGGGACACACCGAAAGTCGAAGCCGTCATCTCTCTGCGTATACGGAAGTATCGACCTGAGCTCTCACGGCCCTTGCATCTAACCCCTATACAGATATCAGCTGTGGTATACTCACCTGTAAGACTGAATATTGGGATCTGGATACAGGAGTATATTCAAGTAGTGAGACACACGAATAAGTCAGTATCTAAGACATTAACATCGTATCTCGGATCAATTGAACTTTGTGTGAGAATTTCAGTGGACCAATATACTGACAATCAGGTGAATTGTTTTGAACTGAAAATGTAATCAAGCTTAACGGTGTTGATGACCTGTCTCAAAAACTGATATGATCCTCTTACACGAACTCACAAAAATATGTTTGTAAATATTTCATTCTCTGCTTTTACTTTCCAAAGTAGTGTTAGTTTCTTTCTTTCAGAAAAGCAAAAAAAAAAAAAGATTTTTGACAACTGATATTGGAAAGCTGATTTTCAAAATTCCGAGTGCTAGACTTGATGATCTTGTTGTGAGGGGGAGTGCTTCAAATTATCAAAATATAGTTGTCAAATCAACAAGTGGTTCATCATAATCTGAGGAAGAGTTATTTGAGAGGGAGTTAGTGTTGGTGCACTCAAATTGTTAAATTTTGAAATCTTATTGCTGGGTTAAGAATATGTGCAGGTATAGCCAGGTTTTGATCTTGAATCTGAAGATAGAGTGCCAGGTTTCTATTCCTGAAGACCTCTGTTTGAATCAGGCTGATCAATCCTGAGAACCTGTGAAGGCCAGACAACGATCCTGAAGATGTGCTGAAGAACAAAGGAATGCCAGCAAATCGAGAGGGGGAGTCTGTAGATAGAGAGAAAGAAAAGCCCAGAGACTGATCAAGATTGAAGATGTGAAGATACAGTATTGTCGTGACTCGATGGACGACTCCGTCAACATCTGAGGGGAAGTCTGTTGGTGCACTTCATCTGTCGACTTCGTCTTGGATCGAGTCATATGTTGTATTATATAGATTAGGGCTCAGTATACGAGAAAACTAGAGTTTGTATGTGTTTTAGATAGAAGTTTTGCTTATATGGACATAAGGTTCCGCTTATATGTACAAGCTAGAGGTTTCGCTTATCTGTACACATGAGGTTTCACTCATGTGTACATGCACATGTAAGCGAAACCTCCCAGCCTATATATATAAGTCTTTCAAGCGAAACATTAAGAACTTTGACGATTTCCATACCTAGGTGCTGCCGGTGTGACGTTTGAGCTGTAATCGTTGTCAAATCAATAAATCAGTAGATTAAGTGAAGAACAAGCTATTTCTACCTACGTTTCTTGTTATTCCGCACCTGAAACATAGAGGAAAGCCTCTGAACGACTCGTTAGGGTCAGTATTCGATCCTACAACAAAGAACGTACCGTTCACGACTTCATTGTCGTGTTGCGCTTGCTTCACGTTGATGTTGAAGGCGCGTCCACGAGTTTGTTGTTGTTGTTGCTCTTGATTGACTTGTAGATATTGAGGCCAAAGGTGAGTAGGATCACCGCACTTGTAGCAAGATCTACCATTATTTGTGGGTACTTGATGGTTTTGGTTTTGGTTTTGGTTTTGGGGTGGTTCTTGAACTTGATTGCCTTGTGGCGCGGGGCCACTTCAGCAGGTAACAACGAAATACCCAAACTGATTGCAAGTCGTGCAATGGCGGGATGCGGTGTTAGTTGGGTGATGGTAGTGACACATGTTACACTTGAGATGAGTCCTAGTGTAAGGCTTTCTAGAGTTTTCTTGCGAGGGATTGGGTTGTTAACGAGTGTGATAGCGTTGAAACTCTGGCTTTGAAACTTTCGTTTCTTACCATTGTTGTTTCGCAGCTGAGATTTGGGGTCTTTGGGTTTGGTGGTGGCTTGATTGACGGATTTGGTGGTGGTTTACGGTGAGGAGTGCCTATTACTCACTCGGTTTTCGTTAAGGCTAGCAGCTAAACGGTAGACTAACTCTATGGTATCAGGGCTAGTGGCTTGAATAACGTCGTGGATGGAGGGAGGAAGACCATGGAGGTATTTCCTAATCACACGTTCGGGCGTGGTAACAAGATGGGGAACAATGATGCTTAATTGTTTGAAGCGGGTGGTGTAACCGAGGTTATCATCACCCACTTGTTTGAGGTGCCAGAATTCTTCCTCAAGCTTTTGTTGCTCGTGCGGAGGACAAAATTCTGCTAGTAGCATTTGTTTAACTTCAACCCAAGGGAGGGCGTAGGCTTCTTCGTTGCTACGGATATGGTGCTCGTTTGTCCACCAGTCTAGAGCCCTCGACTGGAAGACGCCAGTTATGCTTCATGTCTTCAAGTGTTCGGGACACTCACTATTGATGAAGGTCACCTCAATGCTATCGAACCACTCAAGCATTTTGGTGGCACCTTTATTGTGGTGAATGTCAGAGGGTTGCAAGCTGCAAAGTGCTTGTAGTTAAACGAGGTTGGCTTAGGTTGGTCAATTTTAGAATCAACCGAAGAGTTTGGGTATTGGAGGTGTTAATTTTGCTCACAATGTCGGGTATCTCTTAGGCCATTTGCTTGGCCATGAACGAAAGCTTCTTTTTGCTAGAGCTCGACTTGAAACCATTCTTGGAGTTTGAGTGGCTGTTGGAAGACATCTATAAGGTTGATTAAAGAGAAGGATGAGACTTGATCATAACGTATTTTGAAAATAACTTGTATAATTTGGCATGTAATATGTCACGTAACACGTAAGTTTCAAGTAGTTCACATAAGCGTAACAACAATTTACATTGTATAATCACAAATAATGACAAAAAGATTGTAAATTTAGTTTGTTCACGGGGATTTATTATTGTTTGAGATTACGAGTAAAGTGCGATTCGTATCTTCGATTTTGAAAGGAGAAACGTATCAAATGTAAAACACCTTAAAATTTATATAGCATAAAAGAGATTCAATGTAAAACTTAGAGTGTCTCGGAACGAAACTAAGACTTTTCCAAAGTGTTCGAAAATTCCTTTGAGTTTGGGAAGCATGCTTAGGCCTAATAGGTAGAATACTCTGGCCGAAATTTCAGTTAACGGTATCCACCCTTCCGGTTACTACATGTCCCAAGCCAAACGAAAGTTCGAGACTTTGGCGAGATTGAAAATCGAGGAGTGTGGACTAGTTATGTGACAACCGTCAATTTTGCATGCATCCGTACAATTAATTAATATTGATTTATGCCTAATGATTGTGCTTAATTACAACTGATGACTCAAACTGTTTTCTGATTTCTGTATCATACATACATACATGTGCATCACATTTCATACTGTCACACCATTTATCACATACAGACTTTAGTGACATAAACGATGCACAAAGCATAGTTAGCACAGTGCGCGGATAACTCAGAATTATACTGACAGTGCCAGTACATAGACAGACAATATATTGAGGCCCAGTATGAGCCAGAGACAAGGTACTACACTAGTATGGAGTGTAGGGAAGTAAGGACCATAAAACTGCGTCACTAAGTGATAGTTTAAGGGCCGGAAAGTGCCTAAAACTCACTAGTAATGCTGAATTCTGCATTATTTATCAAAAATTCAGCATTTTATCATGCTAGTAACGTGCAAAAATATGGCAAAATGGTCATGTATGCTTTCCTAAGTGTTGGGAATTAAATATGACACAAAAAGTTACATAAAAGACACTATACGGTATAACTTAACGCTTTAACGGATCGGTATCTAACCGAACAACCGGACTTTCCCGGAACACCAAGATATTGCTAAAAACATTGTTTTATTATTTCTTGACTAGTCATGATCCCCGAACACCTTAACACCCACTAAAATCTCTAGTAAACTAATTAAACTAACTATATGCTTGGTTTTGGATTGTAAACTAACTAGTGGTTACAAGTTACACTTGGAACCCCTCCCCCTAGCCTATAATCGGCCATCACCACCACCATACCACCAAGATTTGTTTTCTTATTTTATTGGATTCTTGCTTGATTCACTTGACATAATATTGTGAGAGAGATCTTATAAGTATGGCCATAGATTACAAGAGATCATTCCATATCATTTCACTTCAACAACTTCACTCCACATCCCCCAAACTCTCTCTCTCTCTCCCTCTCGGCTCTATCTAGTGCCGCCACCACCACCACCTTGTCACCACCATCCATCTAATTTCAAGCTAAATTCAAGTGCAAGAAGGTGTATCATGGAGCTTGGTGCTTGAAGAACCTAAAGAACCTTCACCCTTAGCTTTTATCCACCATTTTTCATCATCTTTTTCTAGTAATCTTCCCTAGCCTTTGAGCTAGTTGTAAGCTTCTCACTACTAGTTTTTATTTCCTACTTTGTTGGTTAAAAAGATATATATTGTTATGAATCACAAGAACACTAAAAGAACATAAACAAGAATCATAAACATAAGCTTACATATGATGATTTATGAATGAAATGAGGTTGTTAAATACATACATGGCACTTGATTGTTATTTACTTGAAATTACGATGATGATCACCATAAGGAGCTTGCTAGATTGTGATTAAACACATGAATTAGCAAGTTAGAGGATGATTATATGTTAACACAAGAAGATCATCCTCACTTATGAACATGAACTTGAAAATAAAATTAATTCTTGAAAAATAGTAAATAAAGTGAGCTAGTAATTTTGCAAATCTAAGATCTATGAATAAATTTCCAAGAAAATCAAGTTCAAAATATGATTTTTAGTAGAACTTGATTCTTACATAAATGTACATTGCTTTTGGTGATAAAATGAGTGTAAGAACACTTTATTTACAAGAAGAGTTCAAAAGAATAAATTTTTGTAGAATATGTTTACAAGTTGTAAACACCTAAAGTTTTCAAGAAGGAAGTTTATTAAGAAATAAACACACTTTAAGGGGTAACTAAGTCTACTAAACATGTTACCAAGTTACTACGAGTTTTTGTGAAAGTTCATGTTCATATTGTTATATACATTGTATAGTTTTTGCACTTGGGAAGTGTAGTTTGATTATTGATTGTTGGGTTGATTTTTAAAAAGAAATGATATGCTTTAATAGCATGGACACCTCCGTTTTTAGGGGAGACTATGGCGAAATTTTCCAAAAATATAAACACTTAGAAATTATTTTCTAACAAGTGTTTACAAATATGTTTTAAACTTTGTTTTTCAAAATAAACTTCGACATAGGTTTTGTTACAAAAATAAAAGTGTCGGAGGTTGGTTTTCGTAAATAAAAATAGATAAATATATATTTAGAATATATGTTTTATAATAAGGCGCTTGTGTGAATGTTTGTACGAATTGTGAACTAGTTATATTATTTTAGGGTGAAATAATATATCTTAACAAAATACCATGAGAATTACAACCCCAAAACAATACCAAAAATCTCACGGAAGAAATATTTAAGTTACACACTTAATATTGTGAATCCAAACGAAAAAACGTAACTTACAAAATATTCCGGAAAATACTTTTCGAATATATTTTTGGGTAAATATTGTTTTGGATACAAGAAGTGAAAATATAATTTTTTGGGAAAAATATATATATTTTAGAATACATTATTTTTGACAAATGAGTTGTATATATTTTCTAAGTGAGACTTGAAAATATATTGTTTTGGAAATATATATTGGGAATATATTGGTATATTTTTAATGGGAATAATACACCAGAATACGACGCCAATACAGGGCTAAAGACACACATACAAAAATACGAATACACATGTATGAGATACCGCCACCATTGGGAAGGAAATACGAAGTTAAAATACTTGAGAAGTACTAACACAGAAATATTGTTTAACAATTATTCCAAAATGAAATATAATTTAGAGTTAAAATAATTATTTTAACAAATAATTATAACTTGGAATAATATTGGGAACGCAAGAAACGTAACTCAAAAACCTTCATACTAAGCAAAGGCACGGCCCGTTCGTCTAATAGACATTAGTACACTTTAAGTAGTCGTGTTTGCTGAGGAGACTTGGGTTACACATACTGAAGACGCAATACTGTGAGTTCATGTCCCCCTTTTCTTTTAACTGTTTTCTGTTTTATACTTCGGGGGTGAAATACATGTTACGATTATTACAAACGTTTTATACATGGTATGATTAGCTAAGGAATGTATTGCTAGATCACGTGAATGGGTAGGCTATTATCTTAAGACCATTAATCCTTATATAAGGACCGAGGGGCATGAGTGATAGATCTATTGGGTGTTGCGAGCCCCACCCATGGGCCTGCGAATTGGCTGCATGTGGTGACTATGTCGTTCCGCCGGAGGGGCCGGTACGAAATACGCATACAGGTTTAAGTGCTTTCTAGGCCATATCACTTATTAATGTATTAGCTACACATTAATTGATCTGTTTTTCCTTATTGCTACATACCAGGGACATACATACATACATACATACATACATACATACATACATACATACATACATACATACATACATACATACATACATACATACATACATACATACATACATACATACATACATACATACATACATACATACATACATACATACATACATACATACATACATACATACATACATACATACATACATACATACATACATACATACATACATACATACATACATGCTTTAAAGGCTTATTCATACACATACACATGAAGTCGCTCAACTTTTGTTGATGTTTTTCAAACTACATGTATTTCAGGAAATTAAGTATGGATCTGGCGGGCGTTGGAGTTTCAAGTCAAGTTAAGTATAAAGATGTCATCCATGGTCTTTGGGTTTGGTCAGTGTGTCTTAATCCTAGACGAGACACGTCTTCCAAACTTTGATTACAACTAATATCTTTTGACGAGTCCTTAGCGAACTTTACACAATTCATATGGTTTGTAAAACTTGAATCTGAAGTCTACATTTTAGTCAGTGTTGTTATGTTTTAAACTCATTTTATGGATGACAAATCTTTGGTTTTATCATATAGTTGTTTGATATGGTTGAATGCAATGATAACAAGAAAGTCACACCATAATCACGCTTCCGCAAAAGTCAGGGTGTGACAGCTTGGTATCAAAGCTTCGATCGTAGCGAACTTGGATTCTTTCTCGAGTCTAGACTACGATCATTAGGGCTCTCACGAAGACGTTTTACGACATGTTTTCATTGCATACACAAAACATCCAGATCCAGGGAATAAACATATAACAATACTTCCTGGTCAATGACTAATGGAAGCTCAGCTGCTATGCCCTCGCTAAGCACGTTGTTGATCTGCATATTTGTGCTATAACTATAATGCTACATGCTTACTTGCTACATTCCTATCTACAAGTTGTTCTATAATTGTGACGATATGTGATTGATTGTTATAACAACTGCGTATATACATATATGTAATACACCTCCTGGGTCTCATTCGTTAAGAAGATGCTTTTGTACTTACAACTTTAATAAGACCTGACCCGACCGATCTTCTTCTAGGAAGATGTCGACTCAAAGAAACACCGGTACCAACAACCCTCTATCGACAACAGAGGCGGAAATGCAAGAGCGCCTCTTACAGGCCATCGCACAGTATGAGGCCCTTCGCTCCGAGCACAGTGGAGGCACCTCAGGAAATAACCCACCCAACGGCTGCACCTACAAGCAGTTTTTGGGCTGCAAGCCCCTGAATTTCGACGGCACTGGAGGTGCCGTAGACTTCGTACGCTGGGTTGAGAAGACGGATTCTTTTTTACGTGTGAGCAAATGCGCCTTAGAGCATCAGGTTACGTACATCTCCGGACTATTCCAAGATGGGGCTGTGTCATTGTGGAAACTCCAGGTTCAGACAATGGGCGAGGCTGCTGCATATGCTTTGACATGGGATCAACTGAAAGAACTAATGCATAAGAAGTACTGTTTGAGAGTAGAAAGCCAGAAAATGGAAACTAAGTTCTGGAACTTAAAGATGGAAGGTCCAAAAATAGCTGAATACGTGGAGAAATTCCATGTTCTATCGCGTATTGTCCCCTACATGGTAGATCCAGAGTTTAAGAAAATTGAGTGTTTCATTTGGGGATTGGTACCCCAAATCATGAGCATGGTGACGACATCAAAGCCTGCAATGATCGCTGAGGCCATTGATCTAAGTGTGGCCTTGACTGAAGAGGCAATCTGGTTGAACAAATTTTCAATCTCTGAAGAGAAAAAGGAGACTCATGTGGAGTCATCTGGAGACAACAACAGAAAGTTCGCAAACTTCAAGCAAGGTACTCAGACGAATAGCAACAACAAGGCCAAAAAGGGAAAAGAGCACATGGGTAAACTACCTAAATGCGACAAGTGTCGACGACATCATACCGGCCGATGTAAAAATGGGAAGTGTGACAACTGTGGCAAAGTGGGGCACAGTAAGGAGACGTGTTGGCATGAGACGAAACGTGGAAAGAAAGGTCAAAGATGTTATAACTGCGGTGACTTGAGGCACTTTAGGAAAGATTGCCCAAGGGAGATTAAACAAAATCGTGGGAAGAATGTCTAACACCGGAGCTAGGGAAGCACGCCAGGATCCAAACATGGCTATCGGTACGCCTCATGATAGTCAATGTTATGCGTCTGTGCTATTTGATATTGTTGTCAAATTTTAGATTCAGAATATACTTGTTTTAATAGTAAGCAAGATAGATATCCAGTATTCGGTAGAACTAGTTTAAGGGGAGCTTTAATGTGATAATTGGGATGGACTGGCTGTCAAGCAATCAAACAAAGATTGTTATCCGCATTCCGATGACGAACGGAGAAACGATCCTGATTCATGGAGCAGGGAACGCCCCTACGGACTATCAGTCATTGCAGATACGGAAGTTTTTTGCTCAAAGGATGTGTTGTTTTCTTGGCTCATGTCATGGACAAGGGAGCCGAAGAACCAAAACTCGAAGGTATTCCCGTGATAAGTAAAGTACCCTGAAGCCTTCCAAAAAGAGAATTGCCAGAATTATTTCCTCAACGACAAGTCGAATTTTGCATCGATTTGATTCCGGGCGCCACGCCTGCTGTTAATGTACCTTGGCGACTTACACCTTCGGAGATGCAAGGACTGTCAGTGCAACCTCAGTAGTTGGTAGAGAAGGAAGATAACAGACCAAGATTCCCTTTTGGGTAACCCCAGTTCTGCTCATCAATAAGAAGGGCGATATCTTTCGTACGAACATCAAACTACCAGGAGCCGAATGAGCTAAACCACGAGAGTCAGTGACTCTTGCTAAGGATTAACGAATTACTTATTTAACTGACTGTGAGGATCCAACTACTATATCACGACTGAGCAATAATCGAGTGTCATTAGCTGTTAATTAAGGAATAAAGTATACCGGGAAATTGTGGGACAATAATTTGTTTTAAACATACACAAAAATGGTGTTTCCTACACAATGCACAAAACTGATTTACACAGAATACGAAACCTTGAGGATCTAGAAAACATGTACCCAGACCTTTGGGAACCCAGGTCCAAACTCGTAAAGGTGGTTACTTAGGGACCATATCTGTTAACTCAATCAAACACCATTAACATGACATATATGCCATTTTAGTTAACAAAACAGGAAGTACTTAAATTTCTTTTGTTGAAATCTTCACGTTTTGCTTCTAGCGAGTAGATGTTTGCATCTCTACTCCCCCTAATGGTAGTTGCATCGCATTAACTTTCTTCGCTGAGAGCGAAGATACATTTGTTTCAAATACTTGATCGTTCCTTCATTTTAGCAAATACTCATTGTTTCAGTACTCAGAAACTTATATGTCACACGTGCACCATTCGCTACTCATGTGGTTTCGTTTCGATTAAACGCTTCATTGAAATTCAACTATTATTTTGCTAAATCTAATTACTAATTTGTGATTCGAATGACCTGGGTTATTGTAATTGTGGGCTCTCTTGTTACCAAGTCAACACACTTTCTTGAAACTTCTTTAATTTCAAGTTACATTCAGGGTTTATTTTTGTAACCATGCTGAGATTCCCCTCGTTGGTACATACGCTTATTGTCAGGTTACACTGAAACCAAGTTCAATTGCTTGAACTTATCCATTTCACATGTTTGATTTGAGACGCTATATGATGTATTGAGAGCATCACATTCAAATATTCTTGCAAAGGTTCTTTTGTTTTGAGTCATAGTGGACTTGATTGGTCTACGACTCCACTAAATCATTTGTTGACTTCGATACCTTACGGTGATATTTTTCACAAAATTGAAACTTGCGTTAATTTGGTTACTCACTTTACACGCGGATTTAAATTATTTATTTACGAATGTGCTCTAATCCGTCTTGTTTATCACGATTAAAGCGGCCTCAACACTATTGTGTGTTAAGGCAATGGTACATAGATTCATTTCGTAAGCACAATGTACCTCCTAACGATTCTTTCATTGTCGATCGAATACCTTGCGGTACTTAATACTTTTTGTAGGTCCCGAAAAACCCGTGATATCACTCTAGGATTAATCGAATACGGAAAATAAGATCAATCCATAAGAACAAAAAGATATATTCAATACAAATCTCAGTGTCGCTGCTTAGATCGCACACAGTCTCAAGGACTGTCTGGTACGATCTTTGAGAACCTTGCACACAATCCCTAGGATTGTCGGGTACAAGGTTCTCTATTGGGGCTACATGATTACAAGAATAGGAAAGCTCTAACTACAATATTCTAATGAATACTATATATAGAAGCCACTACCCATTGGCCCACATGGCCTAAGCCCAAGCCCAAAACTAATCTAAACCAAATAAATATATTAAATATAATAAAGATAAAGCATAAAACTATTGGACCTAACAATCTCCCCCTAGTTTTATGCTTTCTTTATTGCGGTTTAGATATTCTCCAGTTTTGCGTCTTCTCCTTTTAGTGGCCCAGCAATGAACAAGCCCATCAACGTATCTCGGATGTTACGAAGTTGTTTCTGATGAATGATAGAATGACATACGTCTCGGATGATGTCGGATACGAAGAAGCAGATCCGAGGTGATTTCGGATAATATGATGCGATCTGAGATGGTAATGATTGAATGAAGGGTGTCTCGGACGAATAAATATTATGATGACACTCCATCTCGGATACATTGAAATGTATTTAGGAAGACAGACTGTTGTCCGTGATGATGATATGGTGATATTGATGAGCTGATGATGATTTCGAAAAAAAATAAAACCATGATTTATTCTGATGATTCTCGAAATTCATGCATGGCCTCTAAAGAATAATTATCCAATGCCAATCCTTTTAAATGGTGGGCCCCGCAACACAAACATACCCATCCAAACATCTTTTATCTTCTACTAATATAGCCATGTGAACCCAAAATAAAACCAATATCTCAATTACCTGGCTGATGTTTTATCATTGTAGACAATAATTCCAAATTATGGCCCCATCATTAATATACGTAAGCCCATAAAAAAATATGGTCCAACAATCATGGAACTTAATGTGTGTGGCCCATAATTTGTAAATTCCATTTTGTCAATTTCCAAATAAGCAGGCCTAAGAAATGCATGCACAGAAAACAATTCAATTTCCTTACCTTTTGACCGTTGATGTATCACCTCATCTGACGGTTCACACTAATTAGGGTTTTTGGAAATTCTGAATGGATATCATGTGCAGCCGCCATACCTACTGTGACGTCACTACCTTGAGAACCACCCATATTCTCGGAAACCTTTTTCCGTTCACTACCGCCGGACTCGAAAAAAAATCAGCAAACAACTTCTGATTTTAATATATTACTTTTGTTTCGTTCGAAGTCACGTCATCAACATCAGCTATCATAATCATCGTATAATCAACCACTTACACAGTTCATCTTTAACTTACACGTTTCATCATCATCAAATCATTAACCATCTTTGTCTTCTTTGTCTTTGCATATTATCATCTCGGATTGTCTGCTTGGATTTCGAACCATCTCGGACATATTACTTGAATATCTCATATCATCTCGAAATCCATCTCTAATCAACATTTCCAGCTTCTATCTCATCACCCACTGTGTTCATTACATACGGCACCAACTCCGATCATCTTCTCATCAGTGAACACCTTCTCATCAGTGATCATCAGTCATCTCATCACCTTCTCCGACAATTGTCCGATGATCACCTTCATCTTCGGGACACCGAAAACCTGCAACCATTCATCTCTTTCCTCATTACCTTCTCCGGCATCCACCACCTTCGACACCCGTTGTTTGACAACGTACACCTAACACCGTCTTCACCTCCGACTTTCATCTTCATAGTACAACAGCTCTCATCATCCGATATTTATCCGACTTTGATCCGAGATACACGTTGATTATCATCATCCAAACCTTCGCTAGAAATCACAAACCCACCGTCGGTTATCTGCATCTCTGACCACCGTTACACTTTATCAGCACTTCATTTCCGTTCACCAGCTATTTTCTGCACCTTGTCATCGTCAACCGTCATAACCACTCCGGTAACCCTCAACTTCTTCAGCGACGACCACCCTCGGCCACCAACATCTTCTTCAGTTTGGCAGCGAAAACATCTACAACACACACTCAGCTGTGTGTAGATGGCAGTAATAACACCAGATCTGTATTTTCAGATCAGTTGATTAATAACAGATTCATGAACCGAGATTTTACCATTTACGCACATACTCCCCCGACACTGTGAAAAAGTTCTTCTTGTTCTTCTTCGAGCGATATCAAAACCGAGCCTTTGAAAGACTTCAATGGCTCTGATACCACTTGTAGGTCCCGAAAAACCCGTGATATCACTCTAGGATTAATCGAATACGGAAAATAAGATCAATCCATCAGAACAAAAAGATATATTCAATACAAATCTCAGTGTCGCTGCTTAGATCGCACACAGTCTCAAGGACTGTCTGGTACGATCTTTGAGAACCTTGCACACAATCCCTAGGATTGTCGGGTACAAGGTTCTCTATTGGGGCTACATGATTACAAGAATAGGAAAGCTCTAACTACAATATTCTAATGAATACTATATATAGAAGCCACTACCCATTGGCCCACATGGCCTAAGCCCAAGCCCAAGCCCAAAACTAATCTAAACCAAATAATTATAATAAATTTAATAAAGATAAAGCATAAAACTCTTGATCTAACACTTTTTCACCCTCGATCAAAAACAGTGGCTCTTTGATGTTCCGTATTTAACTGATAACTTAATGACAGTGTGTAAATCAAATCTTCAGATTGTCTCAGTACACTTCCATTTGATTTCAGATACGGTGAACTTGTTCAGTCACCACTATTATTAAATCCCGTCATTATGACACCTTGTGGTGTTATTAGCTTTTGCTAATCATGGTCAACTGTTTCACACAAAACTACATATACTTTTGTTTGACTTGTCATTTAAACACTTCTGACACAACTACGAATTAAGACAATGATACACCAGATTCGCTTGTACTTCATTCGGTGTATTTTCGCAATTCTAGAATGTCAACACACTAATCCTTACCATTTACTTATTCGGAAGTTGACAGATCATTTCTATGTTACTATCCCATTTGAGTTGTTGATTTTGAATTCATATAGCGGATACTATGGTTTGTGAAGACTTACCGATTGTTTGAGAACCCTATTAGTCAAAACTCCTCTTTTGTGGAACCCCTGTAACTGGATTACACTAAACCATACGTCAATACGTCTTGTATCTTTGACAACAAATCCTGAAACACATACTTTTTAACTGCTGGGTTCTGATTATAGTAAGATATCCTTGGATTTGCCTGAATGGAACAAGTTTTGATTCAGTTTTGGGTTACCTACTGTCACACCCCAACCGATGGCGGAATAGTTTTGATTCGTTCGGCTGGACAGTCCGTTCGGACAGTCTGTTCGATCGGCCGGTAGGCTCGATCGGCGGGACTGTTCGAGTGGATTGTTTCTTCCTTTGAGTAGGATGTGTTTGTGTATGATGGTTTGACCTTTTGAAGTTTTCGTTGTAGTATTTGAGAACATTGAAGTGTTCTTACCTTTCAGGTCGATCGATCGAACGGTCTGTTCGATCGGCCGGCTTAACCGATCGGTCAGGAACCTCGTAGATAGAATCCGAATCTTGAACCACTCATCCACTAGAATGATCGGTGAGTTGACTCAAGCTCCGTTTCTAACGGTTTGAAGGCATTGAGTGTAAAAGAGTTGAAAGAAAGTTGGAAATCTTCCTTTCAATCCTTTACATCATGTGAATGTTTAGATCCGTGATAGATCTTAGCTTGTTTATGTGGAAATCGATTAGATCCGAGCTATTCATGGTAGATTAAGGCCAAAACATGATGTTCTTGAAGAACACCATGATGACATCATCCTAGAATGCTTAGATCTTGATGATTTCACGGTTAGAAATCAAGATTCGAAAGATAGAAAGGTGTAGGAGTGTGCATTGATCAAGGAAGTAAAAGATTTAGGATGAAAACTTACCGAAATTGGAAGAAATCTGAGAAAAGGTGAGGAGCACGAGCTGTTCGGTCAGAGAGTTTCCAAAAGTGGAAAGAATGGCAATGACAGCCCTATTTATAGGCTCCAAAAGAGGAAAGGGCTGGCCGATCGGCCAGGCATCCCGATCGGACAGCCTACACGATCGGACAGTCCGTCCGATCGGCTGGGTTGTTCGATCGGCTGACAGCCTGATCGATCCACAGCCTGGTTCGAGTGTTCGGTGCGACGATTTTCGATATTTCAATTTCGATTAAAGATGATATGAGTACGATAGAGTTTCCTATTCAAATTACTTTCAGTCCCAACTACTATATCTAACATACAATCATCTATATCTCACCCTATCCTTACGTTACCATTCGTCATAATTCGATTTCGATTGCATTCGATTTGAGTTTCAAGTTTCGATTGATTCGATTGATCACCACACAAAACGTAAAGTAAACACGCACAGGTAACACATAAGAAACACACACACGTATAATAACAACCAAAGTTCGCGTAATTCGAGATTCGAGTTCGATGATGGTTAGATAGGTTTGGTTACTGATTAGTTAACTTTATCGCATTGTTACTTCCTACTATTCACAGTCGTAAATCGGTTCGCGTTGATTAAACATTCGATTACTTCGATTCCTTAGATTAACAACACTTATTCCACATGATACAAATAAAACATAAAATAGACTACTTACAGTCAAAGTAGTCAAAGTTGACTTGGACTTTGACTTTAACTTTGACTTTGACATTCGAAAACACGGGGTGTTACAGCCTCCCCTTGTTTAGGGAATTTCATCCCGAAATTAGGCTAGAAGCTGCACAGCACCGTGAATTACCAATTTGACGCTCCAGATCTTTATTTGAACAACTGCGGGTACTTGGCCTTCATGTCGCTTTCGAGTTCCCAAGTGAACTCCGCGCCTCGTTTGCCTTCCCATCGGACTTTCACGATAGGGATGCGTGAGCGCCTGAGTTGCTTGGTTTGGCGATCCATGATTTCGACAGGCTTTTCCACGAAGTGTAGCGTTTCGTTGACCTGAAGATCGTCGAGGGGTACAATCAGATCATGATCAGGTAGGCATTTTTGGAGGTTCGACACATGGAAAGTTGGGTGGACGTTACTGAGTTCCTCCGGTAGTTCGAGTCTGTAGGCGACTTTTCCGATCCTTTCCATAATCTTAAAAGGTCCAACATATCGAGGCACTAGTTTCCCTTTCTTGCCGAATCTGACCACACCCTTCCAAGGTGACACCTTTAGGAGTACGTAGTCGCCAACATCAAATTCAAGGGGCTTGCGTCTTCTATCGGCGTAACTCTTCTGTCTATCCCTGGCTTTCGACAAGTTGTCTCGAATCTGGAGGATTTTGTCAGTCGTTTCTTGTAGTAACTCGGGACCAGTTAATTGCGAATGACCAATCTCGTGCCATACAATAGGTGAACGACATCTTCTTCCATATAAAGCCTCGAATGGTGCCATTTGTATGCTGGCATGATAGCTGTTGTTATACGAGAATTCGACTAACGGTAGGTATTTGTTCCAACTACCACCGAAGTCTATGACACACGCGCGGAGCATGTCCTCAAGAGTACGGATCGTTCTTTCAGTCTGTCCGTCGGTTTGAGGATGGAATGCAGTACTCAGGTTAAGCGACATACCAAGAGCCGCTTGAAACGTTTCCCACAGTCGCGAAGTAAACTGAGCATCACGGTCAGAAATGATATCACGAGGTGTACCATGATTACAAATGATCTCGTCGGTGTAGATTCGGGCTAGTCTTTCTACCTTGTAGTCTTCCCGTATTGGTAAAAAGTGGGCTGATTTGGTCAGACGATCAACTATAACCCAAATGCTGTCGTGACCTGATGGCGTGGGCGGAAGTTTGGTTATGAAATCCATAGCTATACTCTCCCACTTCCATATAGGGATTGGAGGTTGTTCGAGTAAGACAGAAGGTCGTTGATGTTCAGCTTTGATTCTCGCACAAGTCAGGCAACTTCCAACATAGAGGGTGATATCCCGTTTCATACCCGACCACCAGTACTTGTAACGAAGGTCCTGGTACATTTTATCGGCACCGGGATGAATAGAGTATCGGGATTTGTGGGCTTCGTTCATTATAATCTTTCGCAAATCGGTCCGCTTATGGATCCAAATTCGGTCCAGATAATAGAAAATCCCATCTGCTTTGCTTACAAGCTGAGCTCCATCGTGATAGATTCTCTCCTTCTTCAAGGTGCGTTCGTTAAAACAGGCATGCTGGGTTTCGCGGATGAGAGCTTCGAGGTTGTGCTGGGCTTGGGTATTGCGAATACTGAGCAAATAACTCCGTCTGCTGAGTGCGTCAGCTACAACATTTGCCTTGACCGGGTGATAGAGAATCTCACAGTCGTAATCGTTAAGAAGTTCTACCCATCGGCGTTGATGCATGTTAAGTTCTTTCTGATTAAAGATGTGTTGTAAACTCCTGTGATCGGTGAAGATCGTACACTTGGTACCATACAGGTAGTGTCTCCAAATCTTCAATGCAAAAACAACTGCGGCTAGCTCGAGATCGTGGGTTGTATAGTTCTTCTCGTGGATTTTGAGCTGACGAGATGCGTAAGCTATAACCTTGTCTCGTTGCATGAGAACACAGCCAAGACCAAGGTTGGAAGCATCACAATAGACAATGAAATCGTTGTTTTCGTCCGGCAACGTGAGAACAGGAGCATTGCAGAGCTTGCACTTAAGGGTTTGAAAAGCAGATTCTTGTTCAGTTCCCCAAACAAAAGATCTGTCTTTATGAGTAAGAGCGGTAAGCGGCACAGCGATCTTAGAGAATCCTTCGATAAATCATCGGTAATAGCCCGCTAGTCCGAGAAAAGAACGAACTTCAGACGGGTTCTTTGGCGTAATCCAGCTTTTAACTGCTTCAATCTTCGCGAGATCGACATGAATACCCTGACTATTCACGATGTGACCCAGAAACTGAACCTCCTCCAACCAGAATTCGCACTTGGAGAACTTGGCATAGAGTTGGTTCCCCTGGAGTAAAAACCAAACGTAGATTTTGCGCGTGTTCGGCTTTCAATTTGGAATAAATCAAGACATCGTCGATGAACACGATGACGAAATGGTCAAGATAAGGTTTACACCCGCGATTCATCAGATCCATAAAAATCGTGGGCGCGTTGGTTAGACTAAAAGGCATAACAACGAACTCATAGTGGCCGTATCGAGTACGAAAGGCGGTTTTGGGTATATCTTCCTCTTGTATGCGCAACTGATGATAACCTGAACGTAGATCGATCTTCGAGAAACACGATGCACCTTGTAGCTGATCAAACAAATCGTCGATTCGAGGGAGGGGATAACGGTTCTTGATGGTCAACTTATTCAATTCCCGATAGTCGATGCACATCCTGAACGACCCATCCTTCTTTTTGATGAAAAGGACTGGTGCGCCCCAAGGAGAGGTGCTCGGGCGAATAAAGCCTTTTTCAAGTAGTTCTTGGAGTTGGTTTGAGAGTTCCCTCATTTCGGATGGCGCGAGTCGATAAGGGGCTTTGGCAACAGGGTTAGCTCCAGGAATAAGGTCGATACGAAAGTCGATATCACGACTTGGCGGTAGTCCGGGAAGGTCATCAGGGAACACCTGAGGAAATTCATGAACCACTGGGATGTCTTTGACTTTGACCTTCTTTTTCTTTTCCTTCTCCGCTACTACAATGTTGGCCAAGAAAGCTCTGTATTCCTTGCAGAGATACTTGCTAGCTTGGATATATGTCATGAGCTTGAGACCTTTCGAAGCTGTTTCACCGTACACACATAAGAGATCACCAGCGAGCGAGAATCGAATCATCTTTTCAAAACACACAACTTCAGCATGGTTTTCACGAAGAAAGTCCATGCCTACTATGACGTCAAAACTTCCGAGTTGCATCGGAATAAGGTTGATTGGGAAGAGGTTATTGTTGAGCTCAAGGGTACAATCACGAAGAACAGAGTTAACTGCGACGGTTCTTCCAGTAGCAACTTCGACTTCGAATGACGAGGGGAGATAAGAACGCTTACGACTAAGGAGCTTCTCGAATTCAAACGACACAAAGCAGTTATCGGCTCCAGTATCAAACAAACATGATGCATAAATACCATTCACAAGGAACGTACCATTAACCACGTTGTTGTCAGCCTGGGCTTGACGGGCGTTGATGTTAAAGGTTCTGGCACAGGCTGCTTGCTGTTGCTGCTGAGGCTGCTGCTGTTGCTGCTGCTGGGGTTCTTGTTTCACAACCCGGTTCGGGCACATGTTTGCAAAGTGGTTAGGATCACCACATGCAAAGCAGACTAGAGCATTGACCGCGGGTGCTTGAGCTGCAGGTTGGCCTTGAGGGGCTGGAAGTAGAGCTTGATGAGCGGCGGCTTGAACTGGGGCTTGTCGGGGACCATAGCGACAATTCGCAGTGAAATGCCCGTAGAGGTTACAGTGGGCGCAGAAACGACAGGCGATTCCCACCGGATGATGGTATGAGCATGTCGGGCAGAGCGGGTGGGAACCTGTGTAAGCGCGCTTAGCTGGCGGCGCATTGATCACTGGAGCTTGTCGATGATGAGACTGCTGCTGAGCCAGTATGGCTTGCAGTGGAGCAGCAGTCGTTGTCACAACACAGTTTTTGTTGCTGGAGCTGTTGTTGTTGTGCTTCTTCTTTTCTTCTTGATGACTTGGAGGGTTGAGCAGTGGTGGTGTCGACGGTCGATGCGGTGGTGGCTTGATGCAGAGACTTGGCATGCTTTTCCCAAAAACCAGACTTTACCCGCTTGTCATTGATCTCAGCGGCAAGCAGGTAGGTCTCTTCAATCGATGATGGCTTGGCAGCATGAACGAAATCGGCAACACAATCGGGTAAAGCTCGGATATACTTCTTGATGGCCATGTCTGACGTCTTGACTTGATCGGGACAAATGACGCTAAGCTGTTTAAAGCGTGCAGTCAAGGCAGCGTTATCTCCATCCTTCTGCTTAATGTTCCAAAACTCATCCTCCAGCTTTTGGCGTTCATGGGGATGGCAGAATTCGTCCATCATGATGGATTTTAGCTCCTTCCATGTCAGCTCATAAGCTGCATCATTCCCGCGTTTGTTTTGTTCGGCCGTCCACCAGTCTAGAGCTCGGGACTGGAAAACGCCTGTAGCATTGAGGGTGCGGAGATTTTCTAGACAGCCGCTTTGGCGCAGAGTGACTTTGATAGAATCGAACCATTGAAACATAGTTGTTGGGCCATCTTCTCCGGTGAATTCCTTTGGTCCGCATGCCTTGAACTGTTTAAAGCTGAAACCAGTCTTGTTGGTGTCTTTAGGAGCATCGATTCGCGACTCCTCAGACGATTTGCTGGCGTTTTCAAAGACATCGCTCACGGCTTTTGCCACACTCTTGGCAATGATAGTAGCGAGACGCCTGTCTCTCTTCTCTTGGCGAGTAAGTGGGGTTCGGTGTCCAGATGTCGACATGGTCTGCAACAGACATTGTCGTAGGTCTCAGATACAACAATCGAATCTCACCTCACACGTCTACTACTTACTAAAGCTTAGAAATACGTCGAAACACGCATCACACATCACATAAGCATAAAGTCACAGATTCACATAATCATAGAAGCGCATAAGCACGTAGGCACGTAGAGCACAGAGACATGTAAGCACAGAAGCACATACACATTTAATCACCAAGGCAGTCAGAATACAGAAACCTATCATTCAAAGCTCGCGAGTCGTTCGTATATAGCGATCGCGTATAGCATATCGAGTAGTATCGTATAATCGTATAGCATGTCGAGTATAGTATAGTATAATCAAAGCATAGTATTGTCTAGAATTGCAGCGACTTGTTAGCGTTTTGAGATAGAAGAGCAATGCGGGTCGTGTGTGTCGATCAAAGTGATAGCAAAAATTGAATCATTACCCAAAATTAAGCACATAAACAGATAATCACACATAAAACACATAAAATCGACGAATCATCAGAGTCTACGGTTGCGGGCTCAGAATCGAGACACCTAAAATCGAGGAATAGAGTGTCTGCGGCTACTAGACATCGACTACCCAAAGCGATTCGACTATTCGCAATAGACTTGTCGTCACTTTTCGACATTCGGGATCGCGTTTCTGCCTCGATTCTTGGGCATTCAGCGCGTATTCCCTAGGTCATACTTGTGAGTTCAGGTCATTGGAGTCCGTCGAGGCTTTGGTGAGATGAGTAAAAGTTGGAATATGTTGCCAAGGTTCGGGTTTCACCCCTGGCTTAGCAATTTCTTCCTTGTTTTAGTAAAATTCGAGGAGATTATTCATCAAAATATGGATTTCACTCCTGATTTGGTATAATTCTCCTCGTTCGTCATCGAAAGTAATGAGAAAATTATTGATAAATTGATAAAATCAGCATTGACCAAACAATTTAGTCGAGAGTTTGCGGCTTTCACACCTAATCTCGACCAAATCGCCTGACTCTATTTGAAAATTCGAGTGCAGTGATAGCATAGAATCTTAGAATATAGCACATAAGCTTGGTCTGTTGGTTCCTAACTATAGTCTAGGTCTCTAAGACAGCGACCCGGACTAGGTCGTGTCTTGCCTAATTCCTATAGTTATGGCTCTGATACCAATCTGTCACACCCCAACCGATGGCGGAATCATCAGGGCATGGCACTGAGCGAAACAGATTGTCTAGAAGTTCCCATAACAATTATCATCACTATCTGGTTTAAATAACACGTCCCATACCGTGTCCCAAATAACAAACAAATTATTACAGATAACAACCAGTCAAATACTCTGTTCCGACAACTCAGATTTAAATAAAAACGAATAAATATTGTTCAAATGCTCCTAAAGACCCAGCCTGACAAGATCTACAGACAACTATACTTTAGTTGCTTTTTCCTGACAGACAACTATTTGTTGGGGGCCTCTAGAGCTTTATTCTAGCCTCGCTTTCCTAGCAAGCAAACATCTTAAACACCTGTCACATACGTTAAAATAAAGTCAATACATAAAATGTAAAGGTGAGCATACAAGTTTGATAATATCATATAGAGTTCGAATAGTTTACGCATAACCAGCAAGTACACAGAGGAAAACGAAGCATGTTAATTATCGACATGGACCTATCGATACCAGTGACTGCGGGTTGACTGTCCGAGACAGTTCGCAATACATGATTACCACCGTAATCCATGCAAATAATTGTCCTTAACAACCCCTGTGTGAACGGGTGCTGAGTCCAAACTATAGTACTACGTCGTTAAGTCAGGTAGACAACATTCCACATGTAAACACAATCAACAAGCATTCATTTAGTCACGTAATACACGCATATTGGTTAGCGTTCAAATAAATTGAGTAGTGTGATCGGATGTGTTTTGATATAAGTAACGTATGTAACACCCAAAAGTGCTAAAAGCAAAACGGGATCGAGTATACTCACAGCGATTGATTGATGGATTGAAGGGAGCGCTTGAGAGTAGGGTTAGCCTGAACAGTTCGATAGCATAACGATGAATACACGCAGAAATGGAAACAAGTGTAAGTGGGTCGAACAGCCTGGTCGATCGAACAGCAGGTTCGATCGAACGGGTTGTTCGTTCGGCTGGACAGTCCGTTCGGACAGTCTGTTCGATCAGCCGGTAGGCTCGATCGGCTGGACTGTTCGAGTGCATTGTTTCTTCCTTTGAGTAGGATGTGTTTGTGTATGATGGTTTGACCTTTTGAAGTTTTCGTTGTAGTATTTGAGAACATTGAAGTGTTCTTACCTTTCAAGTCGATCGATCGAATGGTCTGTTCGATCGGCCGGCTTAACCGATCGGTCAGGAACTTCAGTAGTAGTCCTCAGCAGGATGTCACTCGATTGAACAGCATACTCGATCGAACAACATGCTCGATCGGGTGGCATTCCAATACGTCGAACGAATTGAAAATCGATTAAGGGTTGGAGCATAGTATCTCATGATCCGATGAGTAATGTTATCAAATAGCTCGTTCGATCGAACATCACCTCGTTCAATACTATACTTCATAGAGTTGTCAAATTGTGGGACCATATGCTAGCCGATCGGCTGACATGTCCGATCGGTTGGGCTGTTCGTTCGAACAGCCTAACCGTTCGGTCAGCATCCTGACCTGGTCGGTCTGTTCGTCTAACACTTGGCTGTTCTGTTGATTTGACGTTATATTGAGGTAGTTTGTCAACGAGCTAAACCATGGAACTTTCATTCTTACTTATCTCTCCTGCCCGGACAGGAATCACCCAAGTCCGGCCGGTAAACTGTTCGGAATGGTAGTTTGATGTTTATCCCGAAGACGGTGAACCTCGTAGATAGAATCCGAATCTTGAACCACTCATCCACTAGAATGATCGGTGAGTTGACTCAAGCTCCGTTTCTACCGGTTTGAAGGCATTGAGTGTAAAAGAGTTGAAAGAAAGTTGGAAATCTTCCTTTCAATCCTTTACATCATGTGAATGCTTAGATCCGTGATAGATCTTAGCTTGTTTATGTGGAAATAGGTTAGATCTGAGCTATTCATGGTAGATTAAGGCCAAAACATGATGTTCTTGAAGAACACCATGATGACATCATCCTAGAATGCTTAGATCTTGATGATTTCACGGTTAGAAATCAAGATTCGAAAGATAGAAAGGTGTAGGAGTGTGCATTGATAAAGGAAGTACAAGATTTAGGATGAAAACTTACCGAAATTGGAAGAAATCTGAGAAAAGGTGAGGAGCACGAGCTGGTCTGTCAGAGAGTTTCCAAAAGTGGAAAGAATGACAATGCCAGCCCTATTTATAGGCTCCAAAAGAGGAAAGGGCTGGCCGATCGGCCAGGCATCCCGATCGGACAGCCTGCTCGATCGGACAGTCCGTCCGATCGGCTGGGCTGTTCGATCGGCTGACAGCCTGATCGATCCACAACCTGGTTCGAGTGTTCGGTGCGACGATTTTCGATATTTCGATTTCGATTGAAGATGATACGAGTACGATAGAGTTTCCTATTCAAATTACTTTCAGTCCCAACTACTATATCTAACATACAATAATCTATATCTCTCCCTATCCTTACGTTACCATTCGTCATAATTCGATTTCGATTGCATTCGATTTGAGTTTCGAGTTTCGATTCGAGTTTCGATTGATCACCACACAAAACGTAAAGTAAACACGCACAGGTAACACATAAGGCACACACACACGTATAATAACAACCAAAGTTCGCGTAATTCGAGATTCGAGTTCGATGATGGTTAGATCGGTTTGATTACTAATTAGTTAACTTTATCGCATTGTTACTTCCTACTATTCACAGTCGTAAATCGGTTCACGTTGATTAAACATTCGATTACTTCGATTCCTTAGATTAACAACACTTACTCCACATAATACAAATAAAACATAAAATGGACTACTTACAGTCAAAGAAGTCAAAGTTGACTTGGACTGTGACTTTGACTTTGACATTCGAAAACACGGGGTGTTACACCTACCTCAGTATTATTCATACACATACACGCACAATGTAACCCTAAGGAGTTAAGGTAGTACAAATTTCGAGGACGAAATTTTCTTAACAGGGGGAGAATGTGACAACCGTCAAATTTGCATGCATCCGTACAATTAATTAATATTGATTTATGCCTAATGACTGTGCTTAATTACAACTGATGACTTAAAAACTGTTTTCTGATTTCTGTATCATACATATACGTGCATCACATTTCATACTGTCACACCATTTATCACATACAGACTTTAGTGACATAAACGATGCACAAAGCACAGTTAGCACAGTGAGCGGAGAACTCAGAATTATACTGACAGTGCCAGTACATAGACATACAATATATTGAGGCCCAGTATGAGCCAGAGACAAGGTACTACACTATTATGGAGTGTAGGGAAGTAAGGACCATAAAACTGTGTCACTAGGTGATAGTTTAAGGGCCGGAAAGTGCCTAAAACTCACTAATAATGCTGAATTCTGCATTATTTGTCAAAAATTCAGCATTTTATCATGCTAGTAATGTGCAAAAATATGGCAAAATGGTCCTGTATGCTTTCCTAAGTGTTGAGAATTAAATATGACACAAAAAGTTACATAAAAGACACTATAGGGTATAACTTAACGCTTTAACGGGTCGGTATCTAACCGAACAACCGGACTTTCCCGAAACACCAAGATATTGCTAAAAACATTGTTTTATTATTTCTTGACTAGTCATGATCCCCGAACACCTTAACACCCACTAAAATCTCTAGTAAACTAATTAAACTAACTATATGCTTGGTTTTGGATTGTAAACTAACTAGTGGTTACAAGTTACACTTGGAGCCCCTCCCCCTAGCCTATAATCGGCCATCACCACCATCATACCTCCAAGATTTGTTTTCTTATTTTATTGGATTCTTGCTTGATTCACTTGACATAATATTGTGAGAGAGATCTTATAAGTATGGCCATAGATTACAAGAGATCATTTCATTTCAACAACTTCACTCCACATCCCCCAAACTCTCTCTCTCCCTCTCGGCTCTATCTAGTGCCGCCACCACCACCACCTTGTCACCACCATCCATCTAATTTCAAGCTAAATTCAAGTGCAAGAAGGTGTATCATGGAGCTTGGTGCTTGAAGAACCTGAAGAACCTTCACCCTTAGCTTTTATCCACCATTTTTCATCATCTTTTTTATAGTAATCTTCCCTAGCCTTTGAGCTAGTTGTAAGCTTCTCACTACTAGTTTTTATTTCTTACTTTGTTGGTTAAAAAGATATATATTGTTATGAATCACAAGAACACTAAAAGAACATAAACAAGAATCATAAACATAAGCTTACATATGATGATTTATGAATGAAATGAGGTTGTTAAATACATACATGGCACTTGATTGTTATTTACTTGAAATTACAATGATGATCACCATAAGGAGCTTGCTAGATTGTGATTAAACACATGAATTAGCAAGTTAGAGGATGATTATATGTTAACCCAAGAAGATCATCCTCACTTATGAACATGAACTTGAAAATAAAATTAATTCTTGAAAAATAGTAAATAAAGTGAGCTAGTAATTTTGCAAATCTAAGATCTATGAATAAATTTCCAAGAAAATCAACTTCAAAATATGATTTTTAGTAGAACTTGATTCTTACATAAATGTACATTGCTTTTGGTGATAAAATGAGTGTAAGAACACTTTATATACAAGAAGAGTTCAAAAGAATAATTTTTGTAGAATATGTTTACAAGTTGTAAACACCTAAAATTTTTAAGAAGGAAGTTTATTAAGAAATAAACACACTTTAAGGGGTAACTAAGTCTACTAAACATGTTACCAAGTTACTACGAGTTTTTGTGAAAGTTCATGTTCATATTGTTATATACATTGTATAGTTTTTGCACTTGGGAAGTGTAGTTTGATTATTGATTGTTGGGTTGATTTTTAAAAAGAAATGATATGCTTTAATAGCATGGACACCTCTGTTTTTAGGGGAGACCATGGCGAAATTTTCCAAAAATATAAACACTTAGAAATTATTTTCTAACAAGTGTTTACAAATATGTTTTAAACTTTGTTTTTCAAAATAAACTTCGCCATAGGTTTTGTTACAAAAATACAAAGTGTCGGAGATTGGTTTTCGTAAATAAAAATGGATAAATATATATTTAGAATATATATTTTATAATAAGGCACTTGTGTGAATGTTTGTACGAATTGTGAACTAGTTATATTATTTTAGGGTAAAATAATATATCTTAACAAAATACCATGGGAATTACAACCCCAAAACACTACCAAAAATCTCACGGAAGAAATATTTAAGTTACACACTTAATATTGTGATGCCAAACAATAAAACGTAACTTACAAAATATTCCGGAAAATACTTTTCGAATATATTTTTGGGTAAATATTGTTTTGGATACAAGAAGTGAAAATATAATATTTTTGGGAAAAAATATATATATTTTGGAATACATTATTTTTGACAAATGAGTTGTATATATTTTCTAAGTGAGACTTGAAAATATATTGTTTTGGAAATATATATTGGGAATATATTGGTATATTTTTAATGGGAATAATACACCAGAATACGACGCCAATACAGGGCTAAAGACACACATACAAAAATACGAATACACATGTATGAGATACTCCCACCCTTGGGAAGGAAATACGAAGTTAAAATACTTAAGAAGTACTAATACAGAAATATTGTTTAACAATTATTCCAAAATGAAATATAATTTAGAGTTAAAATAATTAGTTTAGCAAATAATTATAACTTGGAATAATATTGGGAACGCAAGAAACGTAACTCAAAAACCTTCATACTAAGCAAAGGCACGACCCGTTCGTCTAATAGACATTAATACACTGTACGTAGTCGTGTTTGCTGAGGAGACTTGGGTTACACATACTGAAGACGCAATATTGTGAGTTCATGTCCCCCTTTTCTTTTAACTGTTTTCGGTTTTATACTTCGGGGGTGAAATACATGTTACGATTACTACAAACGTTTTATACATGGTATGATTAGCTAAGGAATGTATGGCTAGATCACGTGAAAGGGTAGGCTATTATCTTAAGACCATTAATCCTTGTATAAGGACCGAGAGGCATGAGTGATAGATCTATTGGGTGTTGCGAGCCCCATGGGCCTGCGAATTGGCTGCATGTGGTGACTATGTCGTTCCACCGGAGGGGCCGGTACGAAATACGCATACAGGTTTGAGTGCTTCCTAGGCCATGTCACTTATTAATGTATTAGCTACACATTAGTTAATCTGTTTTTCCTTATTGCTACATACCAGGGACATACATACATACAGACATGCTTTAAAGGCTTAGTCATACACATACACATGAACTCGCTCAACTTTTGTTGATGTTTTTCAAACTACATGTATTTCAGGAAATTAAGTATGGATCTGGCGGGCGTTGGAGTTTCAAGTCAAGTTAAGTATAAAGATGTCATCCATGGTCTTTGGGTTTGGTCAGTGTGTCTTAATCCTGGACGAGACACGTCTTCCAAACTTTGATTACAACTAATATCTTTTGACGAGTCCTTAGCGAACTTTACACAATTCATATGGTTTGTAAAACTTGAATCTGAAGTCTACGTTTTAGTCAATGTTGTTATGTTTTAAACTCATTTTATGGATGACAAATCTTTGGTTTTATTATATAGTTGTTTGATATGGTTGAATGCAATGATAACAAGAAAGTCACACATAATCACGCTTACGCAAAAGTCAGGGTGTGACAAGTTATCAAGATGCAGGTATCACCCCTAACTTGATAACATCATTCTCTAAACGTGGTTGGTGCTCACCAAACAAGGTAAGAAAATAAATTTTGACTTGTTGGTAAGGGTCCACTAGAATGAGAAAAGGAAATTCTCCGTCAAGGTATGGATGTCACTCATAACTTGATGGTATAGTTTTGTGAAAAATCGATAAACGCAGATTGAGGGATTTCACCAAAAGGGAGGGTTTTGACGCCTATTTTGGTGAGATCGTCTCATTTGTGAAATAAGAGTGACTTCGCATCTTCATCTGTGTATTATAGTTCGTCTTAGGAAAGACTTGTATATTTAAGACAAAAGATAAGATGAGAAGCAAAGCAGGACGAATTTAAGTATTTTAAGCATATACGCAAGAATGGTCAAGTATGGTTCATAAACTATAGACTAGGTCAAATCATAGCAATTTTTTCCTAATTTCTTATAGTTATGGCTCTGATACCAATCCGTCACACCCTATCCGATGGCGGAAATATCGGAGTGAGGCGAAAACAAGATTGCAAGAGACTACTTCATAACGATTAATTGTGACAATATTTAGATAACTCAATTTCATTTCATACTAAAAGGGCAAGTATATTGTTTGAAATGGAAAGTACAACATTTTGGCAAATTAACGTAACATATTTTATAACTCAAGTTTGGTAATTGTATGTATATTAATTTTAGAAATATAATTATTAAATATTTTTATGTAGCATATTTTATAATATTAGTGTTTACAAACATAATGAGTTTTTATATTTTTTTAGAGTTAATTACACATATGGTTCTTATAGTTTATTGAAGGTAACACCTTTGATTACTAACAGAAAATTATATAAGGGTAGGTTAGTCATTTTACTTTGATTTAATAGAAAAAATTAATGACATTTAGGCTTAATACTCAAAGGTGTTATAAAATCGAAACCATAGAACCTAAATTTGTTAAAAAATAAGTTAGTACTCAAAGGTGTTACTTTCAATAAATCACAAAAACTATTTGTGTAATTAACTCATAAACTTAAGTTATAACATTCTGTTTCATTACTACTATCCATGCTTTTTTACATTTGAATACATCCTCTCTTATTTGAGGGGTTCAAATGAAAAACTTAAAAACCTAAAGTTAATGCTATTAATAAAATATTGATTAGTATTCATAACAGGTTTGTATCTATTTGGTTCGTTATGGTACCAACACTCACTATAGTAATCAAAAGAGAAAAAACCTTACATCGATCGAAAACAATAAAAACAAATATTGATACCGATACTAATGTTCTTTTGAAAACGGCTATTGTGCCGTAAACTTAGTTCAGTTGGTTTGCGTATAATTTTTTTTTTGAAACGGCTATTGTGCCAAATCGAACCGAAACCGACTGAACAACATGTGTATCGGTACCAACATTTAGGTTTATTGTTTTTGCTTTCGATAAGCTAAGACCGTATCGCTACCATATCATACCGGAACAAACAACATCGGTACCATTATGTATTAATTTTTATGATTTTTGGTTTGATAATAGATATCGTGTCGCTACCGTAGTTAATTTAACGAAAACCAAGCGAACAACATCGGTTCGGTACCAGTATTTATTTTTATTGTTTTTTTCGATAATCTAAGAACGCATCACTAGCATACCGTACCAAACAACATCGGTACCGATCAATACCGTTCAAAGAACATCGGTGTCGGTACCGGTGTTCGATTTTATCGTTTTCGATTGATGTAAAACACATGGTGATTTCTATGTGGAATGCATTAATCATACCAGTATTGTAGTACCATCACATGACGCATGCAAATAACCTGGAATGTTAAAAATATAAAAAAAAATCAATTTGAATGCAATAAAATACTATTAATAAAAAAAGCATAAGAATTGTCAATTACTATTTATTATTAAAAAAATCAAATGAATACTAAATAAAATATTACTAAAAATTAAGAGACAAAACTTAAAAAATTTAATTTACTGTTCATGACAACTATCTATTCACATGTATACTAGTGAGTTTTTCCCCGGCGTTTCGCGGCGGGAAGTTGGTCGTTATCTGTTCGATTCGCTATGGTACCGACACTTGCTGTAGTTAGTGGCGGGTACAGCTTGTAAATAGGGGTAGCCCCCGCTACCCTTGACGCTCCGGCGGTAGTGTAAATTTTGAAAAAAAATTGACCTTTTTTTTTTTATTTCGTTACCTTTTTTTTTCCTGAAACGTTGCCCCTATAAGAATTTTTTAGATCCGTCATTGGCTATAGTAATCGAAAGAGATACCCTTACATCGATCAAAAACAATGAAAGTGAATATGATGTTGTTTAGTTGATATCGGTCCATTTGTTTTCATTTTATTTTTGTTTTTGTCAACATTGCGATATAATATTTATTGCAAATGAATATTGTGCCACTATCATACCAAACCTAACTGAAATCAACTGAACAACATGTGTATCGGTACCAGTATTTATTTTTATTGGTTTTGCTTTCGATAAACTGACGTCGTATCGCTACCATGCTGTGTTAAACCGAACAACATCGGTACCAGTATGTTTCTTGTTTGAAAATGAATATCGTATAGCTGCTGCATGAGCCGGACCGAAACCAAACGAACAACATTGGTTTGGTACCTATATTTGTGTATTCTGTGTTTTCTTTCACTAACTGACACTGTATCACTATCTTACCATACCGTACGACATCAGCACCGATACCTGTATTCATTTTTATGGTTTCTAGTTTTGAAAATTATTTATTTATACAACTCCTTATGTGATGATAAATGAATATCGATACATGTAGTGTGATAATGTGAACCAGTCAATATCGTTCGAACAACATCGTTGCCACTATTGGTGTTTGTTTTTGTTGTTTTCCACCAATGTAAAACACGTGTTGATTTCATACCTAGTGCATGTATTGTACCGCTACTGTAACGAACTGTATCGATATTGATCCAATGCCCGCGGGATGTTAAAAAAATAAATAAACATAGACGCGGAATTAGATTTTTTTAAGTTTAAGAAACGCAAGTTGTTATTCTACCGATACTGTAACAATCCGTAACGATACCAATCTAATACCTGCGGAATGTTAAAAAATAAATATAAATGCGGATTTATATTTTTTTTAAAAGTTAACATACGCAAGTTATTACTAAAATATCATATTAAACAATAAATAAAATACTATTAATAAATAATAAAAAACAAATACATTATGAATTACTATTTATCACTGAAAATCAAATTACATAATATATAAAAATAAATACTTAAAATTATATTTCACTATTCATATGTATAAATATAAATGTATAACTAGTTAAATTTCCGTCCGCGCGTTGCGGCGGGGACCCAATGACTGCAATACGCGTGTCAATAACGGCAAGCAGATACCGAATATCAAAATATAAATAAAAATGTCGTGAAAAGGATAGTCAATCCATAAAAAAAACGATTTTAAATAACCTAATATATAATAATAATAATAATAGGACCCACACGTCCTACACATTGGAAATTCGGTTGTTTTCAGTTCAGTTATTACGGTGCAAACACATTAAAATATGGATGAGCTCGGTACCGGTAACGGCACTGAAAGTAATGATCCGAAAAATCATCAAAATTAGGTACCGGCATCGAAAATGCTCGGTACAATACGGTATGGTATTCGAAGGCAAAAATCAATAAATATAGGTATGGTGCTAGACCGGTGTTGAACCGAAAGTAACGATTCTGAAAACGCCAAAAGGTGGGTACCAAATTGGTACCGAAAATGATTTGGTATAGTAAATTTGGTACCGATACGATACCGGTTTGATTACAGGATTCGATACGATTTGCTCATCAATAATCTAAATATTCAAGTTTATTTTACATGCTACAATTCATTCATTACGTAAAAAGACAAAAAAAATAAAGCAAAATAAGTTGTTGTGTATATAAAACCCCATTCAAACGAAACACAGTTTACTGTGTGTATGAAAAGTAATCTAAACTGTGCAATTACTTGTATTGCTACGTTGCTACAAGATTTGATGAGCTCGATACCAACCGGTACCGAAAATACCGTTACCGGAATCCCCAAAAGTGGGTATCGGTACCGAATATACCTGGTACAGTACGGCTTGATACGGTCGGTACTGGTACGGCACCGGTATTTGAGGGTACAACCCGATGAATACCGGTGCCGAACGGATACCGAAAATACA
Organism: Helianthus annuus; assembly: GCF_002127325.2. Classification (NCBI taxonomy): domain Eukaryota; kingdom Viridiplantae; phylum Streptophyta; class Magnoliopsida; order Asterales; family Asteraceae; genus Helianthus; species Helianthus annuus. The sequence goes on along the minus strand of NC_035440.2, from coordinate 69,614,655 downwards.
CTCAGTTTGGTAAATTTGATACCGGTACCGATACCTGATAGTATTAATTCATTTCTATTTTTATTCTCTTTTTAATATTGATAATTTTTCACTGTTCATTTCGTTTTTCTTTTAATATAAGGATAATTTTAATATAAGGATAATATAATATATATATATATATATGGGGTAGGGTTCCAGCGTGAACCTAATCCCATGCGTGAACTGCGTGAACAAATCTAGACCATTGATTTCCTTTTTAGTTGTTAAGGGTATGATTGTAATTATATAAAAATTAGATTTAAATCATTATTTTAATAATTGAATTAAGTTACATTTTTCCTATTTTAAATTCATTATCCACATTATCTTTTATTTCATTTTTATTTTTTAGATTTCACCACCAGAATTCGGATTATGATTTTTAAGATTCACGTAACCTTCATATTTCAACAGTATACACATGTGTACTTTGATATGAATTGAACAGTACACATGTGTACTCAGCATGGTACAAATGTGTAATTAGCTAAATAATACATACATATAAACAAAACTTGTAAACCTATTTTATATTAAGCAAATAACAATTTCCATAATATTTGCCAAACCAAAAAAAACATACAATTACAAGTTCCAGTTTCGTGAAAACAATAAACGCAACATAATCGGAAAAATAAAAAAGACATAGTCTTTTACAACTATTCGGCGTGTTGTATGCTGAATCATCCTTATCGACCAAGCAGACAAACATACGTGAATCATCCTTATCGACCTCATACGTGAATCGTCCTTATCGACCTTCCATCACCACGTTCCTCGTTTACGACGTCTCCTATAATAACACAACAAAATCAGCAATTAGTACTTTGCATAATTCACAAGTATACATCAACAACTTTACACATTCAATACACAAAAAAAATATGAGATATCACAAAAACAGACGCTATACACATGTGTACATCGCATTAAAAACATAGCAAAACCAGAATACACATGTGTACAGCGCCTTAAAAACAGAGCAAAATCAGAATACACATGTGTACAGCGCCTTAAAACCAGAGCAAAAATCAGAATACACATGTGTACAGCGCCTTAAAAACAAGCAAAATCAGAATACACATGTGTACATCGCCTTATGGTTAGTAGATATGATATTAATACTACGAACCACTTTATAATCCATATAAAAAAATAAAACAAAAATGTAATCAATATTGAAGTATGAGGTTTTACCAAAGAAATTACCAGCATGTACCCTCCTTGTATTTGGATCAAGTGTTGCAAACAACCAGCAACTCAGAAAGAACATCATCCCATGTTACATGTTAACTGATTTAAAAGTGTAATCTTTTCAACATTCGTGTATCCAACCTAGCGCACATCAATCAACTCCCCCTAGGGCACAAAAAACTACAAAATAAATGAACAAATAACCTGCAAAATCGAGAACTACGTTTCAAAAACCGAATACTAATCAGACTGTTTCTCATACTTAAAACTCGAAGCATACGAACCTAGTAGATCTTCATCTTCCTTGCATTTACAGTAATCACTGATAATCATTTCACACATAATTTACAGAACACAATATTACACTCCATAATTTATCAAAACAATACCAATTACACGAATTTAAACAAGTAAAACCTAACGGGCGTCAATTATATCCAAATAGAGCACAAAAACACAACATTACACTCCATAATCAATCAAAACAATACCAATTACACAAACTCAAACAAGTTAAACCTCACGCACGTCAATCAAAACAACATCGATTACACAGATTCAAACTAGTTAAAGCTAACGTAAATCAATAAAATCCACCTAGGGCACAAAAACACAATATCACACTCCATAATCGATCAAAAACAGCATCGATTACACAAATTCGAACAAGTAAAACCTAACGCACGTCAATAAAATCCACCTAGGGCACAAAAAAACAAAATAAACGAGCAAAAAACCTGCAAAATCGAGAACTCCTTTTCGATAACCGAATACTGATCGGACTGTTTCTCCTTGAGGAACTTGAGAGCTTGGGTGCAGTGACGGAGTTGATCGGAGCTGATAGACGGCTTTGGTGGAAATCCGGTGGATGTATCGACGGAAGTTAGGGCGGAGGAAGTGGAGGATGAGGATGAGGAAGAAGTTACGGTTTTGGAAGCGGCGGAGGCGGAAGCAGCCACCGCCGATTTACGGCTCCGACTGCGGGAGGAGGTTGCGTTGCCCGTGGTGGTGGCGGTTTCCCGGTGGTTGAAGGTTAGAATGGTAATAATGGTGATGTAGCAACTCCTGAAATGGAATTGGTCTTGGCTGCTTTAAAGGGGTGGGTCACAGACGCCATTGGAGAGAATTTCGTACAAAAAAATGGATTTGAAACTGATTATCTTCATCAAGATGGAGAGAGAGAGAGAGAGAGAACAAATTTACTGGATTTGAATTGATTAGATTTTAAATATGGAAAGAATTTATGTTCCTTTTTTGAATTATTTTGATTGTGTAATTACGGATATACCCTTATGTATTTAATTAAATGGAAAAAAATGACCAAATAATTACCATCATGCCATTGACTTAAAATCTCAAGATGATAAAAACCAAGGGCCCAGATCAGTTCACGCAGTTCACGCGTGGAATTTTGTTCACGTTTGAACCTAATCCTATATATATATATATATAATATAAATAAATAAATAATAATATTTGAAATGTTCATTGATGAAATCAAAATACATTGAATATTAAGATAAATACTTGAGACAATTAATATATAAATTAAAAATAAATAAATAATAGTACAATATTATTATTATTATTATTATTATTATTATTATTATTATTATTATTATTATCAATCAATCATACTTAGTAAAAGAATAAGTAGGAGCATAATATGATATTAGGCTATAGGGTGTGGGGATCATAGAGGCATAAATACGACTATACAATAACATGTAAAGTACACATAAATTATAGGAATATCAGAGTCCCTACTATAGAGCTAAGACATCACTATACCCCCTCCTATCCATCCTTAACCTTAATCCTACGCCTCCACAAACTCATATCCTAGACCATGTCAACGGAGAGGTGCAATTCCAGTAAATCTTGTCTAATCTGCTCATCCCATGTAACTTTAGGTCTGCCTCTACTCCGCTTCCCTTCCACCATGAGGATTTCCACAGCTCTAACCGGCGTCGTCGTCTGCCTCCTCTTCACATGTCCAAACCATCTCAATCTTCCATCTCTTATCTTATCTGATATACTAGCCACTCCTAACCTTTCTCTAAAAACCTCATTTCTTATTCGTTCTAAACATGTGTGCCCACACATTCAGCTAAGCATCCTCATCTCCGCTACCTCCATTTTGTGCGACTGTGTTTTTTTGGTTTCCCAACAATCTGTCTCATACAACATAGCCGATCTAACTGACACCCTATATGAGGAAAGAAAATATAGCGTTTTTATAATTACAAGGAAGAAATAATGTATACGATTGAAACCAAACCTATAATTTACCCAAAATGCATAAACATCTAGGCAGTAGCGGGAGGCTTTCCCTCAAAAATTTCAAAACACTCTTTCGCGGTAAAAAAAAAAAAAAGCTTCACTGGCCGTACAAAAGTTTCAGATCCAACCTATCCTCGCAGTAATTGTTCCGCATCCAATCCACCTATCGAAGAATCAAACAGCAAATGGGGATCAAAGATCTTCTCAGATTCATGAAACCCTACGTTGAGCCCATTCACATCAAGAAATATGCACACAAACGCGTGCGTGGCGTGCAATCTATACTTACTTATTGATTTGGGATACTCTATTTCTTGCTAATTGTTTGTTTGATTTTTACAGGTGGGCATTGATGCTTATTCATGGCTTCACAAAGGAGGTATGTCTTTTTTCTCTATTCTATTGACTTTTATACATTTGCTCAACTGAAACAGACAGTCCCTTCACATTATGTCTAAAGTTAATCAATTTATATGTAATTTGCAATGCAGTTGTCCCCAAAAATCTGTTTTTAATAGGATACTAATGTTAGGTTTTCAGTTTCCAAACAGTCTGACCCTACCCAAAAAATGTGTCATCTAGTTGATAGATATTCAAACACCGAATGTTAGTGACCCAAGAAAAAACTTCTGGGTCCGCTACCGCTCATTAGTTGCTAACTTGGTTTTAACCTTGGGGCTTTTTCGCTCAGCGCCTAGAGTAATTGCAAGAAATGCCAGAAAGGCGCACTTTTTTGGGATTTTTGTGGGCATTTTTGGCCTAAGGCGCGCGCCTCTCGTACCCGAGGCGTTTTTATGCATATAACTATTGTACCTTGGGTTTTTTTTGGCTTGTACATGCAACTAAAATCATACAAAAACCCTACTTATAGCTATATTTTGGGTAGGTAAAGCTAAAAACCTATGGGATATGTATGAGATATATAAAAAATATATATAATTAGCTTGCGCCTCGGGTACGAAAAGCCCACCATATTTGCGCTTCGCGCCTTCGCTTGGTTTTAGACCTCGTCGCTTTTGTGGGTCTCTTGCTTTTTAAAACCAAGGTCGCTAAACAAAACAAACATACATACTCCCACTTGTCGGTAGGATCTGAGGAGGGTGAGATGAGGTCTAAGACTACCTTTATCCCTGAAACACAGAGAGGCTGCTCCCAATGAGTCTATTCATTAGTTACTAATGATTAATATTTATTTTATCCTAGTGGTTATGCTTAATGATGTTTGATAAAAACTAACATTTCTGTGAAAATGAATAGCCTATTCATGTAGTATGGAGCTCTGTCTGAATACGGAAGGAGACAAAAAGTATCAATACATAAACTACTGTATGCATCGAATCAATATGCTTCGTCATCATAATATTACTCCGGTGCTAGTTTTTGATGGTGGTAACATCCCCTGCAAGGCCCTAACAGAGCAACAAAGACACAGGTGAACTCTAGTTAATTACTTAATTTTTTTTTATTCTTTATAATTGAAATACATACAGTTGATTTCTGTTAATATATTGTATAGTAAAAGGAAAGACAATCGTGAATTAGCAATGGCGAAGCTCAAAGAAGGCGATACAAATGCTGCAATAGAGATGTTCCAGGTACTTGCTAACGGTTTGATCCCGAGGGATGCGACCTTACACTTTATTTTTTTAAGTTTTGTATATGTTACGTATACCTTTGGAATTTATTGATCCCGTAGTTTATTGGACAACTGTTATATGTTTGTTGTGTGATTTAAATGAAAAAAGATAGACGGTTGGAGTGGTTAACCTTGATTTCCTTGAATTAGTTTACCAGGTTTCAAACCTTGTTGGTTCCTCTTAAAAGATTTTTCTGGCCTTTTTCTCTTTGCTGCCATTCGTCAAATGGTTTTTAAAGATTTTTTTGTAATTTTTAAGGTGAAGAACATGGATTTCATTCTTGTTTTGAAAAAAAAAAAAACATTTTCTAAGAGGATTTCTTCAAATTTAAGAGGAAAAAAATTGACCCTTGTGAAAAAAAGTTCTGGGTCCACCCCTGACTTTGTAAAATTTTAATCGAAGAGTTCATTTTTGGATGCAGAGGGCAGTGAGCATTACACCATTAATGGCACACCAACTTATTCAGGTACTCAAATATACAGCTGTTACTTTGGTTTTAAATGAAATTCTGTTGCTTAAATTGGCGCTAGGTTCCCAGATTTTAAGATCAGAGAATATAGAGTTTGTAGTCGCACCGTATGAGGCGGATGCACAATTAGCGTATTTATCCAGTCTTGATGCTGACAAAGGTGGAATTGCAGCAGTTATATCAGAGGACAGTGATCTTCTTGCCTATGGTTGCTCCTCTGTAAGAACTTCACTTCAACCTTTGTAATCTTCTATAATAAATATTTTTCATGGGCTGTATATCATCAGAAAAAGTAAAATAAAATAAAAGTAAACTTTATAAAGTGAGCTGTGCCTATTTTTTTTCTCGGTTATTTTCATCCACGTCTTATGATAAAATAGTTGGTAGGTAATATCTGCGACCGGTTTAGGATTCGGTGGGTCCCACAATTAATGTTTCTTTTAACATTTTCGGGATGTATATTGTGAAACAGGTTATTTTCAAGATGGACCGATATGGCAATGGGGAAGAGATAGTTATAGATAAAGTTTTTGATTCAGTGGGACGTCTACCTTCCTTCCTACACTTCGACAAAGAGTTGTTCACTGGTAACCATACACATATAAATCCAAATAGTTAATATTGATTAAGAAAACTATAATAATCAAGTTTTTGAATAGACAAAGATTGGCCTCAGAGTCTATTTTAACTAGGCTAACCGTTATTTACCCATTTGAACCATTAGGGGCTAGACCAACTGTTTATCCATTTAATTAAACTAATAACAGCAGTGAATACGTAGGCATGTGCGTTCTAGCTGGATGTGATTTTCTTCCATCTGTGCCTGGAATTGGGATTGCGAAGGCTCATGCTTTGGTTTCTAAGTATCGTAATTTAGACCGTGTAAGCATATTATACGAAATGTATAAAAATGAGGTTATTGTAACGACAAAATAAGTGACCTTGATTTGTTCTTTTACAGGTCCTATCTGTCTTAAAGTATGATAAAGGAGATCAAATGCCCAAAGACTATTTCACATCTTTTAGAGAAGCATTAGCTGTTTTTCAGCATGCCAGAATGTTTGTGCCCTCCTTTTTTCACCGTTTTTACGTCATTTTACGTATTATGATATCTACAAGTATTACATCCTCTGCAGCTATGATGCAGATTCAAAAAGGTTAAAACACTTGACACCACTTGGAGAAACGCTTCTAAATTATTCGGATGAAGAGCTTGATTTCCTTGGACCGTATCCTTTATATCTATTCGATGTTCACCGATGAGGTGGGCATCTTTATTTATTTACCTATGGATATATCCATTCCGGCGGTAATGTTTTTTCTTCAAATTTTGTCCTCCTTGACTACGGTCAGTGAATTATCATCTTCACAAGCTTCTGCAATTGCCGAAGGTCAACTGGACCCTTGTACCATGATGGGGTTTAATGAGTTTCCTAGCTGTAACGGTCAACCAAAAAAATCAATTGCAGTCAACAACCGGTCCATGAAACAAGAAGCAACCACAGAGGGCTGCTTTCCCATCGTCTCATCTAGTAAACCCGGAACCAAAAAGATTACAGTGGTGGACAGAACTAAGCCTGAACCCAGTTTAGAACGATTATCGAATCTTAAACAGTTGATATCTCCATCAAACAACGATATTCACGTGAATCCTGCCAAAAGATCGTCAGTGGTTCCTAATAACAACCCTTTTAAGAGAAAGAAAGAATCGACGGTGCTGAATGAATGTGCTACTGAACATTCAGAGGTTACAGAAGTCGAAGATCTGGAAATGACACCCAATTCTCAGAAAAGCGTAGAGTCTAAAAAGAAGGTAACAAGTGGAAAGAAAGCTGAAAGCAAATCAGAGAGCAACAAAAACACCATCTTGAATTTTTTCTCAAGGGTGTAAGATGCACTTTTTGCTACATTGTTAAGAGTCTAAGCTTGATTAATTTGAATCTAGAGCCCAGTGCTTGTAACTTTGACCGAAAATCGTTTTGCCTGGCTTAGTTCTAAGATGGAACAAGGTTTTGTCATTTGCTTGTTTCGAAATACTGCATAACCATAAGTGATTCAATTTAATCGCTGTTGAAGGTGGCGATACGGATGTTGTATGTCGTGTATGTAATCTAGAGTTTCATATCCATCAAACAGGTTTTAGTTAAGCTTCCAGTCTTTTCAATTACTAGCATCAGTTGGGTTTTTTTTTTTTTTTTTTTTTTTTTTTTTTTGTGATAAAAAGATCAACTGATAGTTTTGACATTTTTTCTGCAAGACTATATCAGAACTTCAGATTACTGTAATCTCATGTCATGTATTCTATATTGTGTTTTTTGTTAAATAACAAAATGAGTAAACTGCCATTTTGGTCCCTGTGGTTTGGTCACTTTTGCCACTTTAGTTCAAAACTCAAACTTTTTGAATCTGAGTTCCTGTGGTTTCAGTTTTATTGCCATTTTGGTCCAAAAATGAAATCAGATCATATTTGTCTTATAAAATTCTGCAATTTTGTCATTTTCCTCAGGGGCAAATCAGGTCATATTTGTCTTATAAAATATGGTATTTATTTATAAAAGAGAAATGATCATTTTGCCCCTGCGGAAAATGACAAAATAGTAGGATTTTATAAGGCAAATATGATCTGATTTCATTTTTGGACCAAATTGGCAATAAAACTGAAACCACAGGGACCCAGATGCAAAAAGTTTGAGTTTTGGATGAAAGTGGCAAAAGTGACCAAACCACAGGGACCAAAATGGCAGTTTACTCTAACAAAATTGAAGAATCATTTAACAGTTTTTTTCATGATTTGATCACAAATGTGTTATCTTTTAGATTTTGATTAAAGTGTTTTTGATGAAAAGTGTAACCTGTTTTAAAAAGTGACAGGCGATGGCTTTTGTGAGTTGTTTCCCTTGCAAAGATAAAAACATCATGAAACCTTGATTTGTGATGTTAATAGGATTTCTGGGCGTCATACGATGTCGGTGGGTTAAAATCTTTAACCTTAAACCGATGCATATGCTTATTCGTGTCCAACTAGGGATGAGCACGGTACCCGTTCAGTACCGAAAGTATCGGTACCGAAAAATGAAAAAATTGGATACTGGTACCGAAAAACGGGAAAGTGGGTACCGGTACCAGTACCCGGTACTAAGTGCTGATTCCTGTGTCCAACCCATTAGAATTTGTGTCGTTCGGGTCATGTTTCAAGTTGACCCGTTTAATGTTCATTTTGCAAATATGAGTAACATTTATTGACTTCATGTTAATTTAGACATTCAAGAACTCCGACTCAAATGAAACTGTTTATATAATTCTGTGGTTTAGTTAATTGTTTTTGTTTTTTTATCTCGCATTCCTAATTTTAAACTTTTGGTTATTTTCACATTCTGATTTGTTTATGGATTCGGACTTAGGGTTTATGCGTGATAAATTGATATAGATAATTAGATATTTATATCAACACAGCAGAAGTCTTGGGAATATTAAAATAATTATTACAAGTACAATAAAGTACAAAAATAATATATAGACGAGAGTGTACTAAAAGATGTACAGGCGGATCGAATAACAAATGATTACATAAAAGACTACTAGGCTTTTTGCATGGAGCTGCAAATTCCACTAAGCAATTACCGGGCAACTTCCAGCCTATTACACACTTTGCAAACCTGCGCTTAGTCTTTTGAAAATACGTCAGTTTTCACTGGTAAATACAAATAACCGACATATTTTGAAAATATTTCAAAATCATTTTATATACCATTTGGTATGTTAATTTTCATAAATAACTTGGGACAAACTATATCTCTTGTTACTAGTATTACATGCTTGTCAATACACATGGGGCCCGGAACTAAGCTCCGAGACATGATTAACCGACACATCACTTTAATCCCCATATTGGGTAAGAAAAATATTTTATCATAGCATTAGTATCTGTCGGGTGTATGTCTACACCCCGTGCTTAGGTCGTGACCATTTGCAGTTAAATGAGCCAAGGATATCCAGGACACGGCTGCATTAACCCCCAATGTTTAAGTTATCAAGCATAACGAATTAAAACGGGTTATTTGGATTTTGGACACATAGGTCATTGATCCCATACCCAACCAAGCAGTAATAATTTACCGCATCCCAAGCCCGTATAGGAAAAATAGGTTAAGAGTATTTACCTGAGCTTAAATCTTTACAATCCAAAGATATTTATAAGCACGACCGTTTAAGTCAAAACAACTAACAAGGTTGCAATTTACTGGACACCATTAGTCTGGAATGAATGGATTTATAATCTATTAGAATGTTAACGGGTCTTATTCAAGTCATATGACTTGGACCGGTTAACTAATAAATAAATCGATACGGTCCGCTAGATTAAGCGGTGGCCGAATAGAATGTAGTTTGTACCCTCACAAGTATTATGACTTGTATAATATGGGTCAAACAATAATACATTCTAATTATAAATGATTTTGAAGGAATTTGACCCGATTCGGCTAACTTATATAAACTAGGCTATATAAGTCAATCGTACGCGCATAGGCGGCATCGGGTGATCGGATCAGTCAATGTCAAGTTCGTTATGCCAAAACATGTTACCACATCAGTTTATAATCCATATTACATGTTCATTATGGTTTAAAATCATTTTATGTGCAAAGGGCATAATCGACATTTTTAAGGCATAATATAAGAACTTGCATAAAACCTGACAAATGATTATGATCAAATGGTATAACCTCAGAGGGTTATTCCATATATTAATATGATCATAATACAACTTCAAATCAGTAGCTAACTTAGCTTAAACGGGTCAGAATCGAAAGTCAAAGCAGAAGTCAAACTGCTTGACTTTCGGTTGCGAACCGGACTATAAGCAGGAAATGACGGGTTGGACATGATTTAACATGTCCTAGTATGTTATACTAACTGATATAATGTCAAAAATTAGTGTTTAGATGTTTAGAAGTTCATTTAACTTAATTTCCGAAAATCTGCGTTCTGACTTTCATTTTAATATAACTTTGACCCGTCATTTGACCAACTTAACATGATCTTCAGGAGGTGCCCTCATAGGGGATTATCACCTACCTTATTACTATCACGTAGTTATGTTCGATTCGAACATTAGCTTGACCATAAGGGTCATAACCGAAAGTCAAAGCAAAAGTCAATTTGCTTGACTTTCGGCTAATAACTTAGCCTAGAAAGAAAAAGAACTATGAAAGAACACTTACAAGTATTCTAGAAGAAGATTAACTTCAGTAGGAGGCCTCTTTATGATCAGAAGCAAGCTCCAATTGAAGATTAGAGAGAATGAATGAAGGTGCAAGTTGAAATGGCTCAACATCACCTCTATTTATACTTGTTCTTAGCTCACAAGATCATGCCAGGTGTTGGCAATAATTTCCAGATGTTAACAAGTGTTTAATGAGGTGTTTGAAGCAGAAGAAGGGTGACAAATCGCGACATAGGTGTCAGGAACAATATTATTTAATGCCTTACGGTCCGTAAGGCATGTCTTGCGGTCCGTAAGGATCACTTAGAAGCCATAATTTGGTATTTTGTCACAATTGGTCCCTCCACATCCAATCTTGCACTATTTTACATATTTGGTCCCTCACGTCCAAACAATTTGGCATATTTGAGAGTTGATTGGACACGTGTCGCCATATGATTTGATAAAATTTTCCGAGGTGTTACCGTTATACATCCGTCTCGATATTAGAGAAAGCGAATGGAACAATTGGAGGTGCAAACCCTTGACTGATAGCGACGAATCTAGAGTTCAATGGTGGGTTTTCCTAGCATTCACATTTAACTCCCTATTTTTTACCCTATATTACACTAAAAATCACTATCTTTCCTCTCTCATTTTCAATTAAATAAAAATTTTAATACATTTACCATTACATTTTCTCTCTTTTCCACTCACAAGCACTTTTAAAATATATTAAAAAAATTATAAAGGGTGAAAAGTGTCCCCTCAAATTTACAGATGAACAGTAACATTTTCTCTCTCCTCTACTCACAACCACCTACAACCACTTTTTATAAAATAAAAACCCCCTCACATAATTTGGGGGGTTGGATGTGAATGCTCTATGGGTGTCCGGGGTCGATGCGGCAAGGCTAGCAGGGAAGCCTTTTGCCGCGCGGTGAATGTGCCGCATGCGTGGAAGGAGTGTGCGGTGAAGGTGATGTGCGGTGAATATATGCCGGATGCGGTGAAGACGAGGGAGAGAGGGTAGTGGTGGGCCCAACTCTCTTTCAACCAATCATCCCTCTTTTTTTAAATGGTTTGGGAGGAAACCACCCCTTGTGTTTTTGAGCAAGAGGAGAGAATGAGGAGAAATGACATGACATATTATAATTGGGTGGGTGAAACCCCCCCCCCCCTCCCCCCCCCACACACACACACACAATTCATAAGGGGTGCACCCCTTACACCCTATGATTGAGCTCTACCTCTTGTATCAAGATAATCCATAAACTAAATTGTTTGCATGGATTTGTGATGTGAATAGGGTTCCAGTGGTGGTCTCATTATATAGCTAAACACGTTACAGAATCTACCGTACACTATCACTTAACATATTGGTCTAATTAAAAGGCAACAAGTCTTGATCCGGAGTTCCATTTGTGTGGAAGTGACAAGAAACATCACTGTGATCCTCGTCATAAGGGTTAAATCTCTCAACACCCCGACTTTTTTATAAGATATGATAGAAATGATTCTAAACATTTATCGAAGATTGGTGTGGGCATTCAAAATGGCGTTCTTGTTCAACGCCGTTCACAACGTTCCGTCCAAGGCATTATTGATTGGTTGGGGGAATCTTCACTGGCATGGAAGAGATTTTGTAGTTGACGTGGCACACGATTGATGGACGTGAATGTTAGCCGTTTAACCCCAACGATTAACTTTTAATTTTTTTTAAAAAAATTTGCTTTTTAAAAAAATTCTAATTTCACACTATAAAATACAACCCACTTCTTCACCCAAATTTATACAAACTCCACCACTTCTTCATTTTTATACAACCTCCACCACTTCAACGCCGTTCAACTTCACCAAAAAAACAGAGGATGGCAGCCGTGGCGTGGACCGAAGAAGAGGATATAGCACTTTGCAAGTTGTTGGTCGAAGCTTTGGGTCCCACACACCGGGTAGGCGCTCGAGCGGTCCTTTTTGGAGGACAATCCAACAACACTTTCAATCCTATACCGGTGAGAATAACTGAACCATCGACTCCCGCTCGTCTTATTTAAATTATGTGTTTTCTAGTTTCGTATTTTTATTTTATGTAATGTTTTTTATTTTAAATTTATTTTACTAGTAATATATTTATAAGTTTTTAATACATTTTATATAATTTTAATTATAAAATAATACAAAAGTGTGTGACAGGTGTCGAAAAAGCCACGTTTTCATGCCCCGGGCCACACCGTCCGTTTTAACACCATACCCTGTTTTAACGCGTGGTTCACATGTCACACAATGTCCTACCCTCAAGCCTCTTCACATCGTGTGGTCTAACTTTAACTGAGTAAGAAGCTAGCATAATTATAACGTTTTAGAAATTGGTGTTAAATAAGAAGCGTGAAATTAAGGTTATGTAAAAGCAAAATAACTATTAAATTACATGTATAGAAAAACTAATAAGTTAAAATGATTTTTATAATCCGAACCATTACCTGCGTGGAACCGACAGTTTTCCTCTCACAAGGGGGGGTGTAATCAGGAAGGAGGGGGGGTGTGTATAGAATGGGCCAATATAATAACTCTCTTAACTTTCCTTTTCATTTCCACTTCCAAGGGCAATACCATGTTGATCAAATCTCTAAGTACATAACAGAAAACATATGAATTGTGTACCTGTTATAGCATTTAAGTCATCAGATAATCTAATTATTGATGCAGACATCGAGGTAAACATGATAGTTAGCTTGACCTGTTTCTTGTTTAGAGTGTATATGAGTGATAGGAATTATGAGTTCTTGATTGATGAACTCGAGATTTGTGGAGAGAGAGGGGGACGAATTTATGTGATGTTATGTGTAAATCTAACCAGTGGTGGACCCAGGAGCTTTTCATGGAGGTGCGGAATATTTTTAAAGATTTTAGGCCTCTAGGTATATAAAAAAATTTGGTTCGTGTCAGTTCGAGTCATGTAAAACGAAAGAACATCAAGCTAAAATTTATATAATCATAAAAAACACATCAAATGTCGTTACGAACACATTTAAAATATCGCCCTACGGGTTTTCATTTTTTGAAATCTATCCAAAACAAATCTTTCTCTTTATAACATATACTACTATCAAAAGATCACTAAACACTTAAAGTCTTAAACAATCATCACCAAACTTCATAATTTTCAATTTTAATTTCAAGCCCTAGTTGTTGATTCCTTGTAACTAACCATTTAAACAAACTAAAACTACAAAATCACCCTACTATAGTTTCAAATAACATCAAAACAACTAAAATTTTCAAACCTTTTACAACTCTATTTCTCCTAAAAATCCAAATAAAACAAGTATAACAACTTCAATAATCGAACCATACCCAATTGCGTGAGGTTCCTGTTGTTTGCGTGGGAAGGGTGGCCGGATTTCACTTGTCTCCCACGAAAAACAAGAGAAATCGATCGCCTGTAGACTGTGGTTTGCGCGCGGGTCTGGGGATCGCAAAGCGTGGGAGCCGAGAGAAAATGGGAAAGGGCGGTGGGTTTGGTTATTTTAGTTTTGTTCAAATTAGAATGGATTGAGCTTGGGTAATTAGGTTATGTATTCTTTATTGGGCTAAAGGAATAAAGGTTAAGTGATTGTTAATTGGGTTAATTCAGAGTGGCTAATAATTATATAAATTAGGAATTTAGGTTGTATTTTAATAAGTATCAGAGTTTACTTAATTTTTTAATAAATTCATAAGATTTTTTTCCTAAGGGAGGCGGTCGAAAATTTCTAAGGGGTGCGAATGAAAATTTCCAAGAGGTGCGGTCATGATTTTTGCCGCAAATTAACACTGACTTTTTTTTTCAAGAGGTGCGCCACCCACCTTGGCCAAGGGTGGGTCCGCCCCTGTGCCTAACCCTTTAACCTCTTCAGTTATCTCCTTAAGTACACCTAAAGGGAAATCTTTATTAGGGCTGTTTGTTACCTCTTAATGAGGCTCTTAATGCTTCAAACCTCTTACTGGTTCAGACTGTTTGTTTCACGAGCAGATGTCTGAATGGTTCAGACATTTTCCTCTGAATGGTTAAGATTTATACAGAGTCTGAATGGTTAAGACCTCTAATCTGAATTGGTCAGATATTTGAATCTGAACAGTTAAGCATTATGCAGACTCTTAATGGTTCAGACCTCTTACTGGTTCAGCACTTAATGGTTCAGACCTCTTACTTGTTCACCATTTAACCATTCAGATGTTGCCAAACAGCCCCTTAGTTAATAAAGATAATATGATCCATCAACAATTACCAACTAATATAATAATAAAGTATAATTTTAATATTTTAATCAAATATAATATAAATGATTATAGTGGCTACTCGATTAAATACAATTTATATATTTAATCTAACATTCTCCCACTTAGGGGCTGTTTGGCAACATCTGAATGGTTAAGTGCTGAACTAGTAAGATGTCTGAACCATTAAGAGCCTGTATAATGCTTAACCGTTCAAAGGCAAATGTCTGACCAATTCAGATTAGAGGTCTTAACCATTTAGAATCTGTATAAATCTTAACCTTTCAGAGGCAAATGTCTGAACCATTCAGACATCTGTTTGTGAAACAAACAGTCTGAATCATTAAGTGCTGAACCAGTAAGAGGTCTGAACCATTAAGAGCCTCATTAAGAGGTAAACAAATAGACCCTTAGCCAAGTAATCATTTATTATGAGCATTAAATAAGTCTGATCAGAAGCTAATACTCATTTTAACTTTAAACAAAAAACCGTAGCAGAGAAATACAGTTGTTAAGTCAGCATTCAACTCAGGACCTCCATTAGCCATACTACAACCTCAATTTAAAACATAACAGGTATCATCAAAGTTCACAATTAAGCCCTTTAAACGTTTGATTTGTATTTATAATTGTCTATATGTCATTAAGCTAGCAAAACATATCTTAGAGACATACAAAGTCAAAATTGAGGAAATTTCATTAATTAAAACATAAGTAAGTACGATATGCAATTAAGTAAGGTCTTTAGTAATCTTATATTCGAAACATGTTCTTTGAAAACTTTATGTGGGAGACCTTTAGTCATCGAATCCGCAAGCATATTTTTAGCACTTATATACTCAGTACAAATATTTCCCCCTTAACTCGCTCACGTACGAACAAGTACTTTGTATCAAGATATAAACTACCAATTGAATTGTTATTGTTTGAGAAACTATCGACAACTGAATTATCACAATAAAGTTTCAATGGTCTAGAAATGGAATTAACTATTTTGAGTCTAGTGATCAGATTTTTAAGCAACATTCGATGATAGGTTGCTTTGTAAACAACAATGTATTCTGTCATCATTGTCGAAGTTGTGGTTAACTGTTATTTATGACTCTTCCATGATATAGGTTCGCCGCCTACTAACATAAAGATATAGCCCGAAGTGTATTTCTTGTCATCTTTGCATTTAGCAAAGTCAAAATCATAATAACTACCACTTCTAAATTATCAATTGTTCTATAAGTCAATTTATAGACGAAGTACTTTCTTAGCTGTATAAACCTACAACCATTCGCACGGTTTTGAGTCTTGCTCATTGAAGGCCTGGCCCATCCATCAATTGGATGTCAAGAATGCATTCCTTCACGGCCATTTAAAAGAAATCGTGTACATGTTTCAGCCACCAGGTTTTACTTCAGCCTCTCACCCTAAACATGTTTGCAAGTTAAACAGGTCACTATATGGTTTGAAACAAGCCCCACGAGCATGGTACCAATGGTTTGCAGGTTACATCTCCAAATGTGGGTTCACGAGCAGTGTGTGCGACAATTCGTTGTTTGTTTATCGTCAAGGTGACCAGGTTGCATATCTGCTTTATATGTAGACGATATCATTCTAACCGCTTCAAGTGACTCTTTGTTAAGGAGTATCATTAGCTCTTTGTCAGCGGAATTTAACATGAGTTAAACCATTTTCTTGGTACCGCGGTACAAAGACAAAAGAACGGCTTGCTCCTTTCTCAGTCCACTTATGCAGTATATTGGCCCGGGCAAACATGTCAAACTCTAATCCGGTTAGTACTCCAGTTGATGTGGGTTCAAAACTAAGTGCAACTAACGGTGCTCCATTTGCCGATGGATCGTTATATCGTAGCTTGGCCGGTGCATTACAATACCTTACCATCACCCGACCAGATATTGTGTATGCGTTACAACAAGTATGTCTCTTCATGCATGCCCCTTGAGAGCCACATTTTCAACTTCTGAAACGCATACTTCGATACATCAAAGGCACTCTATCCTAAGGCCTTCTTATCATGCCATCCAGATCCAAGGAATTGACAGCATACACTGACGCCGATTGGGCCGGGTGCCTCGACTCTTGCAGGTCTTCCTCTGGATATTGCGTGTACATAGGCAACAATTTTATCTCGTGGTCTTCGAAATGACAACCAACTATATCCCAGTCTAGTGTTGAGGCCAAATACCGGGGCGTTGCAAATACTATTGCTAAACTAATTTGGTTTCGCAACTTACTATCAGAACTACATCTTTCAGTTCATAACGCGTCCATCATCTACTGTGACAACATCTCCGCAATGTACTTAGCCGATAACCCTGTGCAACACCAACGAACCAAACACCTGGATATACATTTCGTTCGGGAAAAAGTTCGTCTTGGCACAATAAAAGTTCTTCATGTTCCAGCTACCTATCAGTACGCAGATATTTTCACCAAAGGGTTACCGAAGCACTTGTTTCAACGGTTTCGATTTAGTTTATGCCTTTGATTGCCTACGGCTCAAACTGTGAGGGACTGTTAGCCAATAATATCACCCGATATTATTGATATATATTGTGACATATTATTTGTAATATCCCTGATTGATAGCTTAGAATTATTTCCGTAGATAGCTCCCTATTCTGTATAGACATCTTGTATCCATTGTAATGATCAAAGAAATATTATAAGGGAACCTAATATCAAGGAAATAACTTAAACGAAATCAAAGGAAATCAAGGCTCAAATCTCAGTCAAACCACAACCATATTTAGTCCATAACTGTCCACTGTACATTAGCTATTTCCATGTGTACTGTTGTCTATATAAAGCTTGTATACGTGTACCAGTTATTATAGAATAAAAGCAAACATCTTACAATTCTCTATATGGTATCCAGAGCCAATTTACTCCTCTGAGTCTCATTGATCCTTTCTTCTTTGTTTTTTTCTCCTCTGTCGATTCCAATGACAACCCAAATCATAGAGATCACCACACATACCCATTTTCCAATCAAACTCACCTACAACAACTTTCCCACCTGGCGAAAACAGGTCATGTCCATACTAATTGGCCTCGATCTTGACAAATACGTCGACGGTAAAATCGAACCACCCCCAGAAACGCTACAAAACAAACCAAATCCTAATTACCGTCTCTGGTTCCGTCAAGACCAGATTCTCCTTGGCGCACTTCTCGGAAGTTGCTCAGAAACCATTCAACCGATTGTCACCTCTGCGACAACCTCTCTGCAACTATTCCAACGCCTAACCGAGTGTTTTGCAAGAGTCTCAAGATCACGTGTTATCTCTCTAAAATCCAGACTCTGTAAAAACCCTCAAGGAACAAGACTAATGGCCGAATTTCTTCACGAGATGAAGGCCATTGCTGATGAACTTGCCCTAGCAATGTAACACCCCGAAAACGGGTTTGGTAATCAAACCCCGTTAGCACTAAAAGACGGGTAAAATACCGTTAGCGGTAAAACTTATCCGGTAAATATTAGGATTTTAAATAATTAATCCTAATATTAGATAAGAAGTGAATAAATGCTTGAGACAATAAAGTTATGAAAGCCCGAGTTAACGGGACTTAAAATATAACGGGTTATAACTTCCCGAACCTATTAAGTTAACTAGGGATAATTAACCTAGTTAATAGTATGAGGCTAAGTGATAAATAGTGAGTTGTAGCTTCAAATGATCAAAATAAAAACATGGGGGACTAAGGTTGCCTAGTGAAGAAACTTGTTCTAATTAAACCAAGAAATAAAACACAACACACACTAAGAGTGTGTGTATGTGCGTACGACCAGGAGGAGCTCCAAGGAGCCAAACCCTAGCTTGATCAATACCTTCAAATTGGAGGATCAATTCAAGACCAAATCAATGCATGAACGCGTATAAACGATCACCGAGTCAAGAGGATCGAAAGGTATGTCAAGTTTTGTAATTTGGTGATACCTTGAGATTTTGATGAACAATCAAAATCAAAAATCTGGAATGAATGTTGATGTATATAAGTGTTATTATGATGAAATCTTCGTTTAGAAACAAACCCTAGTTGAAAACTTGACGAATTGAGGCCCAAACTAGGGATTTGATAATTACCCTATCATGTGTTAAATGGGTTTTGTAGAAATATGGTGAACACTCGAATTAGGGTACTAAATGGATGAACTTTGATGTTGTGATGCTAGTTCTAGGTGTAGTTCATGTACACTAGACATAGAGGCATGATTTTGATACTAAAACTTGGTTAAAATGATGAACATGATTAGAGAAAATATGCTTGTAAATCTCGCCTACAAGGTGTTTGTTAAAATGCCTGAATGAATGTTGAAAAGAGGATTTTATGAAAGAAATGCGTAATTGGCTAATTTGACTAATTACGTGAAATATGGGCTAAAACGGATTATAATAAAAGTTTGACACTCTACAAGCTAGGTGGAGGCTTGGGAAAGAAGCGGTCAAACGAATCAAGCACGAGAAGAAAAAGCGCATTCGGGTGCAAGGTAAGTATGGCTTACACTAGTCTTGTATTTTAGAATATCCTCTTATCGTATTAGTTACGAATAAGATAAATACATAATTACGGTATGATGTTCCGGCGTGTAGACGCACGGAACAAGTTAGACACGCATGACAAGAAACCATGTTGATGGTTTAGAAAAGACTTAAAATCAGTAATTCGATTATTTTATGACAAATGGAAAATGAAACGTTGGAATGGTTGCCTTATAGGGTAAACCAAAACAAACAATAAGGCTAAAACGGTAAATTAGTCACACGTTGACCATAACCATTGATTTTGAAAGGCATCGTATGACGTAAGCTATGATAGGCTAAAAAGCGTTAGGGAACGGTTGATGTGCGTGAAGTGTGTTATATTTTTAGATATATATTTAAGCCCTTTTTACACTTTTAGCCAAGTTTTAAATTTATAAAACACGATATTTACTAACACTAAACACACATATGGGCAAGTGCACCCATCGTGGACGTAGTATAGTGTTGGTAAGATACCGAGGTCGTCCAAGGACACAAGAGCTTTTAATACCGGTTTATCCTCAACGTCTAATCAAATCAAAAAGTTAGAAAAATGTCTTAAACTAAGAAAAATGAAAACTAACTAAATGCTGAAAAATAAAATAAAATAAAAACAGATAGACAAGATGAATCACTTGGATCCGACACGTGTATTAGTATAACCTTTGATTATTTTCGCACTTTTGCACTTGTTTAAGAGATTATCTTAGTTATTGTAGTAGGCCCCTCTTTTGAAGGCGACGTTACCCTCAACCCAGTAGTTTGAGTCAGCAAGGATACAATCCTAAAGGGTCGGATTATTGAAAGATAATGAATTAAGTTATTAATGCAAATTATGGTAGGCCCCGCTTTTGGCGGTGACGTTACCCTCGGCTAAGTAGTCTGAGTCAGCAGGGATACAGTCCTAAATAGCCGGGTTATAGTATTAATAGTAGTTAACTTATGAGGGGGTCAAAGAGTTTGGATCCCCGCCATCCAATACCTATGGGCATTGAAGGAGATCCTACTAAATTTGACCCAGGTCCCAAACAGGACCTCTAAACGCTGAACAAGGGCAAGACCTTTACCAAACCGTTCCCTTAACCCCCGACCAGGTAGCCAACATACCTCCATATAGACCGTGGAGATATGAATGGTGAAAATCTTTTATTTTATATAGACAGTAAAATAATGCCAAGACACCACGGACAAACGATAAGGAAAGATCACCTTCAACATAAGTAACTAGTTATTAAAGTCATTAATACAAAACCAAATAAAAAGTGCAAAAGATTAAAAATAAAAAGTATTATACTAAACACTTGTCTTCACCAAGTGATGTAAGAGACTTAGGCAAACATGGCCTTGATTGTCAAGAACTCTTACGATCAATCTTGGATCCCGAGACGACTCACACACTCTACGATGGACAATGGATGATGGTGGTGGATGATGGTGATATGGTGGTGGTGGGTGGTGGATGAGGTGTGAGAGAGGTGGTGTGCCAAGGGATGAGGGAGAATGAAACCAAGCTCCTCTATTTATAGGCTGGACAGAACGCTGGACACGGCCCCGTGTCCGCTGGACACGGCCCCGTGCCCGTCTGACACTCTCTCTCTTCATTAATTGTAATTGCGAATTACAATTAATGCGCCTGCTGTACTTTCAACACGCCCCCGTGCCCGCTGGGCACGGCCCCGTGGTGAGCAATGGAAGCTTCTACTGGTTTGTCTTTTCTGCTGCTTCCTGGGCACGCCCCCGTGTTCGCTGGACACGGGGCGTGTTCAGACTCTGTTTTCTTCTCTTTGTTTTGGGAGGTGCCGTTGAGGGTCCGGGCAGTCCAATTTTGTTCCTTTTCTTGTATTTATGGTAGAATTAGTGGTCTTTTTGCTTCTTTTGTGATTTTGAGCTCATTTCATCCTGAAAATACAAAAGGAAGACAAAAACACTCTTTTTCCAACATTAGTACTTAAAAAGGGTTAGTTTTATGCCTTAATTGATGTGTTTTATATGTTGCATTTTACACACATCAAATACCCCCACACTTGAACTTTTGCTTGTCCTCAAGCAAAACTCTTTTAATGTGGCTTACACTCCCAAATGGAATAGGTAGAAGAGAAGTTTTTAGCTTGTCCTAGAGTGTCGGGAATCCAAGGTTTTTATAGGTTTTATTTTTATTTTATTTACAATCCTATTCGTTATGATTTATTTTGAACTTTTCATAAGATAAACTACTTATTTTGGCATAACATGTCTTATCAAAATTCTATTTATATACAAGTTCACATACCTCACGGGAGATCACTCAACACTCGGCCGAAGGTGTATATTTAAGTGAATCGCTCGAGAGCGGCACAGACTTACGTTTTCTATAGGCTTGCCAAGCGATCAATCCTCCTCCTTTTTAACTTTTTACCTTTGTAAATATCAAGAGGACTTTTGGGGTGAAGGCTTGGGTTTAAAGGTGGGTGGTTGGTTAGTGGTTAGTAAAAAGGGCGAAAATCGTAACAAGTGTCGGTTTTCATAAAATACCTTATTTTTAGTGACATTTATTTTTGAAGTATTTCTCCAAACAAGCTTTTGTAGCTTTTGTTTGTTTTTGACTTCATTATTCATTTTTTTTTTCGTCACGTAGAGGGTATGTTTATGAAAATCCGAGCTTGTTACTAAAATAAGGGTGAAAAAAATGAAAAAGGTTTTTGGTGGGTAAAAAAAAAAAAAAAAATTGTTTTGGGGGTAATGAAATGAAAGGTTTAGGCTCAAAGGGGTTTTTCTAGGGGGATTTTGGGTAGGTAAAAAAAATGAAAAATAATGGTTTTGAAAGAAAAATAGTTAGTCCTAATGCCTCCATCATTTACTTACTTGGGTTTAAGTTGGTAAGGACCGGGAATGTATCGTCGTGGCAAGTTCTAGATTTGTAAAGACCGAGCGGCTATTCACACAAGAAACGAAAAATGAGCATTTAATATAAATATGTGTATTTTTATGCTCAATAAAGGCTCAAAACTCACTTTTGTGGGAATGGGTTTTTAACGTGACCAAGTATATATAATCGAATTTTTAACTAGACTTGTTATACCGTTTCATAATTTTCTTATGTTAGTCCTTTTTATCACGACGCTATCGGTTGTAAATTTGTAAAAATATAACCTTTTTAGAACTTGTTATTCCCAACTTAAACTAAGACAAGTAAATAAAAATAAAAAAATGAAAAAGTTTTTGAAAAAATTTGGGGTGTTTAGCGGTTCCAATAGAGTTTTGTGTAAGGCTTGTTTTAGGATTTTGCAAAATTCCAAGGTTTTAGCATCCCCCCACACTTAAATTACACATTGTCCTCAATGTGTCCAAAAATAAAGTTTTTGGTTGATTAGAATGTGAAAAAGTGTGTTTAAAAACAAAGATTTGTGTTACTGGCGCTCTGGACACGGCCCCGTGTCCGTTGGACACGGCCCCGTGGTGAACTGCCAGTAACGAAAAACTTACAGAGAGTGGACACGGGGGCGTGTTGGGTGAACACGGCCACGTGTCCGGCAAAAATCTGCAGGTCAGTAGCCAAACAGCAAAACTGGGAGATGGGCACGGGGGCGTGTCGGCTGGGCACGTCCCCGTGTGGACAGTCTGTTAGCCACAAAAATAAGTTTTTCCCCCGGTTTCTTCATCCTAGGGCTGCAAGTGCCAATGTTTAGCACTCTAACCCTTGCATTGCACCTGTTCAATCATTCAATACCATCCAACCAAGCACAAACCATCCTAATCTTACCATTGTCAAATATTATCCAAACACAAAGTAAAAACAAAATAAAGATAAAAAGAAAAGAGTTAAGGAAAGTAAATTGTTTGACAAATGGCACGCAGGCCATGAATTGTTCGATGGATAAGAAGGGTAATCAAACCTGTGGGCTCATCACCAGCTAGCCCCTTGCTCCTCCAGCCTCCTACTCCATGTCTTCATCACTATCTCCACCTCCGCCTCCCTGCCTCGCCATGTACTCCCGGATGCTACCGATATCATCTTGTATATCGTTGACGCTGCGTTCGATAGCTCCCACCCGGAGGTGTGTGTTGTTGGCGAGGTTGTAGGTGTTCCTGGTGCACATGAGGTTTTCCTGCAAAAGATCATGTAAACTTTGGAAATTAGGAAAACCGCCTCCTTGAGAGGAGGATTGACCCTGATCGCCTTGGGGAGGGTATTGATAATGTGGAGGTGGTGCATGAAGAACTAGAGCCTCTTGCGGGTTCCATGCGTAGCCTTGTGTCCTCTGAAAGCTCACCGTCCCGTCCTCTGCTTCATAGAGCAAGTTCATGGCCCGGCAGATATGGTAATCAACCCGTCCCGACCATGGACTCCTTTCGAAGGACTTCGGGATGTTCGTGAAGTGCTTGAAAAGACGGTACACCCATCCCCCGAAGAAGATTGGTGTAGGAGCAGTGGCAAGGCGGTTCAAGTGCATGTTCCGCAGTAGGAGGTAAGGAACATCGAGAGGCTTCCGGTTGTGGATGCAGTGAAGGACAACCAAATCTTTTAACCCAACAACGCCACTACTGTCATGGCGTTGGTTCAGCGAGTACGTGAGGAGCCTGTGGATGTAGCGGTATAGCGGGTCCCTCAGCTTGGTGCTCTTTGTGCTGCTTGGGTTGTAGATCCCCTCACCGATTTGAGCCCATGCAGCTTGGCGTTCAGTTGCGTCCAAGTCTCGCAATCCCCCGGTATTCTCGTCATTCCCCGCTTCTTCATCTTTGTACAGCCCAATGATTGATCCGAACTGCGCCATGGAGGTTCTATAGGTCGTACCTCCACATCGAAATTCGACCGCCTCGTGATCAAACGGTTCGCATCTCGAGTTGAAGACGAATGTGCTATAGAACTCCATTGTGCATTGATGGACCGACCGAAGTCGGGCAGTCAATGCGACGTGCAGTGGACCCGTCACTATGTTGTTGAAGCGGTCCAGTTGGTTTACCATTGTCAGCAGATCAGTACATGCCCTCCTTGGATACTCTTCGGGCCTTGTTTGTAGGACCTCGTAGCGAGCCCTGGCGTCAAGTTCGCTGTAACATGTCGGGTATGAGTTTATTCGTTGACCGTTTGAAGTGCGATTTCCTCTTCCTCATCCTCAATGGATCCTCTGTAGAGTTTCAGCCGTTGGCCATTGACTTTAAATGGTGTTCCATTTCGAGTTTTAATCTCTACTGCACCGTGAGGAAAAACATGGGTGACTGAAAAAGGTCCCGACCACCTAGACTTCAACTTACCAGGAAACAATCGAAGTCGCGAATTAAACAATAGAACTTGGTCTCCAACCCGAAATTCATTAGATTTAATATATTTATTATGCAAATTTTTCATTCTTTCTTTATAAATTTCGGAGTTAGAATATGCATAATTCCTAAGTTCTTCTAATTCATTTATTTGACAAAATCGATTTTTACCGGCAACTTCTAAGTCTAAGTTTACGTTTTTTATTGCCCAGTAGGCTTTGTGAGCGATTTCTACTGGCAAGTGACAACTTTTTCCATAGACGAGTTTATATGGGGTTGTGCCTATAGTGGTTTTATAAGCGGTTCGAAAAGCCCATAAAGCGTCGTCTAGTTTGTCGGCCCATTCTTTTTTATTTATTCCTACAGTTTTTTCAAGTATTCGTTTTAAACCTCGATTAGTCACTTCGGCTTGCCCATTTGTTTGAGGATGATATGCTGTTGAGACCCGGTGATAGACCCCATACCTTGTTAATATTTTTTCGAGTTGATGATTGCAAAAATGGGTACCTCTATCACTTATTAATGCTTTTGGTGTCCCGAAACGAGAGAGCAACTTTTTCAGGAATTTTACCACTACTCTTCCATCATTTGTTGGAAGAGCCTCGGCCTCTGCCCATTTAGACAAGTAATCGACTGCCACAAGTATATATTTGTTTCCCTTTGAAGGTGGGAAAGGTCCCATGAAATCGAGTCCCCACACATCAAAGATTTCACAAACGAGAATGCCATTTTGAGGCATTTCATTTTTGGAAGAAATATTACCTGTTCTTTGGCAGGCATCACATGTCTTTACAAGGTTTTGTGCATCCTTGTAAATGGTCGGCCAGTAGAATCCCGAATCAAATACCTTTCTTGCGGTACTCGCGGCACCATGATGTCCTCCGTATGGACCTTCATGACAATGACGGAGTATTCTTCGTGCTTCATTACCATGGACACACCTTCGGATGAGTTGGTCGGCACACATTTTGAAAAGATAGGGGTCTTCCCAAAAGTAATGCTTTACATCAGCAAAGAATTTTTTTCTTTGATGATGTGGCCATCCTTTGGTGACTATACCGCTGGCTAAGAAATTAGCGTAGTCGGCATACCATGGTTCTTGTCTGCTTTCCATCATTTCTAGGGACTCCGTGGGAAATTTTTCGTTGATTTGCTCGTCCCTGGTTGTCTCCAAAGCTGGGTCTTCTAAGCGTTCGCATTTTTGTGTTTTTTAAGTAGGTTAACTAATTTTTCTTTTTCTATGCTAGTTAATTTAGATGAAATAATTACAGGTAAACTACCATTTTTGCCTAGAAAAGCATATTCCAAACCTTTAGGGAGTTCTTTGAGCTCAATGGGTGGGTCTTTAGGAGACACCTTATTTTGTGGCTCGTCTAGATCAAGAACTTTAAAAGTTTGTTCTATGGCTACCTCTTCATCGACAAAGTGGTCTTCTTCGTCAGTTGTATCGGGTGGCTCAGCTTCATCTTCAATTAGGGGGTCATTATTGCCAAAAGGATATTTCATTGAGCGCTCAAGATCTATGCTCCTTTTGAATGCCCCTAATTGAAGAGGTAGATTGTTGAATTTCCGGTTTTTCAAAGCTTTGTGAGTTTGTACAAAAGGTTTTCCCAAGACTAGGGGGGCATCATCTAAAATGACGAAGTCGGTTGGGATTACCATTTGATTCGTTTGAACCAAGACATCTTCAACTACACCGATTGATTTCATTACTTTTCGGTCGGATAGAAAAATGGGTATTTGAAGTGGAGTAAAATCACTAATACTTAACTTTTCAAAAATGTAGTTAGGCATTATGTTAACACAAAGATCTTTATCAATAGTGATATTACTAATAAACGAATTTTGAAAGAAACATGGAACCGGTGTGATGTTAATTTCAAAAGGATCTTCTTTTATTAGCGAGGTTTGATCATTAGTTAACTTAACACTTACTAAGTCATTGATTTTAGCATTAGTGTTTAACTCTTTTAAAAACTTGGCATGAGGGGTTATTAAACAATGATTTTCGAAAGTAGGTGACAAGAGAATAATTTCCTCAAAATTAGACTCTTCTTGAATTTTAACATTATCGGACTCACCATTTTCGTTGTTTAACTCATGTGTCTGTTTTTCACCTTCTTGTTCTTCCATTTTTACACTTTCAACTATCTCTACGTTATTATCATTTTTTAACTCTTCTCTTGCGCGGGATTCCTCTTCCCTTGCGCGAGATTCTTTTATGCAACGTTCGATAGTTTTAAGTTGTTCTATTATCCGATTAGTTACTTCGGTGAGATTGAAAGAATTCGGATCCTCAAAGCTTGAATCCGGTTGTTCGATCCTTGGTTCCTCATAGTACTCATATGAAGTAGATGGTTCACACCATTGTTCTTCATTGTAAGTGTATGATGGATAAGGGTCGAAACTTTGTTCTTCATAGTACTCATATGAGGTGGGTTGTTCACGCCATGGTTCCTCATAATAAGAGTATGAAGGTGGTGGCTCATATCTGGAGTCCTCAAAGTATGAGTATGAAGGCTCATACCTTGGTTCGTCAAAATATGAGTATGAGGGAGGAGGTTCATACCTTGGGTCTTCATAGGATGTGTATGAAGTTGATGGCTCGTACCTGGGCTCCTCATAATGGTTGTATGAATTGGATGGTTGATATGAAGTACTATATTGAACCGAGCGTGCATTGCGACAATTAGTGCAATAATTACCTCTATAATCATCCTCATCATAGGTGTAGTTGTAACCTCTTGAGTATTGATCCATAAGAACCACTCAACAGACCACAACTGAGTCTCGGGACCAGAAAACAAAAATAAAGACGGAAACAGAAGCTGGACACGGCCCCGTGTTTGGTGAACACGGCCCCGTGTTCAGGGACTGTATCTGGGCGTTTTAATTAAATTAACTGGTCACGTTGAGCACGGGGGCGTGTTCAGCGAGCACGGCCCCGTGTTCAGACTCTGTATCTGGGTATCTACTCTAAAATATGCAGCACGGGGGCGTGTTCAGCGAGCACGGCCCCGTGTTCAGGCTACTGTAAATGCAAAACTAAACTAAAATGCAAAAAAATGCGCGCGTTTTGAAAAAGGTTTTGAAAAACTGATTAGGCCGTCGATTTTAAGCTTTCTTAAAATCCTTGTGTCCCCGGCAGCGGCGCCAAAAAACTTGATGTGCGTGAAGTGTGTTATATTTTTAGATATATATTTAAGCCCTTTTTACACTTTTAGCCAAGTTTTAAATTTATAAAACACGATATTTACTAACACTAAACACACATATGGGCAAGTGCACCCATCGTGGACGTAGTATAGTGTTGGTAAGATACCGAGGTCGTCCAAGGACACAAGAGCTTTTAATACCGGTTTATCCTCAACGTCTAATCAAATCAAAAAGTTAGAAAAATGTCTTAAACTAAGAAAAATGAAAACTAACTAAATGCTGAAAAATAAAATAAAATAAAAACAGATAGACAAGATGAATCACTTGGATCCGACACGTGTATTAGTATAACCTTTGATTATTTTCGCACTTTTGCACTTGTTTAAGAGATTATCTTAGTTATTGTAGTAGGCCCCTCTTTTGAAGGCGACGTTACCCTCAACCCAGTAGTTTGAGTCAGCAAGGATACAATCCTAAAGGGTCGGATTATTGAAAGATAATGAATTAAGTTATTAATGCAAATTATGGTAGGCCCCGCTTTTGGCGGTGACGTTACCCTCGGCTAAGTAGTCTGAGTCAGCAGGGATACAGTCCTAAATAGCCGGGTTATAGTATTAATAGTAGTTAACTTATGAGGGGGTCAAAGAGTTTGGATCCCCGCCATCCAATACCTATGGGCATTGAAGGAGATCCTACTAAATTTGACCCAGGTCCCAAGCAGGACCTCTAAACGCTGAACAAGGGCAAGACCTTTACCAAACCGTTCCCTTAACCCCCGACCAGGTAGCCAACATACCTCCATATAGACCGTGGAGATATGAATGGTGAAAATCTTTTATTTTATATAGACAGTAAAATAATGCCAAGACACCACGGACAAACGATAAGGAAAGATCACCTTCAACATAAGTAACTAGTTATTAAAGTCATTAATACAAAACCAAATAAAAAGTGCAAAAGATTAAAAATAAAAAGTATTATACTAAACACTTGTCTTCACCAAGTGATGTAAGAGACTTAGGCAAACATGGCCTTGATTGTCAAGAACTCTTACGATCAATCTTGGATCCCGAGACGACTCACACACTCTACGATGGACAATGGATGATGGTGGTGGATGATGGTGATATGGTGGTGGTGGGTGGTGGATGAGGTGTGAGAGAGGTGGTGTGCCAAGGGATGAGGGAGAATGAAACCAAGCTCCTCTATTTATAGGCTGGACAGAACGCTGGACACGGCCCCGTGTCCGCTGGACACGGCCCCGTGCCCGTCTGACACTCTCTCTCTTCATTAATTGTAATTGCGAATTACAATTAATGCGCCTGCTGTACTTTCAACACGCCCCCGTGCCCGCTGGGCACGGCCCCGTGGTGAGCAATGGAAGCTTCTACTGGTTTGTCTTTTCTGCTGCTTCCTGGGCACGCCCCCGTGTTCGCTGGACACGGGGCGTGTTCAGACTCTGTTTTCTTCTCTTTGTTTTGGGAGGTGCCGTTGAGGGTCCGGGCAGTCCACTTTTGTTCCTTTTCTTGTATTTATGGTAGAATTAGTGGTCTTTTTGCTTCTTTTGTGATTTTGAGCTCATTTCATCCTGAAAATACAAAAGGAAGACAAAAACACTCTTTTTCCAACATTAGTACTTAAAAAGGGTTAGTTTTATGCCTTAATTGATGTGTTTTATATGTTGCATTTTACACACATCAACGGTCAATAGGTGAAATGACCGCACGGTGTAAACCGGAGCGAATCGTATAGATGAGTTGGTAATAAATGCCATCTCGTCAACCTAACCAGGTCACTTAGACCAAACGGGTCAAAAGGTGAAGATATCACCTCTTGGCAATAACGACTAATGATTATTGTCGAGTTATATTATTGCAGGAGTAAATGTAAAATGAGCATTAGCAACGCCATGGATTAGCGGTTATAAAAGAAAGGTATTAAAAACGGGTTGATACATTGATCCGCGCCAGGTATGTGAAAAAGGGTAACACTCATTTAGAATATGTGGTTCAATGAGTGCTAATAGAAGTCAAAATAAACATTTGGTTACTTGATAAGTAAACCGAATGTTTAATATAGTGAACATTGCGTTGGGAGGCTTAATGACCTTTCAAACAAAATCATAAGTTAAAAGAGGGATTGCGGGTCGAATATACTTCCAAAAGTCCTTCATCGTAAATGATTGGCTAAACGGACTAAAACGCCCTTATAAGCTAAATTGGACAAACTACCTTTAAAGGTAGTTTTGAAACGAGTTTTACGATCAAGTAAGTAATTGAAATAAGTATTAAGTCGCAAAGGATGTAAACCTTTGGTCAAATGACTCTATGCGAGTCTTTGTCGTAAATTTGGTAACCCGACGAGAAAAACTCGGATTATTTAGATTTCCCCCTTAAGTCCACCACAAATAAGTTTGTGGTGGAAGATCACTTGATAAGAAATGTTGTATGATAATGCTAGAAACAAATGAGAGCGTTTCATGATCAAAATATGCGTAAAAACCCTTAACGGGTCAAAATATGCATATGAGCGTAAACGGGTTTGAGACGCGTAAGAAACCCGTGACTTGAACCTAATATGATAGGAATTATTGAAATTACGATCACCGTGAGAATAAGGATCAAACAAACAAGTTTTGTTTGATAAAAACATGAATGGGTCAAAATTATGGCAAATTGGAAAAGCTGGATGCAGAGTCCACCGTAAATTACGGTGCCACCGTAATTTACGGTGGAGATGAGAATTCTTACGGTAGCCCTCTACTGGTTTACGGTAGGGGCTTGTAAAACCAGTGGCCACCGTAAATTACGGTGCCACCGTAATTTACGGTGGAGGTCAGGTTGAAATTTGTTGTTTTGTTATCAATTGTTTCTCGGACCCGTTTAGACACGTTTAAAACCCTGTATGACTAAGCATTTCATGTTTATGAAATGTAGGTACACTATGGGATGCCGGAAGATGATCAAGCTCAATGAAGAACCGAACACGATAAAGACTCATGCTTCCGCACATTGCCTCGTTGTAAATTTTTAACGACGAACCCAATCACGTTTGTAGAATAACTTATGAATTTTAAAAGTTTTAATTTACTCGAAATTTCCTAGAGATACTTAACACTAAATACATGTCTGTGTTTCGTAATTTATACGAAAACCTTTAAAATAATGACTAGAGTGTTACAAGTTGGTAATCAGAGCTCATGGTTAAAGAGTAAGGTGTGTTCGGTTCGAAGCTTGATCGCAAATCCGGTAAGTACAAGTATGTTAATAGTTTAGCATGCTAAAGTGTTGTAAACAACACATAGGGCTATCGTGTGATACACGTTACCCAAATTAAATGATAGATATAGTTAACAACATTTCGTACGTTGACACATACAGTACAAAAGCCTTGTACTATGATACGGGTATTTAGTAAAGTTGACATTACTAACTTTGTGAATGTCTTGATTGAAGGACCCTTACAATTAAAAATGGCAAAGGTTAAACAAATGCAAGATGTGATAGAGGAACAGTCCGAGGCATGACAAGAGGAACATGCCCATCAAGGACTAAATCGCGTAACGACCGTGAACAAGGCTAATGGCAAGAGAAGCCCGTTAGGGCAAGCATTATCAGGTGCACGTTTTAAATCATTGCATAAATAGTAATATGCAACAGATATGTAGAGATTGAAAGTTGCATATGTAGATTGAAAACTTGGAAAGACCTGAATAGAAAACCTATCCGGGATATTGTTTCCAAGAAAAACAGATAGAGGCATTACTTACATAGGGCGTGATGTGAAAACTGTAAAAAGGTCATGCGTGTCATGTGTTAATCGCTTACTCTGGCCAAGTAAGTAGCGGCATATGATACTATGAACTTTTTATGGTGGACACCTTTACATCCGATGTAGTAAGGGCAGGGTGAATGGGACTAATTGAAAAGTACCCAAATGAATCAGATAAGCAAAATATTTGATAATAATGTAAACGCACAACCAAGTGACGGGAGCGTATTACATTAGGATAATGAGCCCGGGTGAAGGGACAAACAAGCATGTAAAATGATTTAGACAAGTATTGGGAGGGAGTGTACTTACACTCGAACCCAGAAAACATCAAGCGTGTAAAATGATTTAGACAAGTATTGGGAGGGAGTGTACTTACACTCGAACCCAGGAAACATCAAGCATGTAAAATGATTTAGACAAGTATTGGGAGGGAGTGTACTTACACTCGAACCCAGAAAACATCAAGCATGTAAAATGATTTAGACAAGTATTGGGAGGGAGCGTACTTACACTCGAACCCAGAAAACATCAAGCATGTAAAACGATTTAGACAAATATTGGGGAGGAGTGATACTTACACTCGAACCCGGAGAATGTAAACCTGTAAGATGAGTTAGATATGCACTGGGAGGGGGTGTACTTACTCTCGAACCCGGAAAATGCAAATATGTTCCTTAACGGGTCATTTTTGTAAAACGTCGAACTTAAAGATAAAGCCAGAATATAAAAACCGAAGCGAGGTCTTAATGCATACCAGGATGGTTGCAATAATAACAATTTCGATAAAACACCCGGTGGATGGGTAAGAATTAAACACATGTGTAAACCAAGAGACGTGAACGCGGGTTGAAAGATCAAAGTAACGTGGATTACGAGTTATGACTATAAAATCTCGTATATAGAAATTGTGAGTAAATATGTTCAACTATTCGAAATCGAATGGGTCGAATAAAGAATAAAGTTGATTGTTTATAAGTGATGAATTTCACATTAATAGGTCAAACATGTTGAATACAATATAACGCCGAATAGTACAAATGAGCACTAGCCAGATAAAGGTAGTGTTAAATGCAAGAGAATAATGAGCCCGACAATGGGACATAATCAAACACGAATGTATGTAAACCGGATAATGGTGAGCATAAGATAAAACGACGCATAAATAACGTGAGAAATCATAAAGTCGGAAAATGTGCCCGAAAAGAAACGAATGTAGCCTTAGACTACGGTCAAGGTCAAAGATAATATCAAAACGATAATAAATAATGTTAAACAAAAACATGGTGCCTTAACGCCGTATGCGTATATAAATGTATACACAATTGAAGGAAGACTCGAATAAAAGATGATCTACGGGATCATCATAACCTACGAGATATTAATTAGAGCAAAAGGTCTACGGGGCCAAAACGACCCACGGGTCATGATTAGAAAGAAGTTATAAGGACTTCGCCTTAAAGAGGTGAATGTCTAATCAAAAATAGCCCATAAGGCTAAGTGATAAACCTACGGGTTAGATGGAATAAAGCAAGGAAATCAGTTAAGAATCCCCGCATAAAAACTAAGACTGTAAAGGATTAAATTACGGACTGTCAATATCCCGGTATGGATGATTGACACAAGATAAAGAAAAGATCCTAAAACTAAAACTTCGGTTTTAGTAAGAAATAATGTTCTTACAAACATAAATTCTGATAGGAATTCAAATAGTAAACATGAAAGATGTAAGTCTTGACACTGGAAGGTGCAAGACGATGTATTCGAAAAGTGATAATTCTGAAAATAGAAAGTTGATGTAAAATTTGGCATGACGTGACATGATCACGGTCAAGAAATGTAATGTGAAGTAGAATCACAATATGACCAAGCAAGTGGTAAAAAGGAGCTGGACAAATAAGTCTAGATAGTGAGACCAGTTAAGGTCAACAATTCAAGTCAAGAAATTTGGTTTGCTCGAAAACAGTGGGATCGGTATAGCTGAACCGAATAGATAAAATTTGAAAACAAACGAATTTGCTGCTAAAAGTGAAGTATTTCACTAAAGACCTTTAAACGGGTCAAAGTAACGGATTCACAAAGAATTTGATAGGATATGAAAACGAGGAATATCGCTAAGTTAATTAAACCAGTGGAAATAACGAGATTACGTTATTTTCAGTCGCATTATGTCATGTAAGATACATAGATGATTAATAACCAAAAGAGTATTACCATACTTTTCTGGTAATAATAACAATCGGTTAAGATATGAGAAATGCTTAATTGATTATCGAGAGCAAATACATGGAGTTGAACTCGATAAATTAAGTAAGAACCGGTTTCGAGGACGAAACCTCTTTAAGGGGGGTAGACTTGTAACACCCCGAAAACGGGTTTGGTAATCAAACCCCGTTAGCACTAAAAGACGGGTAAAATACCGTTAGCGGTAAAACTTATCCGGTAAATATTAGGATTTTAAATAATTAATCCTAATATTAGATAAGAAGTGAATAAATGCTTGAGACAATAAAGTTATGAAAGCCCGAGTTAACGGGACTTAAAATATAACGGGTTATAACTTCCCGAACCTATTAAGTTAACTAGGGATAATTAACCTAGTTAATAGTATGAGGCTAAGTGATAAATAGTGAGTTGTAGCTTCAAATGATCAAAATAAAAACATGGGGGACTAAGGTTGCCTAGTGAAGAAACTTGTTCTAATTAAATCAAGAAATAAAACACAACACACACTAAGAGTGTGTGTATGTGCGTACGACCAGGAGGAGCTCCAAGGAGCCAAACCCTAGCTTGATCAATACCTTCAAATTGGAGGATCAATTCAAGACCAAATCAATGCATGAACGCGTATAAACGATCACCGAGTCAAGAGGATCGAAAGGTATGTCAAGTTTTGTAATTTGGTGATACCTTGAGATTTTGATGAACAATCAAAATCGAAAATCTGGAATGAATGTTGATGTATATAAGTGTTATTATGATGAAATCTTCGTTTAGAAACAAACCCTAGTTGAAAACTTGACGAATTGAGGCCCAAACTAGGGATTTGATAATTACCCTATCATGTGTTAAATGGGTTTTGTAGAAATATGGTGAACACTCGAATTAGGGTGCTAAATGGATGAACTTTGATGTTGTGATGCTAGTTCTAGGTGTAGTTCATGTACACTAGACATAGAGGCATGATTTTGATACTAAAACTTGGTTAAAATGATGAACATGATTAGAGAAAATATGCTTGTAAATCTCGCCTACAAGGTGTTTGTTAAAATGCCTGAATGAATGTTGAAAAGAGGATTTTATGAAAGAAATGCGTAATTGGCTAATTTGACTAATTACGTGAAATATGGGCTAAAACGGATTATAATAAAAGTTTGACACTCTACAAGCTAGGTGGAGGCTTGGGAAAGAAGCGGTCAAACGAATCAAGCACGAGAAGAAAAAGCGCATTCGGGTGCAAGGTAAGTATGGCTTACACTAGTCTTGTATTTTAGAATATCCTCTTATCGTATTAGTTACGAATAAGATAAATACATAATTACGGTATGATGTTCCGGCGTGTAGACGCACGGAACAAGTTAGACACGCATGACAAGAAACCATGTTGATGGTTTAGAAAAGACTTAAAATCAGTAATTCGATTATTTTATGACAAATGGAAAATGAAACGTTGGAATGGTTGCTTTATAGTGTAAACCAAAACAAACAATAAGGCTAAAACGGTAAATTAGTCACGCGTTGACCATAACCATTGATTTTGAAAGGCATCGTATGACGTAAGCTATGATAGGCTAAAAAGCGTTAGGGAACGGTCAATAGGTGAAATGACCGCACGGTGTAAACCGAAGCGAATCGTATAGATGAGTTGGTAATAAATGCCATCTCGTCAACCTAACCAGGTCACTTAGACCAAACGGGTCAAAAGGTGAAGATATCACCTCTTGGCAATAACGACTAATGATTATTGTCGAGTTATATTATTGCAGGAGTAAATGTGAAATGAGCATTAGCAACGCCATGGATTAGCGGTTATAAAAGCAAGGTATTAAAAACGGGTTGATACATTGATCCGCGCCAGGTATGTGAAAAAGGGTAACACTCATTTAGAATATGTGGTTCAATGAGTGCTAATAGAAGTCAAAATAAACATTTGGTTACTTGATAAGTAAACCGAATGTTTAATATAGTGAACATTGCGTTGGGAGGCTTAATGACCTTTCAAACAAAATCATAAGTTAAAAGAGGGATTGCGGGTCGAATATACTTCCAAAAGTCCTTCATCGTAAATGATTGGCTAAACGGACTAAAACGCCCTTATAAGCTAAATTGGACAAACTACCTTTAAAGGTAGTTTTGAAACGAGTTTTACGATCAAGTAAGTAATTGAAATAAGTATTAAGTCGCAAAGGATGTAAACCTTTGGTCAAATGACTCTATGCGAGTCTTTGTCGTAAATTTGGTAACCCGACGAGAAAAAATCAGATTATTTAGATTTCCCCCTTAAGTCAACCACAAATAAGTTTGTGGTGGAAGATCACTTGATAAGAAATGTTGTATGATAATGCTAGAAACAAATGAGAGCGTTTCATGATCAAAATATGCGTAAAAACCCTTAACGGGTCAAAATATGCATATGAGCGTAAACGGGTTTGAGACGCGTAAGAAACCCGTGACTTGAACCTAATATGATAGGAATTATTGAAATTACGATTACCGTGAGAATAAGGATCAAACAAACAAGTTTTGTTTGATAAAAACATGAATGGGTCAAAATTATGGCAAATTGGAAAAGCTGGATGCAGAGTCCACCGTAAATTACGGTGCCACCGTAATTTACGGTGGAGATGAGAATTCTTACGGTAGCCCTCTACTGGTTTACGGTAGGGGCTTGTAAAACCAGTGGCCACCGTAAATTACGGTGCCACCGTAATTTACGGTGGAGGTCAGGTTGAAATTTGTTGTTTTGTTATCAATTGTTTCTCGGACCCGTTTAGACACGTTTAAAACCCTGTATGACTAAGCATTTCATGTTTATGAAATGTAGGTACACTATGGGATGCCGGAAGATGATCAAGCTCAATGAAGAACCGAACACGATAAAGACTCATGCTTCCGCACATTGCCTCGTTGTAAATTTTTAACGACGAACCCAATCACGTTTGTAGAATAACTTATGAATTTTAAAAGTTTTAATTTACTCGAAATTTCCTAGAGATACTTAACACTAAATACATGTCTGTGTTTCGTAATTTATACGAAAACCTTTAAAATAATGACTAGAGTGTTACAAGCAAACAGTCTAATCAATAATGAAGACCGAACCGTGCATATCACCAATCAATTAGGTGATGATTACAAGAACCTAACCGCTGCAATCAAAGCATGGGACTCACCCATCACCTTCTCTGAACTATTTGCCAAGCTTGTGGACCATGAACGCTCATTGAAAGAGAACTCCCAGCCACCCCTAACTTCCATAGTGAACAATACGTACAAACAACATGGTCGCTCTAATTCTAGGGCTTCTTATGACTAGAGATACCAAAACAGGCCCAGTCATTATGGGCCCAGATCCAACAAATACCAAAGTTCAAATAGTGATTTAACCCAACCCTCACGGACTAACCGAAACTCTTTGTTTTGTTCTTTTTGCAATATCCCAGGGCATGTAACGAATGACTGTAGGAAGCTGGCACGTTTTCTACAAGAAAATAATGTTACCATATCCTCGGGTCCATCAGCTAACCCGATGGTCAAAACTTCGACGGCTAGTTCGTCTCTACCGACACCCCCTTGGATGTTTGACACAGGTGCCTCGGATCATGCAGCCCCTAACCGCTCCTCATTGCACACTTTATCGGAATATGGAGGGCGGACGAAATTGTGTTAGGAAACGGTAAAAGTCTACCCATCTCTCACATCGGTCACACCACTATTCCCACTTCCTCACGTAATTTAAATTTGCACAATATCTTTCTCGTTCCTCAATTACGCAATAATCTTGTTTTCGTGGCAAAACTTTGTAAATCTAACAATGTTTCTGTTGAATTTTTCCTTATCATTTTTTGGTTAAGGACCTTTGCACGGGGGCGCACCTAATGCGGGGAGTGAATGTTAATGACGTCTACTATGCGGCTCTCAACTCGATTCGCTATCTTTCTCAAGCCAATTCCGCAACCAAGTCAACCGGGTCAACTCTTTCATGGCATCACAAGCTTGGACATCCATCTATCAAAATCCTAAAACTTATACTTAGGAATTTTGGGTTAGATCAAAATAAAATATCTAGTAATTTATTTCATTGTGATGCTTGCTCTATCAATAAAAGCCATAAAATGCCTTTTGGTGCAAATTCTTTTACCGCTTCCAAACCACTAGAACTAGTATATTCCGATGTTTGGG
This sequence comes from Helianthus annuus, assembly GCF_002127325.2. NCBI lineage: Eukaryota > Viridiplantae > Streptophyta > Magnoliopsida > Asterales > Asteraceae > Helianthus > Helianthus annuus. The sequence goes on along the minus strand of NC_035440.2, from coordinate 69,576,486 downwards.
GCCCGGTTACACCCTCCAATGATGGCTACGCATATTATGTCATCTTTGTTGATTTTTTCTCCAAATACACTTGGCTTTACCCTATGAAACGGAAATCAGACGTTGCCACTTTATTTCCGCAGTTTAAAACATTGGTTGAAAAATTCTTTCGTACACCACTAATATCATTTTTCTCTGACAACGGAGGTGAATACATTGGTCTTATTCCTTACCTTCAACAACATGGCATCTCTCGCTTTACCACTCCTCCACATACACCCGAACAAAATGGTGTAGCCGAACGACGTCACCGTCATATTGTTGAAACCGGCCTTTCCCTCCTCCATCATGCCAACTTATCATTAACATTTTGGTCTCATGCTTTCCAAACAGAGGTCTACCTCATCAATCGCCTCCCCACAAAAATCCTAGATTTTAAATCTCCATTTGATCGCCTATACAACACCTCACCAACTTACACAAAATTAAAACCTTTTGGATGTTTGTGTTTTCCGTGGCTGCGTCCGTATACGTCATCAAAACTACATCCACGTTCCATCAAGTGTATCTTTCTTGGATACTCACCCTCAAAGTCCTCATACAAATGCTATGATCCCGTTTCACAGCGTCTCTGTCACTCCCGTCATGTGGAGTTTGTTGAACACATCTTCCCACTCCACACAAAATCTTCACCCAATTCTGCTTTACCAACACCCGATACTTTTCTCCCAACACCTCTCAACACGCAACAATCTACCCCTCTCATGCAACACTTCACCCAACAACGTACACTTCACAACCCAAACCACACTGCTATGCATGTTCCATCTACACCAAATGCCAACACCACTCAAACCCTAACCAATTCTCCATACGTCAACTCCTCCCTCGAACCTAACCTCTTTCCATCACCACCCATATCATCCGACCCTAGCAACTCTCCATCGTCTTCCACTACCAACTCCCACATCTCTATCGATGCCTCCCCAACCACTCTCCCATCTCCTACATTTGCCGCCGCCACATCTTCACCTTCGCCAACTACTCAATCCAACACTCGACCTCAACGCGATAGAAAACCAAACCCCAAATATTTCAACTCCAATCTAATCAATACCACCACTCTTCATCCTCTTCCAACAACCCTTGAACCAACCACTCATACTCAAGCATCCAAAGACCCACGATGGCGGAGTGCAATGGATTCCGAATTCAATGCTCTTCTCCACAACCAAACTTGGGAACTCGTACCTCCCAATAATCATACACCCATTGGATGCAAGTGGGTGTTTCGAGTAAAACACAACCCTGATGGTTCGGTTGACAAATACAAAGCCCGTTTAGTAGCAAAAGGCTTTCACCAGCAGTATGGCAAAGACTACTTTGATACCTTTAGCACTGTCACTAAATCCGTTACCATCCGTACCATTCTTTCGATTGCGCTCTCCAAAGATTGGCCATTACGCCAATTAGATGTCAACAATGCCTTTCTCCATGGCACACTTCATGAGGAAGTTTTCAAGACACAACCACCCGGTTATGTTGATAGCCAATTCCCTCATCACCTTTGTAAGCTCAAAAAATCTTGGTACGGTTTTAAAAAAGCTCCACGTGCGTGGTATATTGAGCTCACAACCTTTCTTTTACACTTTGGATTCAAAAAATCCTTAGCTGACCCATCTCTCTTCATTTATCAACATCACAACATCACTTGCTACTTCATGGTCTATGTTGACGACATTGTTCTAACGGCCAATGATTCCAAGTTCCTTAACCACTTTATCAATGCATTGGGCAACAAATTTTCCATAAAGGATCTTGGTACGCTTCACCACTTCCTAGGTGTTGAAGTAATTCCCACATCCACGGGTCTCTTCCTATCTCAACATCGTCACATCCAAGACATCCTCACCCACTTTCATATGGAGGGCGCTAAAGATGTCACCACTCCGCTTGGTACAAATGAACCCTTATCACCTAATGATCCTTCACCCGCTGTTGATGCTACTCCTTATAGAAAGCTTGTCGGGTCTCTTCAATATCTCGCCTTTACTCGTCCCGATATTTTGTTTGCCATCAACAAACTCTCCCAGTTCATGCATGCTCCTTGTCAAACCCATTGGCAAGCTCTCAAACGCGTCCTCCGTTACTTAAAAGGAACCATTCATCATGGACTTTTCCTAAACCATCACTCCTCTCTCACACTTTCAGCCTTCTCAGATTCCGATTGGGGTGGAGTCAATGATGCCAGGCGATCCACTACTGCTTACATCCTTTACCTTGGCACCAACATAATCTCATGGAAGTCTACACGTCAAAAAACGGTCTCTCGTTCCTCAACTGAAACCGAGTACAAGGCCTTGGCAAACGCATCGGCCGAACTCATGTGGCTTAAGAGTTTACTTAAAGAACTGGGTATTACTACTAATCACACCCCAACTTTGTTTTGTGACAACACAGGTGCGACGTATCTTTGTGCTAATCCAGTCTACCACTCGCGAATGAAACACGTTCCCTTGACTACCACTTTGTAAGAGAACAAGTATCTGCTGGTCAACTACGTGTCCTACACATTAGCTCACAAGACCAACTTGCGGATATGCTGACCAAGCCACTGTCACGAGTACCGTTTATTCGGAATCGCTCCAAGATTGGCGTCTCCGACGGATCCTCCATCTTGAGGGGGCGTATAAGGGAACCTAATATCAAGGAAATAACTTAAACGAAATCAAAGGAAATCAAGACTCAAATCTCAGTCAAACCATAACCATATTTAGTCCATAACTCTCTCCTGTACATTAGCTATTTCCATGTGTACTGTTGTCTATATAAAGCTTGTATACGTGTACTGTTGCTTTTATGAGTTTTTTCCCAAACTAGTGTAGATACAAAAAGTATTAACCTATATGGGTACTTTGAAAAATATTTACCTATTTGGTTACTTTTCTATATCCCTTTAATTTTTTACCTAATTTATACGTTTCTTTTTATTTTTCTACCCAAAGTTAAATTAGATTACTCACAGAATTAGAATCAGCAAAAATATGAGTAATTATTTTTTGTAAAAAAATAAAAAATTCTGCAAATATTCAAAAACAATCTGCAAAAATTCTACAAAAAAAATCTACGTAAAATCCACAAAAAATCTGCAAAAATATATTAAAAAATTCTACAATAATTCTGCAATGTTAAAAAAAATCTGCATATAATATTATAAAAAAAACCATATAATCTACACTAGTTTAGTTTTTTTTATAGATATTAACCGCAAACGAACTACACAATGTGGACCATCAAATCCACCAAGTGTTACCCTATAGATTATATGGTTTTTTTTATAATATTTTTTGCAGAGTTTTTTAACTTTGTAGAATTATTGTAGAAATTTTTAATATATTTTTGCAGATTTTTTTTAGAATTTTTGCAGATTTTTTTTGAATATTTGCAGAATTTTTTATTTTTTTACAAAAAATAGTTACTCATATTTTTGCTGATTCTAATTCTATGAGTAATCTAATTTTACTTTGGGTAGAAAAATAAAAAGAAATATATAAATTAAGTAAAAAATTAAAAAGATATAGAAAAGTACTCAAATAGGTAAATATTTTTTAAAATACCCAAATAGGTAAATACTTAAAACTCAAGCAAACATCTTACAATTCACTACAAATATACACTTACATAATTTTCCTCGTTTCTTCAATTAAAATATCATATTTTTTAGGATAGATACAAATTTCTAGGCATTACAGAGATTGCTACTTTTTGCGTGACACCTTAACTATACATTTCATATTTTTATCGTCTTTTTTATAATATTATTTTTGTAAAAATAGTATACCAAATTTGGCTAACTAGGCACTCTACTTGGCTTTTCAACTATAAATACAAAGGGTCTGCCTACATGCCCTCCCAGACAGAAAACATGAGAACACCATTGCCAATATTAGTAGTGTTGGTGGTTTCCCTAGCGTTGGCGGTGGGTTCAACCCGCCCCGCCAACGTGAGCCGTAAGAGCTTTCCAAAGGGGTTCGTGTTTGGAACAGCAACGTCGGCTTATCAGGTAGAAGGCATGGCTCATAAAGGTGGACGCGGACCAAGTATTTGGGACGAGTTCATTAAGACTCCTGGTAATCTTGAACTCTTTCTCAAGCTATCTCCTATGTTGGTAGTTAAGTTTTCAAAGAACAAACGTCCCGACTGTAGTATTTTAGTTATAAATATCATTTGATAAAACATGTATTATAAATGATTATAACTAACATGCATTGTTAGTATAGCTACACACTCCTTCATAAATGATTATAACTAAAATACGACGAAAAAAGGGTTAAAAGTAAAAATGAATATATTAACCACCAGGTGTCAGCCCAATGGCCACCGACACCCATACAAATCGTTGGGACGCGGGTTCGACCCCATGCGGATCCGTTGTCAACTGCTGGGGATTTCACCGCCAGGCTTGCTTGGGAGGGTAGCGGCTTGGGAGGGGATATCTCCTTCGCGGTCAGGAGTACCGTGCACTTAACCAAACCCCCCCCCCCCCCCCCCCCCCCACACACCATATATCATTTAGTAGAGTAGACAATATATGATATTTACAATTTAGTTTGAACATATGATGATATGTAGAGAAAACATTACTCTTACTCTTTTTGTCGGCACCATTACCAAAACTGATTCCTTTGTTTCATAATTAGTTAGTGACTGACAACCTATATAATTATTTGCAGGACTTGAGCCGAACAACGCCACGGGGGAAGTTAGTGTGGATCAATATCATCGATACAAGGTAATTCTAGTTACTAAATCTAATAGTTCAAAATATATGATTTCAGGTGAAACAATATAATATAAATATGTAATGAAATAAAATTCTTCACGTTTAGTGGAATCAAAAGTGGTCCAAAATTGTTAAATTGAAAGGAGCCCGTGAACATGTGACAGTCGCCTTGGGCAGTGGTGAATGGACAATTTTGTTTTTTTCTTATAATTGCAACCCACCTTTTGACATTTTTGCCCACCAAAATTGATTTTTTTTTTCAATATATTCCCGTAAATAAAGTTTTAGAAAATGTTCAAAACAATTAAATAGTTACGAAACTAAATTCATATTTATCGTGATAGTTTTGTGTTTTCATTATTAGATTTTAAGTCGTTTAACCAAAATCGTTCAAAATCGAATTACATATCTACCACTATTTTAGCACACATTTTATATTTAGCCTAACACAATCCAATGCTCGTTCTTAGCCCAATACCCATATTATATGCTTAATTAACTTTTAGTTTCCATTTAAACAGTCTGAGAATTCGGTTTGGATTGGTTCTTAGTCACAACCGATTTTTTTTTCTCAACTAGAATAAACTGAAAACTAACTAACAAACGACCTACCAAACAGAGAAAAGAACATTATGTTTGTCAAAAGGTGATTAAGCTGTATTTTAATTAGCTATATCTATATTATATTGCTTATAGGGTGTGGGGGGCGTGTGTTAGAACATTATTTGTCACATAGGACCATTAACTAAATAGTACACTGTCCTCTTCTTTGATTGATGGTGGTTCGGGTAGATTGAATCATGTTTACCATGACCCTCCCATTGATAATTTTGTGAAAAAAATATATTAGAAAAAAATAAAGAGGATAGTGGTTTGAGTCATAACCACACCCTTAGCGTACGGGTTTTGACGATGGATTAGAGGTGGGTGACATGACACCTACGTAGAGTGTTATAGTGATTATAAGGGTTATGACCACACCCTTTAGCCTTTTTATTCAATGTGTAATAGGATGTGTTAATCTTTTTTTGAGGCAAATATGTCTTTTAATGGCTTGTTTCACTATTGATTACTGTTCAAAACGTTGGGTTTTTAATATATAGAAGAATACTTGCACATTTGTGTCTCAACTTTTGTTCATTTGAATATAAAGACCTTTGTCCCCATGTTTTACATTAACTACCCTTATGAAAATAACTTTTTCATATGTTAATGCTATTAAAAAATTACACTAAAAAGTATTTTATTTTCTTTAATTTGATTATAGTTTTACTATAGGCTTTTTTTTTTTTTTTTTAATTTAATAAGAATTTGATATGTTACGTGATTAATGTGTTTATGGGTGAGCAATAACCGACCTATTAATCAAAACCGAAAAAAAAGCAGATGAAACCAAACTGAAATCAACCGAATTAACCAAAAATCGGTTATCTTTTTTTTTTGTACCATCAGTTAACCAAAATTAACTGAACCGAACCAAATCATTCATATATATATATATATATATATATATATATATATATATATATATATATATATATAGATTTTAAACCTCCATTTCATGTATTTCATTTTTTATACCTCAATTTTATGTATTTATATCTCGATTTCGTTTATTTACACCTTCATTTCATGTATTTATACATCAATTTCATGTATTTATACCTTCATTTCATGTATTTCTAAGCAAAAAAAATAGATCAAGTTTGGTTTTGTTTATTAACCGAACTGAACCGAAAACCGATAATGTAACACAATATAGCGAACCAATTAACAAAAAACCGATTGGTTAATAAAATAGATTAATCGATGACTTTAGTTTCTTTTCGGTTAAGGCTAATAATTGAACCGAACCGTGCACACCTCTGCCAATGTATGTGTTCTTCATTGTATCATGCGGGCACCCTTATGTATATGTAACGTATTTATATGGTACAGGAAGATATGGATATGATGGCAAATCTTAACTTTGACGCGTATCGATTCTCAATCTCATGGTCGCGGATATTTCCAAGTAACTATCAATCACACCTCAAGCAATTTAATCAATACATATAGCATTAGTGTTCATTGTTTGTTTGAATTAATTATGTTTAGAGGGGACCGGGAAGGTGAATAAAAGAGGAGTTGCTTACTATAATCGTTTAATTGACTACATGCTTAAGAAAGGTACGTACTATTTTAATTTGAACTAACGTAAACAAATTTAAGGACCGGTAGGTAACTAATGAATTTATTTATTTATATTTGTTACAGGCATTACCCCTTACGCCAATCTCAATCATTATGACCTTCCACTAGCCCTTGAGCAAAAGTATCTAGGATGGTTGGACCACCAAGTTGTGTACGTATTCATTCTTCAAACACTATTGCATATTCACTCGGGGGTGTTTAAGATAGGATTATCCGGTTTTCGGATATTCGAAAATTTCGGACAGTGAATATTAATTTCGGATACGGATTCGGATATCCAAACGAATATCCGAATTTATAAAAAAAAATAAAATAAAAATCGTTTCGTGCATAGATTAAAACTAAACGTATATTTGTTTTTTCCAAATTTCCAACATTGAAAACTAAAAACATTCATAAATCAACATCCGAATATGATTATTTACTATTTTTTACTATATTTCAAACTAAATATAATGCTCATATTCTATATATATTTATAAAAACAAATTAATTTTCGGATATCGGATAATTGGATTATCCGAAATTTTGAAATTCATATCCGAACCCGAATCCGAAAATTCGGATTATCCGGTTTTCGGATATCTGAATTTTCGGATACGGATTTTCGGATCAGGATTTTTTTGAACACCCCATATACCGAAGGCTTTAAAATCACTATCTTCAAACACTATTGCATGTATTGATTTTGAACTACTTGAACGCATGACATACTCAATTTAGGTGTTGTTAGAAACTTTGCTTTTTTCATTGGGACACCAACCCAAATGGTTGATATAATGTATTGATGGGTGAATAATATGGTTTCCGATAATTTAGTACTTTTTAAATGTGTTAAATAAAAAAATAATATTATAATAATAAAAAACCCTACAGATTTAAGTATATGCTTCTTAATTACATAAAAATATCACCACAATGAACTAGATTTGTCTGTTTCGGAGTAGATGTACTGCTGCCAAGAATCTGATAGGAATCTTTGTTGAATGCAGTATGTGTTATTAAACTAGGTTTAATTTTCTGGATGTTCAATATGTTTATTATTATTATTATTATTATTATTATTATTATTATTATTATTATTATTATTATTATTATTATTATTATTATTATTATTATTATTATTATTATTTTATATAATAATGAATATTACTGACGGATTATGTATTCACATTTTTTTTAAACTAGGGATGATTTTGCTAATTATGCGGACTTTTGCTTCAACACGTTCGGAGACAGAGTCAAGAACTGGATGACATTTAACGAGCCTAGAGTTGTAGCCGCCCTTGGTTATGACAATGGTTTCTTCGCCCCCGGAAGGTGTTCCAAGGCATACGGGAATTGCACGGCTGGAAATTCGGCAACCGAACCATATATCGTTACCCACAATCTAATCTTAAGTCATGCAGCTGCAGTCCAAAGATACCGTCAAAAATATCAAGTAAGATGCATTAAACATTTTAAATTGTTTCAACTTCATTATTAGAAAGTGATACTCCTAGAAAATTTACAGTGAATGAAGAAAGACTACCGACAGGCTAAATAACCTCCAGTAATTACCGGCAAAAATTAGATAATTCAAAAACTAACTTATATATGACGCTGACAGTAACTACCGAAAATCTACCTACGCTTAGCTTGTATTTTTTTTAGAACGGCGAATTTCTTTGATTCTTGTCATCTGTCAGATTAAACCCAAAACCTTCTTCAAATCTAGGTGTTCTTAAAAATTTCCAATGGGTCACCAACCCAATCTCAAATAGATTAGCTTGTATGTACATATCATTGGGAACATATTAAAGGTACAACACTATCACTAGACACTGTCGATAATTCGAAAATTCGAAAATCATAAAAATAAGTTTATATAAATATTTGTGTCGGTCCCTCGGTATCTACTTTGTCAATCTATCGATGGTTTCCTTCCATGGGTAGGAACCCGTTTGCTAGTTGCTGCCGAAGGCTGCCTTGGGTTGGTAATCTATGCAGTGTCTCCCAATGACCGTACGTCAGTTACCACTCTCACCGTAGATCTTTTTATGCTATGATAATACAGGATAAACAGAAAGGGCGTATTGGGATTTTGTTAGACTTTGTTTGGTATGAACCTCTCACAAGATCAAAAGCCGATAATCTGGCTGCTCAAAGAGCGCGAGACTTTCACCTTGGATGGTAAGAGGGTAAACTAAACATTGGGCTTTTTGAGCTCATGATCCACATATGAATGGTGTTTTTCTATGTAGGTTTTTGCATCCCCTTGTTTATGGAGAATACCCAAAGACTATGCGCAACATTGTCAAGGATCGTCTACCGAAATTCACTGCACAAGAGGTTAAAATGGTGAAGGGGTCGTTTGATTTAATTGGGATAAACCAGTATACAACTTATTACATGTACGATCCACATCAAAAACCACCAAAAGACCTCGGCTACCAAATGGACTGGAATGCAGGATTTGCATGTAAGAACTATACTTTTCTTTGAATTTATAGGTGGTTTATGCAATTGTAGGTGATTTCTAAAACTATATGCGAAACTAGATAAGTCGCTCTGACTTCTAAAGGAATATTGGATTTTAATAATTCCAACTGTTCGTCGTTAGCCGCCAACAGTCCCAACTTCAAAAATAACCACTGGCAGTCCCAACTATTAACATATTGGCCTCCAATGGACCCTAACTAACAGAACCCTAACGCCGTTAGTCTCCGGTCGCCGGAAAAAACATTTTTGGCCGGAAAACTCATTTTTGACGGAAAACTCAACATTTTCCTCCCAAACCTCTTTGTAACCTTATTACGAACCTTTAGAAACCTTTTTTTAGTAAAAGCCCCAATTATTGAAGTCGCCGGAAAACTCTTTTTTTTACTGGAAAACTTGACATTTTCGTCCCAAACCTCTTTGTAACCTTAGATCGGACCCTTAGAAACCTTTTTCTGTCCAAAAACAGTTTCTGGCGACCGGAGACTAACGACGTTAGAGTTCTGTTAGTCAGGGTCCATTGGTGACCAATATGTCAAATGTTGGGACTGGCAGTTGTTATTTTTGAAGTTGACAATGTTGGCGACCAACGACGAATAGTTAGGATTATTAAAATTCAATATTACTCTGTATACGAAACTAGATAAGTTGAATTCAAGCAAAGTCTCATAACTGGAACCAATTAAAAACTTTTCAATATTACATTAAAATATAATTTGATTTTCCAAGTAATTTTTAATCTCATAATTGCACGATTTTGTTCCATTTTTTCTACATTTAACTATGAGTTTTATTAAGAGTTAAATGTCATTTTCATCCTATAGTTTGTCTACTTTTACGATTTCGGGTCAAATTTCAAAATTGTAACAGTTCCTCTCTGACATACTTGAAACGTGCCATTTCAATCCAAATAATAAACCCCAATTAATTGACTCTGGTTTAATATTTGGAGTGAAATGGCATGTATCAAATATGTTAGGGAGGAAACCGGTTATTTATTGGAACAAAATCAACAAAGGGTTGTAGTCTATTGGTATCAAGAAGTGTAGTAAAGTGTTGCCCTTCAACTGGTGTTGGTTCTAGTCTCGTTGTAAACATTTGTGTATATTTAGTGTGTGTGAGTTTTGCGTTCTTGAAAATAATTATTAAAAATAATTCCCAGCCCCTAATTGAATTTGCTTATCATCGGCCTGCCAATATAAATACAAATATAAAATCACCTACAAATACAGATGGTTTTTCTAAACCCACTATAGATACATATATGAAAAAAATTCTTCAACAAGCGACAAGCACTTGCAAAGAACACGAACTCATGTTCTTTACCTTTTCTGCAGACGAGCGCAAAGGTGTACCAATAGGTCCACGGGTATGAATCACACTTCTAAGAAAAAATGTGTTCTCTTTGAATTTTGTTAAGAGAACTTCCATGGATAACATAGTTGAAAATGCAGGCATATTCATACTGGCTCTACAATGTGCCATGGGGTCTACACAAAGCCTTGATGTACATTAAAGAACGTTATGGGAATCCAACTGTTATTCTAGCTGAAAACGGTATGAATCAAACATATAACATTTATAAAACAAATAACATCTAATTCTACTGTTCGTTATGTGTGTGATAGGAATGGATGATCCAGGTAATATAACCCTTGCTAAGGGCTTACACGACACAACGAGGATCAATTACTACAAGGGTTATCTGGCTGCACTCAAGCAATCCGTTGATGATGGTGTAAATGTTATCGGCTACTTTGCATGGTCACTGCTCGACAACTTTGAATGGAGATTAGGGTACACATCACGGTTTGGCATTGTTTACGTCGACTTCAAAACGCTCAAGAGATACCCCAAGATGTCTGCCTACTGGTTCCAGAAAATACTGAGCAGAAATAAGGACTAAGGACTTGGGAAATAGAACAAGTTCTAAATAAACATGCATCAATAAGTTGTAATGAATGGTTACAAATGCCAATGTTTGAGTTAATATAAGTCATTTTCATATGCTTAGTAAGTAACAAAATGCCATGGGTGTGCTAGTTCCAGTTGAATCCAATTTTTTAACAAATGAGGGAAACAAAGGAAAATAAAATGATTGTGAAAATTAAGTGTGTCCTTTGATGGTAAGGGTCAAACAGTCATTTTATATAGTTAAAATAGCTTTGAACGTCAGTTAATGGAAACAACGAAATCTGTTACAAATAATGGCAACTAGGGGTGTGCATGGGTTGGTTTGGGTCGGTTTTGATCAAAAACCATAACCATAACCACGATGTCGGTTATTGGATAACCATAACCATAACCAATCGGTTATGGTGATTATGGTTATTCGGTTTTGATGGTTATAGCGAATCGGTTATGGGTGGTTAATCGTATATTTACTTAGCTAAAAATAGCTTAATTTTTTTAACATTAAATAAATTGTTATTGCATATTTGTATATATTAGTATGTTACACAGTATTAAAAAATACATATAATCTATAATATTAATACCAATTATTATTGAATATTAAAATAAAGTATTATTGAATATTAAAATAAAGTGATATGATACATTCCATAGATTCAAATAAACATTCAACCTAAACTACAAAATGATATGAAAAACCGATACGTACTAAAAATTTTCAGTCAAAAACATCAAATATTAAAAATATGGTGAAAAGTCCTAAATCCTACAAAGATATATTACATGTTGGTTCGGTTCGGTTATGGTGGGTATGGAAAAAATGATAACCATAACCGACCCGCTACTTTCGATTTTCAAAAAAACCATTAACCGACCCGTCGGTTTTTTATTCGGTTCGGTTTTTTCAATTCGATTTTATCGGTTAATTCGGTTATGGTTCGGTTAATTCGGTTTTTTGCACACTTGGCAACAATAGTCATTCAAAACTATACTTGGTCAATCATGACATTCAAAGTCAATCACAATCATAGTTGGTAGATATAATAGGAGTTATATACTTATATACAATGTGAATATTAAAAATCTAAAAGACACTGAGTCATAACTAAATAACTCATTAGCTTTTGTTAAAAAAAATCTAATAAATCTAGTTAAATCAAATTCTTTAAAACTCCGAATCTTCTTTTACTACCGTCCCAGACAACCTTAGAAACTTTACCTAAGCAAAATAACACAAAAGCACGTCGAAGCCAATTGCCAAATGAGTGTGTGGCAACCCGTATTTTTGAGCTCATGATCCATATATGAGTAATGTTTTTTTATTGTGTAGGTTTTTGCATCCTATTGTTTACGGAGAATACTCAAAGACCATGCGCAACATTGTCAAGGACCGTTTATCTAAATTCACTGCACAAGAGGTTAAAATGGTGTAGGGGTCTTTTGATTTAATTGGGATAAACCAGTATATAACTTATTTCATGTACGATCCACATCAAAAACCACCAAAAGACCCTGACTATCAAATGGACTGGAATGTAGGATTTGCATGTAAGAACTATACTTTTCTTTAGAATTTATAGGTGGTTTACGCTATTGTAGGTGATTCCTAAAACTAATGGATAAGTCGAATTCAAGAAAAGTCGCATAGTTGGAACAGTTTAAAAAGTTAAATATTCCTTTTCAATATTACGATAAAAATATAGGTGGTTTACGCTATTGTAGGTGATTCCTAAAACTAATGGAGAAGTCGAATTCAAGAAAAGTTGCATAGTTGGAACAGTTTAAAAAGTTAAATATTCCTTTTCAATATTATGATAAAAATATAATTTGATTTTCTCAAATAACTTTTAATCTAATTACACGGTTTTGTTCCATTTTTTTTACATTTTTAGTAAAAATTGAGTTGTATTCAAAATAAAGTATTTTTATATATTTATGATAAAAAATTGAATATGACTTGGTGTTCAATAAAACTTACACTGGAATGTAGACAAAAATATGAACAAAACTATGAATTTAGATATTTTGAAAATTATTGAATATTACTCTTAAAAATTGAGTTGTATTCAAAATAAAGTATTTTTATATATTTATGATACCAAAAAAAATTAAATATGACTTGGTGTTTAATAAAACTTACACTGGAATGTAGACAAAAAAATAAATAAATAAACAAAACTATTGTTGGGCCCTTAAGGTTTACATTAGTTATTACTTAGTGTTTGGGCTAGTTTGTTTATTAATGAGAATGGGCTTGTATGTAATGGGCTCAGAGGCTATTGGGCTTAGGGTTTAGGGGGATTGTTGGACTAAACCTCTCCTATAAATAGTTGTTCATGTTTAAGATTTTAGGTTGTTGACCTTTGCTAGCCGTGACTTGTATCAGACGATCAAGATTGTATGCAAGTTAAGTTTTGACAATTCTACTTCATCTTATTTTTGTATTGCTTTGAATCAGTTTGATTGTGTGATTCCGCCACCAATCAAACCTTGTGTGATATCGTTGTTGATCTTGTTTTGGGACTTACAATTGGTATCAGAGCCTGTTGGACCTGTTTCTAGGCTCAGATTGATATCACATTCATTCTGGCTGTTTTCGGACTGTTGCTGAGTTGTTTTTGCTTCTGTTCGGGTATTGTTTCGAAGTTTGCTGTGAAAATCAAGGATTTCGGATAAAGAGCTGTTGAAGATTGCCTGTTTCAGATCATAAGCTGTTAAAGATTGCCTGATTTCGGATCATGTTCACGGATTTCGGATCAACATTGTTTCGAATTCGGATCATCTTCAAGGATTTCGAATCATTGTTTCGAATCATCTTGTTGCTGAAATATCTTGAAAAAATTGTTACAAGATTTTTCGGGATTTCAGTAACCAAGTTTGTCAGGATTTTGAATCCCTGATTTTCAGAACTTAGTTACTAACAGCTGTTTTGCAGGTTTCCGAATCGCACTTTCGGATAGCATTTGGGATCTTTCATTTCGGATAAGTCATTCGGATACATCACTTCAGATGGAATTTCAAATACATCACTTCGGATAGCATTTCGAATTCAACATTTCAGATTGTTTTTTGAATTGAACACTGTTTCAGATTGACCAGTTTCGGACACTATTTTGGATTGCCCAGTTAGTGTTTTGGATTGACGAGTTACTGTTTTGGAATGACCAGATTCGAATAGACCATTGTGCTGAAAGGACTGTTCACATTTTTATTAAAAAAATATGTAAATTACTATTTGGTAAATTTAAAAATGATGAACACAAATGGTGTGATGACTGCTGCACATCTTGCAAATGCTACTTTGGTTGCCATCCAAACTCAAACTCTGGCGTTTCATCAGGAACTTGATCAGTTTATTGGTACTTCTACCAAAATTCCTAGGTTGTTATATGGAGACGATTACTATGAGTGGAAGTTTAGGTTCGAGCAATACTGCAAAGCAAAGGAACCTGGGATTTGGAGGAGTGTTAGAGATGGACCTCGTGTTATCATGTATGCTACAGAAGCTGATCCTCTAACTCAGATTCCTAAACATGAAAATGTATGGACAAATGATGACAGGAAAATAAAAGAATATGATGATAAGGCTATGGCAATCCTTACTAAGGCACTTGATCCAGACATTTCTATTGCTTTCAGGAACTGTACGAACGCCAAGGAAGTGTGGAATGAGCTTCAAAATTTGCATGACGGAAATGCGGATATGAAGGCAAGAAGGGTGAATATGTTGAACCATCAGTTTAGTTCTTTTAACCACATTTATGGTGAAACCACCAAAAATCAGATCAGAGGGTTTGTCAAACTGGTCTCTCAGATGATGAGTGCCGGTATCACCATCACAAATAGTGGAATGAATCATCAACATCTGAATTCATTGCCAAAGAACTGGGATGCTGATGTTTCTATGATCAAGCATATAAAGAATTTGAATGACGTCATACTTACTAAGCTGATTGCTACGATCAAGTTGTGTGAGATTGATAATCAGCAAAGAGAGTTAAATCATAAGAACTCAATGATGGCTGCCGGATTGACCAGTTCCAACAATGCTTTAATGTCTCAGAGTCATCCCAACATAGTTTTCAGTCCTGTTCATGGAGTGCCAAACAATAACTCAAATGTTGTTTTCAGTCCATTGACCCAAGCTCAGCTGCAAGCTTAGAAGACCAACTATGTATACGACATGTCACTTCCTACACCACAAGTCGTTGTTAACAAATCTGCAACACCTACTTCGCCCCAGCAACACCCTCAGCACACCAATGTGGTTTACAGTCCAGTGACCACTTCATCGACTCAAAACATTCCCTCCCCAATCTCAGCTGAAAACATAGTTGTGACACCTGTGTCACCGCGACCATCAAACAAATACCAAGCCGATGAAATATTGTATTTCATACTTGGGATCTTGTATAAATATGTGTATCTTTTGCACATATCAATT
The DNA here is from genome assembly GCF_002127325.2 of Helianthus annuus. NCBI lineage: Eukaryota > Viridiplantae > Streptophyta > Magnoliopsida > Asterales > Asteraceae > Helianthus > Helianthus annuus. The sequence goes on along the minus strand of NC_035440.2, from coordinate 69,560,695 downwards.
CTTGATCAATTTCAAACTTTATATCGCTTTCTGGAGAATTATACGTAAACTGGTGCATAAACGTACTCAGTTTAAATGCGACAAATACTCCGGAACATCAACATATACTTAACATACCTTAAATAACCTTTACATAACTTAGAAATAAGTTTTGAAGGCCTTGGTATGGCAAAAACAAGTTAATTCGCTTACAGGGACTAAACTTGACAAACTACGAAAGTATGCCAATTTGAACTGTAACGAACATTCCAGAACATGTCCATAAGTTAAACATACCATAAATATCCTTTACATAGCTTATAAATAGGCTTTGAGGGGTTTGGTATGCTAAAACAAACTTTTGGATCATTCAGGAGCTAAAAGTGTCAAAAAGTGCACAAGTTTGCACTTTCGCGCATAACTTACGTTCTGAATACATCCGGACATCCAAAAATTTATGTAAGCATCCTAATATTATGCCTTAGTGTTTGGCATGAGAAAAATCCATTCGTCGCGTGATTTGGATCGTTTTTCGCGCTTATGCGCATTCCGTCGTAATTAACCGAACATTGCATTCGTACGGCCAAACGAACCAACACCCTACATATTTTCGAGCATGTTTCATGTCCACAATGTTTAGGCATCATTTTAGGGCCTTAAAGTTGGCTTTACGGGCCTTAGAAGTGTCGGAAATGGCTTAAACGTGCAACAGGGACCAAAACTGCCATTTCTGAAAAATTGTGCAGATCAGACATGCCCAGGCGGCCCGCCTGAGTTTTGTGCATATCCTGACGTGGGCCGCATGGCCCTTGCAGATGCAGAAACTTGCTTTTTGGCTGAAGATTGGCCTTTCAAACACTCCAAAGGGCAATGCCCTTTCACAATCTCAGGAGTTAAGGGTCATTATGAGCCACCACAACATCTTGACAAGTGTACGCATAAGATCGTGGCACGATATTCAAGAAACGATCCTAACGGTTTTGCTTTTCCTATAAATACCCCCTATTTGTGTTAAAACCCACAAAACTGATCAAAGAGCTCTAAGTTGATGCTATTGCTTCATACCTGAGCTCCTGGATCAAGTTTAGCTTTCGGGGACCCTTCGTAAGTGTTCTTTCGTTCTTTTATTCGCTTTTCGAGTCCGAAAGTCAACATTTTGTTTGACTTTCTGCGTTGACCAGCCTATGGTCAACACGAAGTTCAATAGAACTTCATAACGTGAGCGTGATCACGATAGTTATAGTCCGTAGTGACTATACCTACTAATTACCACGTTATCTAGGCTCAGTGACGAGTCGTAGTTTCGGCCAAAATGCGCATTCTTGCGTATTTTGTAACCAAACTACTCGTGAGCATCAAAGTCGTTTGTTTTGATGCCAAACCTGTTTTCTAAACTTAGTTAAGCATGTTCTAACATGCTTAGCTCGTCACTTTTAGTTTAGTGCTTATATAGGGTCGTAAGGTAAGCGATCTAAACCATCGCTTATACTTTCGAACCCGGCCCAATTGGTCGATCATTAGGATCCGACCAAACACATTAGGTGACCATAGCTGTAACCTTCCGAGGTTATACCTTGTGGTCACGATGTTAGGCGTTCCAAACACGTTATACGCGAACGACGCGTTAAGGTAGCATAAGCTACCTAAACGGGTCGTAATGGGTCGCAAGCACTTAGGTTAGGTTTCATTTTAGTATGTAGGCTTTGTTAAACCGTATTTCACGAGTCTCCATGCTCGTTTGGTTTACGAACCTGCGTACTATCCGATCTTTCGATTTAGGTCCGGTATATTAACATAGCTACCTATTAGGTGTCGTTTGATATTCTGTGATCTCTAGAATTGTGTGATTATTACACAAGAACTTCAAAGCAATCTCAGGTGAGTACATTGAACCCCTCTTTTACTGTTTTCCAAACTGTTTTGGGGTGAAACACATGTGCCTACTTGTTACTTTCATGCTTTCCATGTTTTCACATCATATACCTGCTATATTCGTTAATACATTATAGTACATGATTTCATTACATCTCATGCTATGTATGCCCATTGTGTGCATACTTAGTACATGGTGTTACATTACATTTCATGCTATGTATGCCCATTGTGTGCGTACTTAGTACATTGCTTTACATTACGTTTTATGCTATGTATGCCCATTGTGTGCGTACTTAGTACATGGTTTTACATTACATTTCATGCTATGTATGCCCATTGTGTGCGTACTTAGTACATTGCTTTACATTACGTTTTATGCTATGTATGCCCATTGTGTGCGTACTTAGTACTTATTTCACATTACATTTCATGCTATTTATGCCCATTGTGTGCATACTTAGTACATCACTTTACAATACATTTCATGCTACGTACGCCCATTGTGTGCATACGTAGTACATTATTCTACATTGCATTTCTGTTGCATATGCTCATCCAGCATATGAACACATTATACTACATTTTGAACCGTTGTAACCATTTGACTATGTGAACCGTCTAAACCCTTGATTATATGAACCGTTCATAACCATTGAACCGTGTGAACCAGTTGTATCTGTTGACATGATTTACATTTGACAATAGACATTCGACTATACATGAACATTTCTACAATTGTTAAACACTTCATCTTGATGGTTTGGTTTGAGCAAGTGATCTAAGTAACGAGGCATGTGTAATATGATACAAGCATGGTGGATACGCCGCTGGTACTTCCTATATATAAGTGTTTGTATGGTATTACATATCGTAGCGTCACTTGAATCATTTCAATTTGAGACATATAACATTTTATACAAATAACACACTTTTCACGAGACATTGATTTACAAACGACTTATCTTATACAAACTCATTTTACATGGTTATCCATTTAACCATACAGTGTTCTCTTATTTATACATATCATCTGATCTTATCGTTTTCAAATGATTTACAAGACAAAGCAAATTACAAGGTTCATGACTAAACATTTTCTCAAACATAAGTCATGAATTCCGTTTTCACAAAACCAATGTATCTCACAGGCATTTTTATGCTGACGTACCTATTTTCACATGTGTTTTCAGGAGATGATGCATAGGACTTATCAAGACATACTTAGGCGGACCTGTGCCTTAGTGACTTAAAAACGAGACAAGAACTAGTTAATTTATGTTATGAAATCTTTGGTTCTTGTTTAAAACGATGTAAACTTTCATGTTTGATTAATAAAACGACACTTCAATTGCCATGGATTTGAAACAATTGATTCTGTTACAACACTCCCCGACGTTTCCGCCACGTTTTGTATGTTCTACGTGGTCGGGGTGTGACAATAGCCTTTCTAACCAAGCAAAATGAAGAAAGATTGGCTCTTGCAGCTTCTATGCTTAGCAACTTGGATGCTTTCTTAGCAAGTGATCTTTTGCCCCCATCTATTCTAGCTACTAAAATTAATCAAGTTATTGAAGAAGATATAGAAGAGCTGGATGTGTCTCGGAACTTAGCAATGGCAACATTTAGAGCTGAAAAGTTTCAGAAAAAGTTTGGTAGTCGTCCTATGTTAAATCTTCGCACTGGACCTATGAGAGACGAGTTGAGATGTTATAGATGTCATGAGCCGAGACACTTTGTGAGGGATTGCAAGAAGACACTAGTGGGGTATGTTCCGAGTCAGACAGCTGCTGGTCAGAACCCTGAAAGATCAATGGTCCCTGTTACACCTGCTCAAACTTCAACAAGCCAGGGAGATACTGCAGCAGGAAAGGCTTTGATGGCTCAAGAGCAACAAGGTTTCAATTGGGCAGATGTTGTGGCACACGTGGAATCGCTCAAGATCTTTGAAGCTGCACAAGTCAGTCACTGCTTGATGATGGCACAGACTGAGGAACCTAAATCGCTCTCTGAAACGGTAAATTCTCTTATATGTTCTGAGCATTGTAGAAATAAAATTGCACAGATGAGAGCATATAACTTTGCTTGAATTAATGATTACAATAGTGCCATGTCAAAGTGCATTAGACTTCGAGAGAACAATAAGTTACTCTATGACAAGATTGAAACACTAAAGAAGGACATAACTCAGCCTAACTTGGATGTCAATCAACAACAATGTTGGGTCCATAATTACAAAAATAAACTTAATGTAAAAACCATGGAATGTGATTCTATGAGAGCTGAGTTAGAACTTCTGACTGGTAAGTATCAACATAATGAGTTAAACATAAAGAAGTTTGATACTTCCAGGGACACTATTCGTAATATGTGCAATGTGCATCTGGCATATAAAGAGAACAAGGGTAAGGGTTTGGGTTATAAATAGGTTCCACCTCCATATAATCATAACTATTCTAGAATGCCCTCTACTGAGCAAGAGCTAGAAAACGAAAAATATGATTTATGGCAAAACAAGTGATTATGTTCCATCGGAACCTTTCAAACCAAAGAATGCCAGACCCACTGATTTTCAAAAGCTCATGATTTTTGTTAAAAACATGGATTTTAGTAAAAAAAAAATGTTCGAATGAATCAATTGGTAAATCCGAACAAGAAAAGGAGTTAGTGGAAACGCCTACAAAGGAGCCCCAAGAAAATCGAATTGTGATTCTGTAGACAATACTAATTGTTTTAGTTTATGTGCAGAGTCAGTGATATTTGAAGAGCAATCTGAAGTGGATGATGAACCACATTCGAATGTTACTAATGATTCGAATGATTCTTTATACGTTGAACATAACTTTTACGTTTGGGACTTTATTCAGTCTATGCTTGCTGAGACTAGGGTTTTTTATGACAATTTTTCTGATGATGTTGCTAAAACTGAAAATTTAGATTATGTGGTTTTAAATGCTGATTGTGGTGATACTGTTTTACTAGATGAGCCTGGTGCATCTGCTGATAAATTCAAAACATCTGTTTTGAATGATTCAGACAAATGTTCTAGTATGTCTAAAACATCAACTGATGCCTCAGAATCCTCTGAACATGATGAAGTTGAAAATATTACTGTGTCTGATTGTGTGAATGAAATAATTAATGAATAGGGACTGATAATCTGACAATCAGACTGCAGATTCTGGTACATCAGATAATGAGTATAGTGTTTCTGAAGATTCTGAATTTACTGCCAAGTCTGAATCAAATGTTTTAGAAACAAATGATAGCACAACTGCTTCAAACGAAAATTGCTCATCATCTAACGAACCAGAACCAGCTGATCCCAAAAGCTCAGATTCTGAAGAGGAGGTTTCTAAAGAAACTGAGTCTGTAGAATCTGCTCCTTCAAGAAAAAGCGATCACGCAAAAATAAAAAGCAGAAAAAATACACCACAAGATAAAAATTATTTAGATACAATAAAAGAAAAACAAAAGGAAAACCCAACTCAGAAGCAAACTGAAACTCAGTTGAAGGGTAAAGTTATCGATACTCACTCTTGTGCTGATGATTGTGAGCAGGTTTCATCCAAGATCAAACATGCACATAAGCAATCAACACCAAGTGGAAAGAAGAGAACCAATCAGCTCCCTAGAATAACCCAAGTTGAACTGAATGTCTTTTTCCCAAAAGACAAACTTGTTTTAATTGTGGAATTCCGGCATATAGCTAGAAACTGTGTTCATCATCCTTTCGTGCATTACTACTCAAGTAACATACATCATTAGATGGCTATGCATTATCGACCCAATGGAGATCGATTCACTTAAGCCAAGCCCTCTGATGGAGACTAGAATCTTGCAAAGAAAAATAATCAAAAGTTTTCAAACACAAATAGTTTCCAATATCAGTCAATGAAATCAAAAGCAACATCTACAACGAAAACTGCTTCAAACAACACTGATTCTAAAATTTGGAAACCCAAAATTCTTGCTAGATCTCAGTCTCAGTATTCACAGTCGTCAAAATCATCGTCCTCCTCTCAAACCTCAACTACTACTAAAAATCATATGATCTTTCGGGAGGTTTCTTACACAAACAGTGATGGTTAACCCAGATCAACAATGGTCTGGGTTTCAGTTTCTAATTAATCCCATTGTATGTACATGAACAGCTATGGAGGGCTGTCGTCAGACTTTGGTTCGTTGATAGCGGCTGTTCCAGGCACATGACATGAGACATTTCCCAGTTGAATGACATAAAAATATTTGATGGTGGATTTATCAACTTTGCGGTAGGGGAAACTGGAAGAATAACAATGAAGGGTACAGTAAAAAACGGGTGTTCTTAGCTTCTCAGATGTCAATTATGTTCCAGAACTGAAACACAACCTTTTGAGCGTATCTCAGATGTGCGATAAAGGCTTGGATGTCTTGTTCACCAAAAGTGGATGTGTAGTTTTGAAGCCAGGGATTGTTATACCGGGTGATTGGTTACTAATTGAAGTAGAACGTAGGGGAAATGCTTATGTCATTTGTCACAACCCCCGACCCTACCCTGGGTAGGAGCCGTGGGCAGATACAAGTGGTACCGGTGTTTATTAAGATTGTCGCATCCGAAAATTTATCAGGACCGGGTGTCAGGAAAAATATCAGAGATTTTAAAACACCGAAATTCTCATTTCATAAGTTGTGGGATAAAACCCGTATTTACATAAAGGATTTTTCATGGAATAAACCCTTAATTACAAAATACGTTTTATTCAGGTTTACATAGCCACTTATTTAAGCTTGAGTCCTTCATAGCACTTTTTCTTCTCTTCACAGTAAATCACCTGAAACGTGTTTTAAAACATTTGATCAGCGCAAATACTGGTGAGTTCATTCAATTCTTGTAAAAGACACAGTATTGTAATTTACAGCATTAAGAGTTTTTACATTTATTTATATCTTTCAGTTACCCACAGTACTTGTCACTCGCCCATTTCGGTGACTTTGGTCATATTACTATTGGCTAACCCTTTGTCCAATAGTAACGCTTATCAAGTAATGTATACAATACCCCACATACCGGCTGTAATATCAGAATACAAAAACCACTGTAAATACAACTAGAAAACATTTAGGGTTTTGAAAGCATTTTAATAAAAGAGAATGACTCACTTTGCAAAATTAGGGTTTCTGTAACAGCCTCCTGGTCTAAATCTCGGTTTCCTAATTAAACACACAATGAACACGTATTAGTGTATTAACTCAATTCAACTTTAACGATAATCACGAGATCCAAACCACAACGTGATGATAAAGTATAGCCATATACAGGCAGCACTTAAACATCCGTTGATTTGGTTTCAGATCGATCGGACAGGGTACCATACCAATGATTCGAGTTAGCACGCTGATTACAGGCAGAGGTTTAGAACTTCAGGTATAATAGTAGTATAACGAGAGAGAAATAAAAGAAATGTATCAACCCGACTTTCCGGGTCATTACTTGTATCTGTCACTCTTTACTTAATTAACTTGTACTCTCGAGATTCCGATTATCGCTAAGGGTTATGCTACAACTTTAACTATATTCTACAATGCGTTCACTTTATTCAAAACGCAGTTATCGCATTTAACGTAGTTTACAACGCATACTATTTAAGACACATTTTATCGCATATTACATCGATTGTTTATACTAAACGCTATCGCAACGCTATCTCAACGCAAACGCAACGCAGACTCGAAGCGCAGATCAGCGGTAATTCGAGTCGGTAGGCCACCTTACCAATTCTTTCTGAAATCTTAAAGGGACCCACGTAACGTGGCACTAGTTTCCCTTTCTTGCGAGTCGGATCACCCCTTTCCATGGTGAAACCTTTAAGAGGACGTGATCTCCAACTTCGAACTCTAGGGGCTTGCGGCATTTATCGGCGTAGTTTTTTTACGACTCTGAGCTTTCAGGAGATTGTCTCGTATTTGGAGAATCTTGTCTGTCGTTTCTTGGAATAACTCGGGACCGCTGATCTGTGCGTCTTCGATCTCGTGCCAAACAATAGGCGATCGACATTTTCTACCGTATAGTGCCTCAAAGGGTGCATTTGAATACTAGCGTGATAACTGTTACTATACAAAAAATTCTACTAAGGGTAAATGCGAATCCCAATTACCACCAAAATCTATAACGCACGAACGAAGCATGTCTTCGAGGGTGCGGATCGTGCGCTCAGTCTGACCGTCGGTCTGGGGATGGAATGCGGTACAGAGATTGAAAGTGGTACCGAGAGCGGATTGGAATGTCTCCCAGAGACGTGAGGTAAAACGACCATCGCGGTCAGAGATGATGTCACGAGGTGTCCCGTGCCGACAAATGACTTCGTCGGTATAGATTCGTGCTAATCGTTCAACCTTAAAGTCTTCTCGTATCGGAATGAAATAAGCTGATTTCGTAAGACGATCAACGATAACCCAAATGCTATCGTGACCAGAAGGCGTTCGGGGGAGTTTTGTAATAAAATCCATGGTGATACTTTCCCATTTCCACATCGGGATTTTGGGTTGTTCGAGTAAACCAGAGGGTCGTTAATGTTCAGCCTTAACCTTCGAGCAAGTTAGGCATTTCGAGACATACAAAGCGATATCCTTTTTCATGCCCGACAACCAATACCTAGAATGGAGGTCCTAGTACATCTTGTCGGCACCGGGGTGAATGGAGTATCGAGATTTGTGGGCTTCAGTCAACAATATCTCCCGGAGGTTATTGCAACTAGGAATCTAAATACGGTCGAGATAATGATAGATGCCGTTCGATTTCATCACTAGCTGAGTTTCGATACCACACTTCATTTCCTCTTTCAAGGTATTCTCAATGAAGCATGCGTGCTGAGTGTCGCGAATTAGGTGTGACAACTGGCACAAAACCGGTAATTTCCGTATAGTTTTAATTATTATCTATTATCTGCAATTATGTGCTAAAATATCAACATTGTCTGATTACATGCTATACATGTGAATTCATGCACGTTTTATACTTCAAATATTGCTTTATGCATTACTTTTAGCGTTGCGTCAGAAAGACTAAACTCACCGGTAAGACATACTGTGTCAACAGTTCTACAGAAATCAGTCAGATAATAGAATTAGGGCCTAGGAGTAGGTCCAACATCTAAAATACATTAAAACCCAAGTGTGGATACAAGGGTTATCATATAAACTTTCCGGAAGCTAAACTATGCACTAAAAGACACTCGAAACGCACCTTAAATGCAGAATTCAGCATAAATCAGCACTAATTCAGCTATAATAAGCTTTTAAACACATTAATATCATGTAGAATTTATGTTTTATTGTCCAAAATAACTTACAAAGTGTCGGGAATTAAAACTGCCACAAAAAGTGCTTCATGCTTAGTGAAACTGCGCAATTCAGCACTTTAACGAACCGAACAACCGGACAATAACCGGGACATCAAAATTTGACTAGAAGTAATGTTTTTTATGATATTAAACTAGTATTGATGCTAGAACACCTTAAACATCATAAAAACACCTAAACATACTTAAACTAACTTAAACCCCCTCGTTTACACTTTAAACCCTTAACTTCCCAAATTTTACACTTTACCTCCCCCCCTTCACCCATGTCCGGCCCTAATGGGCCCCCCCTTGTCTTTTGATTATTTTATTTATCTTGTCTCCTAATTTGAGTGCACATGATCTTTAAAGGAGATTTGATGTTGGAACTTTTATTATAAAACTCTAAGAGTAGTAACCATTGTTCTTTATCACAACACCACTTCATCTTCTTCCTTGTTTCCTCCCTAACTCTCGGCTCACCATCACCACAATACCACCACCATTTTCAAGCATCAACCTCACAATCCAAGCTTACTAGAAGGTGTATGGAGGCCATTTAAGAAGGTGTATGGTGCTAGAACTTGAAGGACCACCTTGTGGAGCTTTTAACCTCGCATTTTCTTCCTTGTTCATCATCTTCATTCTTGTGCCACTTCCCTAGCCATTAGAGCTAGTAGTAAGCTTCTTGATCACTAATTTAAGTCATGTTTATGTTATATACAAGTTTCACCATCTAAACAACTTAACTTCTAACGATAAAAATGAAAAGATCTAACATATTCATGAAGAAAATAAGTGATTACATGAATTTTTAATGTATGTAATGAAGTTGTTGATGTTATATCTTGTGTTTATGTTTAGATCAAATATGTTAAAGCTTAGATCTAACAAGTTTAACCATGGATCTTGAAGGATCTATGGTTAAACTTGAAGATTAACATATGAAGCATTATGTGAACATGAAAAATGAATTTTGATACATAATCTTGTAATCTTGAAGTAACAAAGTGTGTGTAGAACTAATTTTTGAAACTAAAATTTATGGAAAGTTTGTTAAAAATTTAACATAAAGCTTTGACCTTGAAAGATCCATGGTTAATCATGATGTTAAAATGATGATCTTTCTAATAAACATAAAAGTGGACTTAGAACACGATTTACGTACTTTAAAGACCATTAAACTCATGGATGAGTTGGTTAATAAAATAAAGTTTCATAAAAGTTTGTTTAAAATACTCAAGAACACTTATTTTTGGAAAGATCATAATATGTAAGGTGTAGATCTAAAAGACTAGACATTTTTTAACAAGAATCAAGTTCACCATGATGTTTCATATAAAGAAATAAGTATATGTTGTTGGTGATTATTGTTGGAAAATTGTTTTGGTGTTGAAAAGAAAATAAACACATGTTTTGAAAACATGGGAAACCTCCATTTTTAGGGGAAACTATGTCAAAATTTTTATAAAATTTTGACACTTAGAAAAATATAAGTCTTGGTGAAACTTATCCCCTAAAAATTCACCTAAAAATATTTACCAAGGTTTCCCTATTTTTTGTAAGAAATTACAAGTTAAGAAATGAATATTTTCTTCAAGTAAAAATTAATATGAAGTATGTATATTTTTAGGAAAAATATATATATATATATTTAGTGATCACCAAATTTTGTGCTAAGTGTATATTATGTGTATTATAAGGAGTAGTGTACTGTAACGCCCCAAAAATGTTAGCAAGAAAATAAATATACAAAATAAATAAAGAATGTAACTTGGTTAATGAAACATGACTAAATGGTAGCTAATTAAGTGATAAAGTCTAACTTAAAACATATTATCAAAATAGGAGGACTAAAGTGCAAATATTAAACAAATAGGGATTTAATTAGTAAAGGAAAAGAAAAACACCATGTCTGGTGTTGGGATCGATCGAACAAGGGCAGGGAGAGGGTGAATAACCCTAAACTCAAGAAATCAAGAATTGAAGCTAAAATCTCAAGGAAAATTCGATGCATGAGCCCTTCTTTGCGAAAATCTAACCCTAATTATTGAAGTGGTAAGTTTAATTTGCTGAATTTGTGAATTGTTGAAAAGGGGGTAAAACCCAATCTCGATTCCTTGTGTAAATTGTGATAAATCTGAGTTAAAACTTGCTTTTAGAACAAGAATCATGCTTGAATTTAGGATTGTATGAAAAATGTAGTGAAAACCCACTTTGTAAAGATTATGTTACTAATAGGAGGTTCATAAGGAATATGATCATGTTTTAGTTGATATGTGAAATTGTTGTGATGCTTGAATGCTAGATAAACTGAATTTAGAATGGGAATTATGTGAATTTAGAGGAAGGTGATTTTGTGTGGTGATAAGCTAATAGGAACATGCTTAATAGACTTGTACCTTGAACCTTAAATATGATGCCTACCAAGTGTTTGATGAAATGCATAAAAGATGAATGTATATGAAAATAGTAGAAAGAATTGATAAACTAAGTGAAAGAATGAATGTTCTAATGTAGGCGTGAAAGAAGAAGGCACAAGCACTAAGCAAGCGGAAGGAGCACGAGATCGAGGTATGTTTCGTTTTATACGAATCTTTATTATATTTCCCATTTATATTAAATTTAATGTAAAGCTATCCTTGTATAACGAACGTGACAATGTAGTAAGTAAGCGACAAATCCCTTGTGGATTTGGGTATGTTAACGAAAGTAATGTTGAGTTATGCTAAACCCAATTTCACGGGTTGAAGGTGTATGCTTAACTCTCTACGAGAGTGTTTATGCTAAACCCAATTTCACGGGTTGAATGTGTACGCTTAACTCTCTACGAGAGTGTTTATGCTAAACCCGATTCCACGGGTCGAACGGTATGCTTAACTCTCTACGAGAGTGTTTATGCTAAACCCAATTACACGGGTCGAATGTGTATGTCAAACTCTCTACGAGAGTGGTTATGCCTAACCCAATTATTGGGTTGTTGTATGCTTAAGAGTAAGAAGGTTTTATATGGATAAAGCTAAAACGAAAGATTATGATTTTCTATGAAGATAACTAACTTTTTAAATTGTGAATGTTAGTGTAGGTAAAGCACCTCTATAGGCGATTCGGAGATATGGGACGAGCACATGTTCAAGCCTTATGATACCAAGCGCTTCCGCAACTTATATGCATACTTTTGGGTCGTGTTTGTTACTTGTTAAACTTTGCTGAAATGTTTTAGAATTGAAAACTTGTCGTTTTTGTTGGGATGGTTTTATGTAAAATGGGTCGTATTGTAAACGTTGTAAGTTATGTCAAAACAGGGGGTATGCTCGTTTTACAAACGGGTCATGCCCAAATTTTGTAAAAATTTTCTATTAAGCGTCAAAGTTGTATTTTAATGTCCGAAAGATCTTGCTTAGCATGTAAACTAGTATTTTAAAGAAAGCGGTCCTAACAAGTTGGTATCAGAGCCAAGGTTTGAGAGATTCGAGCTTTCAACGCAATGCTTGAACTCAAACCCATGGCTCGTTCGAAAGTGTGCTCGCTCCAAAATCTCCAATGAGGTAATAATGTATGATTCCGATAAATGCTAGTATATGTAATGAGTTCGAGATATAAAAATTTAGTTAAGGATGTGAAGTAATTAGTATGGGTGGCAAAACAATGAATTCCAGGTACCATATGGCTGGAAAAACGAAATCGAGAAAGAATTAAAACATTAAAAAGGAAGCTGCAGCGGATAGGCAAACGGCTGGCCGTCGCCGACGGCCAGACACCCGTCGCCGACGCCGCACCCTCATCCGACGCCTTAACACCCTGCCGACGGGTGAACATGTCCGACGGCCATTATACGAGCCCGTCGCCGACGGGCAACATAGCCGTCGCCGACGGCTCATCTAATGTTGAAGCGCTGAATTGTTTTGTTTTTCATGTTTTGTGTTACCGGTTTGTTCGAAGGCTTATTTCTTGGCTACGTTGTGCCTATATAAGGTTTAACAAGTGTATGTAATCACTAATAGCGAACACAACGAGAATGGATTCGTAAGAATCAAAAGAAAACGAAGCAAACGATATGAAATGGATTAAGTGAATGATGATTAAGTGAATGATGATTAATGATTAATGATATGCTGAATGATGATTAAATTGTATTAAACGAAATATTAACATTGTGTAGATGGCTGATGCAAGAAATATTAACGATGAAAATGACGATAACAATGATGTGGCTAGACAAGAAGCATTCGAGAACAGAGTTACAGAAGTAGCGGAAGGGGTTATACAAGCCAATCTTCCACGGTTGGCTCAAGAAGTAGAAAGCCGAGTTCTGGGGGTTGTGGATGCTATGATGACCAGTAGGTTCGAAGAGTTGAAGGAATTAATCGAAGGATCCAAGGGTAGAGGTAAGGAACGAAGGTGCACTTATAAGGATTTTATGGCATGCCATCCGATGATGTATGACGGTAAAATAGATCCTGTTGAATGTCAAAGATGGATCTCGAACATAGAGGCGGTCTTTATACGAAGTAGGTGTGATAAGGAGGATCAAGTGATGTTCGCTACCGGTTTACTAACCCATCAGGCGAAGGATTGGTGGGATGCTCACAGCAAGGAGGTAGGCGAAGACAGACTGCAAGTTATGACTTGGCAGGAGTTTAAGGGGCCCTTCATGAGATATCATTGCCCTCAGTCGGCTATCGACAAGATTCAGGAGGATTTCTTACGCCTCCAGCAGAAAAACGAATCAGTGAATGAAATAGCAAACAATTTTATGGATAAGATGAAGTTCTGTGGAGAATTGGTAACAACCGAGAGGATGAAGATAAGTCGTTTTTATGGCGTGTTAAAGGCAGAAATTAGAGAGTTCATCACTCCCTCAAAATGTGAAACTCTTGAGGAGCTCATCGATTTAGCACGAGATAGGGAGATCGAGATTAAAAGACAAGAAGAGCGAGGTGAAAAGAGACCGAGTGAAAAGGGTGCAAGTTTCAGCCCATCTAAAAAGGGGAAGTTTCAGGATCAAGGAAGGAAGGGCAAGTCGAAAGGTGGAATTACACCTTGTAAGACGTGTGGGAAGCTCCATACCGGAGAATGTTTGCTAGGCAAAAAGGGGTGCTTCAAATGCGGGAAGGAGGGGCATTCATCTTATCAATGCCCGAACAACCCAAAGACTTGTTTCAACTGTTTTGAAAGGGGGCATATCAAGTCGGAATGCCCGAAGCTTCAGCAAGAAACAAAGAAAGAAGATAAGAAACAAGAGAGTTCTAAGGCGAAGGGGAGAATGTTTCAAATCACATCGGAAGAAGCCAAATCCCAGCCGAATGTGGTTTCAGGTATCTTTTTAATAAACTCAATGCCGGTTTATGTATTGTTTGATACCGGGGCCACTATGTCATTTATCTCTAGTGAAATCGTACAACACCCTTCCTTTAAGATTGAACGGATGTCGATGCCCTTAGAAGTAGAGATAGCCGATAGTAAAAATTATTTGTTGCATGAAATATGTAAAAATTGTAAATTAACCATTGAGGATGAGGAGTTTGCTATCGATCTTATACCCATGATCTTGGGAGAATTTAAGGTAATAGTGGGTATGGATTGGATGTCCCAAAACCACGCAGAGATAAATTGTGAAACCAAAACCATACATCTCCGAGCCCCAAGTGGAAGACGATTAAATGTACAAGGCGAAAGAAAGATGGAAGCGAAGCTATGTACTCTCGTTCAAGCCACTAAGTACGTGCTCAATGGGAGTAGAGCATACTTAGCTTACGTAGTAAATACTCAACAAAGCTTCCCAAAGCTTGAAGATGTTGAAGTCGTGAACGAATTTCCGGATGTATTCCCGGAGGAATTGCCGGGACTCCCTCCTGAGCGAGAAGTGGAATTCAATATCGAATTGAATCCGGGTGCGAAACCGGTCGCGAAGGCTCCCTATAGATTAGCTCCCACGGAAATGCGGGAATTAATGACACAAATACAAGACCTCCTAGACAAAGGCTTTATACGCCCAAGTGTGTCGCCTTGGGGAGCGCCCGTCTTATTTGTTAAGAAGAAAGACGGGTCGATGCGCATGTGCATCGACTATAGGGAGTTAAATAAGCTAACCATAAAGAACCGCTACCCTTTACCTAGAATTGACGACCTTTTTGATCAGTTACAAGGGGCGAGTTGGTTCTCCAAGATAGATATGCGATCGGGGTACCATCAGGTTAGAGTACGAGAAGAAGACATTCCAAAGACCGCATTTAGAACCCGTTACGGACATTATGAGTTTTTAGTAATGTCTTTCGGGTTAACAAATGCGCCGGCGGCATTTATGGACCTTATGAACCGTGTATGCCGACCCATGTTGGATAGGTCTGTGATTGTATTCATAGATGATATTCTGGTCTATTCACGAAGCAAGGATGAACATGCAGTACACTTGCGTGAAGTACTTGAAGTTCTCCGTAAGGAGAAGCTCTACGCAAAATTTTCAAAATGCGCCTTTTGGCTTAGGGAAGTGCAGTTTCTGGGGCACGTAATAAATTCGGAGGGTGTTTTGGTTGATCCTTCAAAGATTGATGCTGTAATGAAGTGGGTTTCTCCGAAAAACCCAACAGAGATAAGAAGTTTTCTGGGTCTTGCGGGATATTACAGAAGGTTCATACAAGATTTTTCCAAGATAGCCTTACCCTTAACAAAATTGACAAGAAAGAAAGAGAAGTTTGTATGGGAAAAAGAACAGGAGGAGGCTTTTCGAATGTTAAAAGAGAAACTATCAAGTCCCCCGATCTTAACATTACCAGACGGAACCGAAGACCTGGTGGTCTATTCAGACGCTTCACACCAGGGATTGGGTTGTGTTCTAATGCAAAAAGGGAGAGTTATCGCTTATGCTTCGCGACAATTGAAGCCTCATGAGGTGAACTACCCCACACATGACTTGGAATTAGCGGCGGTAGTGTTTGCATTAAAGATTTGGAGGCATTATCTATATGGGGCAAAATGCACCATTTACTCGGACCACAAAAGCCTTAAATATTTCTTTGAACAGAGAGACCTAAATATGAGGCAGCGGAGGTGGTTGGAACTTATCAAAGATTATGATTGTGATATCCTCTACCATCCGGGGAAGGCAAATGTAGTAGCCGATGCATTAAGCCGTAAAGAGTATCCACCTCCCATAAGAGTGAAATCCATGAAGATGATAGTTACGCCACGATTACTCGAGGCGATACGCGAATCCCAGATAAAGTCGCTCGGAGCGAAAGACCTGAAGAGGGAACGACTAAAAGGTGTGATCGATAATCTAGAAGAAAATTCGACCGGGCTTAAGACGCGGTTCGGCCGAATTTGGATTCCGCGATTCTGCGAAGTCAAAGCTGCCTTGCTCGACGAGGCACATAAGTCTCGATATTCGGTCCATCCCGGGGCTACAAAGATGTATCGGGACTTGAAAGCCAATTATTGGTGGCCGGGTATGAAGCGTGACATAGTTAAATACGTCGCAAAATGCTTAACATGCTCCCAAGTGAAAGTAGAACATCAAAAGCCGTATGGGAAATTACAACCTTTGGAGATACCGGTATGGAAGTGGGAGGAACTAACGATGGATTTGATAACCAAACTTCCTAAAACAAAGAAAGGGCACGATACCATATGGGTAATCGTAGACCGACTTACAAAAAGTGCTCACTTTTTACCCATCAAAGAAGCTTACTCTTCCGAGAAAATGGCAGAAATTTATATAAACGAGATCATATCCCGTCATGGAGTGCCCGTGTCGATTGTCTCGGATCGGGACACTAGATTTACTTCTCGTTACTGGCGGAAGTTTCACGAGAGTGTGGGTACGAAGTTGCACATAAGTACCGCCTACCACCCTCAAACTGACGGCCAGTCAGAAAGAACCATTCAAACGCTCGTTGATATGTTGAGGGCGTGTGCCTTAGATTTTGGGGGAAGTTGGGACGACCAATTGCCACTGGTCGAATTTTCTTATAATAACAGTTACCATAGTGGTATTCAAATGGCACCTTACGAACTATTATACGGGAGAAAATGTAGGACTCCCGTATGTTGGGGCGAAGTGGGACAAAGGGAGTTTGCACCAAGTGATTTAATAGCAGTAACGAATGAAAAGATCGAAATGGTTAGAACAAGGTTGAAAGCAGCTCAAGATCGGCAAAAAGCTTATGCAGACAAGAGAAGGCGTCCTATCGAGTTCCAAGTTGGAGATTTTGTCTTGCTAAAGGTGTCCCCATGGAAGGGTATAATCCGTTTTCGCAAACGGGGAAAGTTAGGTCCTCGTTACATCGGGCCGTTTAAAATCTTAGCTCGGGTTGGAAGGGTTGCGTATCGACTAGAATTACCGCCTGCTTTAGACGGGATTCACCATACCTTCCACGTGTCACAATTGAGAAAGTGCCTTGCGGATGAGACAGCACTAGTACCTCTTGATGATATTGAGTTGGACGAAGGGTTAAATTATGTCGAAAGGCCCATAGCCATTAAGGATTTCAAGGTGAAGAATCTCCGCAACAAAGCTGTTAAACAAGTGTTGGTACAATGGCAGCACCGGAAGGGTTCGGATCTTACGTGGGAAGCAGAAGACGAGATGAGGAGGCACTATCCTTTTCTTTTCGGTATGTCAATATTTAAATTATGATCAGGTTTCGGGGACGAAACCTCCTTTAAGGGGGGTAGACTTGTAACGCCCCAAAAATGTTAGCAAGAAAATAAATATACAAAATAAATAAAGAATGTAACTTGGTTAATGAAACATGACTAAATGGTAGCTAATTAAGTGATAAAGTCTAACTTAAAACATATTATCAAAATAGGAGGACTAAAGTGCAAATATTAAACAAATAGGGATTTAATTAGTAAAGGAAAAGAAAAACACCATGTCTGGTGTTGGGATCGATCGAACAAGGGCAGGGAGAGGGTGAATAACCCTAAACTCAAGAAATCAAGAATTGAAGCTAAAATCTCAAGGAAAATTCGATGCATGAGCCCTTCTTTGCGAAAATCTAACCCTAATTATTAAAGTGGTAAGTTTAATTTGCTGAATTTGTGAATTGTTGAAAAGGGGGTAAAACCCAATCTCGATTCCTTGTGTAAATTGTGATAAATCTGAGTTAAAACTTGCTTTTAGAACAAGAATCATGCTTGAATTTAGGATTGTATGAAAAATGTAGTGAAAACCCACTTTGTAAAGATTATGTTACTAATAGGAGGTTCAAAAGGAATATGATCATGTTTTAGTTGATATGTGAAATTGTTGTGATGCTTGAATGCTAGATAAACTGAATTTAGAATGGGAATTATGTGAATTTAGAGGAAGGTGATTTTGTGTGGTGATAAGCTAGTAGGAACATGCTTAATAGACTTGTACCTTGAACCTTAAATATGATGCCTACCAAGTGTTTGATGAAATGCATAAAAGATGAATGTATATGAAAATAGTAGAAAGAATTGATAAACTAAGTGAAAGAATGAATGTTCTAATGTAGGCGTGAAAGAAGAAGGTACAAGCACTAAGCAAGCGGAAGGAGCACGAGATCGTGGTATGTTTCGTTTTATACGAATCTTTATTATATTTCCCATTTATATTAAATTTAATGTAAAGCTATCCTTGTATAACGAACGTGACAATGTAGTAAGTAAGCGACAAATCCCTTGTGGATTTGGGTATGTTAACGAAAGTAATGTTGAGTTATGCTAAACCCAATTTCACGGGTTGAAGGTGTATGCTTAACTCTCTACGAGAGTGTTTATGCTAAACCCAATTTCACGGGTTGAATGTGTACGCTTAACTCTCTACGAGAGTGTTTATGCTAAACCCGATTCCACGGGTCGAACGGTATGCTTAACTCTCTACGAGAGTGTTTATGCTAAACCCAATTACACGGGTCGAATGTGTATGTCAAACTCTCTACGAGAGTGGTTATGCCTAACCCAATTATTGGGTTGTTGTATGCTTAAGAGTAAGAAGGTTTTATATGGATAAAGCTAAAACGAAAGATTATGATTTTCTATGAAGATAACTAACTTTTTAAATTGTGAATGTTAGTGTAGGTAAAGCACCTCTATAGGCGATTCGGAGATATGGGACGAGCACATGTTCAAGCCTTATGATACCAAGCGCTTCCGCAACTTATATGCATACTTTTGGGTCGTGTTTGTTACTTGTTAAACTTTGCTGAAATGTTTTAGAATTGAAAACTTGTCGTTTTTGTTGGGATGGTTTTATGTAAAATGGGTCGTATTGTAAACGTTGTAAGTTATGTCAAAACAGGGGGTATGCTCGTTTTACAAACGGGTCATGCCCAAATTTTGTAAAAATTTTCTATTAAGCGTCAAAGTTGTATTTTAATGTCCGAAAGATCTTGCTTAGCATGTAAACTAGTATTTTAAAGAAAGCGGTCCTAACATGTACTAGGGACTTGAAAATACCCTAAATACTCCCAAGGAGTATGAATACAAAAATACACATACAAATACATGAGAATACATAAATATACAAGTATACAAAAATTCCTCACAAGGAAATACATGGACAAATACAAGAAAATATATATTAATGAAAATACATTTCTTGACACATTATCTAACTTGGACAAGTTATGAATTTAAAAATGTATTTTTGGACAAAAATATATAACATGTACCAAGTATTAGAATTTATACAAAAATCGGGTGTCTAACAAGAATAACCATATATATATTTTATAGCATGACAAAATATATATATTTCATACAAGTCTTAAAAATATATTATTTTTAAGAAATATAATTCCGGAAAGTAATAAAAATCAAAGTATTGATTTTTGGTGAAGAATACAAAATACACAAGTATTTACATAAAATACAAGTAGACTTTCCTAAGTATACTTGTACAAAAATAATATTGAAAATATTTTTTTCACAAAATACTTATATTTATTTTTGAGAAAATAATATAAATAACATACTTGAAAGGTTAAAAATATAAATTATTTTTAACCCTTATTACCTTGACAAGAAGACGTATAAACAAATATAAACTCAAAGTTGTGACAACCCAAGATTTCAAGGTCTTTTCCATACACATCACTGACTTCACAATCCTGTTTTTACAATTTGATTTACGTGGTGTCGTGTGTGGTTTATCTGAATGATTAATGTTTTGTGCTTGGGTGTTAAATGTAAAATGTGTAGCTTTGTGATTGATTAATAGTTATGTGATATGTGTGGTGTTAAATATAGTTTAATTAAAGTTTAATAAAAGGTTCTTCGTCACTAGTCTCTCCCGACGAAAAATGGGATTTTTCGCCATCATTAATCTCGACGAAAAAGGGATCTTCGTCGAAGGAGAGTTTCGTCGGATAGGTGACTTGGCCCAATCTATTTCACGGCCCAACTGTTTAGATTATGTATAACCCTTGTAACTGTTAAGACGTAAACCAAAAATCCTAAAGTCTTCCTTTCTTTCTTGTTCGACGGCAAACCCTCTTCGAAGCTCTTTCTCGTTTGGAGTACCTCCCTCTTTATCTCTCGGTTAGTATGTAAACAAGAATTGATCTGTTATTCATTCATTGCTTGTTATGAGTCGATTAATATTGATGGTTATGAGTTTTGTTATAGATTTAGGCTTTGTTAGAATTCTGTAAATATGATTGATTGTATAACCAAGTGATGTTGATGTATAAGTTGCATGATAATAGAACTTTTGATGAAACTTCTGCTATAACAAACTGCTTGATGATACGAATGTGTACATGATATTGAAAATCGGTGATTTAGGGTCCACCGAAATAATTGTGCATAGGCCGGAGTTGAACGAGAATGAGGACATTAGCGGCTGTTAATATTGCTCATGATTATGTTTATGTGAATTAAACAAACATGTTGTTAATCTTGTTAGTCTTGATGAACGGCGATGATTAGGGTTTGTGAATAATTGTTTCAATCTTGTTAATCATGAATGTGAAACTGATGGACCGAAAATTAGGAGATCGTGTGTAACTGATGTTGTGATTATGTTTCGTGGAATGACTTTGATGAACATTAGTGATAGTTCGTCACATTCTGGTCACGACGAAGGATCGATACTTAGTCACTATTAGTCACGACGAAGAAGGTATATTTCGTCACCTGCAACCCCGACGAACAACGGGGTACTTCGTCGTCGTGTTTCTGACGAACAACTTGAAGTTTCATCGACATGCCTTCGACGAAGAATGGGGATCTTCGTCAAAGTGAAGGTTCTTCGTCGATTTCCCACTGGGATGATTATGATAATAAATATTGATGCTTATGCATATTATCTGAGTACATGATAATACTGGTTAAGAATAAGGAACTTGTTTTGACTCGTGTAACATTCACATGGATATGTTGACTAGTATGGGAACTAAATACCTGTTATATGTAATACTGTTTTGTGTGAACTATTATGATACACATGTTGATAGATGTCAATGTGCATTAGAAATAATTGTTACTTGTGATGAAAAACTTGGTTTCATTCATAGGACTAGTAGACCCAACTGTTATGTGTTGTTGTGTATACAGACTGGATACTTGATTCATGTTATATGGTAAACTTGGTGATGAATACAGTCTGCGTGAAATACGTGATTTAATCTGTTACGAAACTGATAATATTGTTAATCACGGTAGGGTTGGTTGATTAACTTGAATGGGTAATTTGTTAAATACCGAGCAAATCCAAGGTGAGTTCACTGCTCTTTTTCCAAGCATGCGTCCCGGGGAGGGACATCTGGTAAACGTTCCGGGGAGGAATGTCGGGTTATTGGGTTTGACTGTAATGTTGAACTTGGGATGTTGGTTAATACACTCATATCTATCACTTAAGTCCCTTCTACCGATTTGTTGCCGGGGAGGCAATGGGGTATTAGTTAATAGCGCTATTTAGGTTTGGCACCCTCACACCGTGACACTAACCCGCCTCAGGAGGCGAAAACTCTTGCAACCATGAATGACGCTCCTGCCAAAAGATACCTGGGCACTCTGCCCATTTGCAACAATTGCAAGCGTCATCACGAAGGAGTTTGTCGCATTCCAAAATGCGACAAGTGTGGAAAACTAGGTCATTTTACTGAGGATCGTTGGGGAAAAGGAAAGAACAGGAATGGAAACCGCCATGGTGCTGGAAATGGGAACAATGGTGGAAATGGAAATGGGGCAATGGTAACCGGAATGGCAATGGAGCTGGGCAAATCCAAGGATGCTTTGGTTGTGGAAGCACGGATCATTTCAAGAAAGATTGCCCAAGGGGAAACAATGTTCAGGCTCGAGCATTTGTGATTGGAGCAAGGAACGCACGCGAGGACCCTAATGTGGTCACCGGTACGTTTCTCATTAACAATCACTTTGCATCCATATTATTTGACACCGGTGCCAATTATAGTTTCATGTCTGTGGAATTTAAACGTATGCTTGGAATAGAATCTCATAGGTTAGATATTCCTTATTCCATAGAACTAGCCAATGGTAAACTTGTTGAATCGGGCGAAGTTGTTAGAGGCTGCACATTAGAACTTGGTGAACGAAGATTTAGCATCGATCTCTTACCTATTCAATTGGGTAGTTTCGATGTAGTGGTCGGAATGGACTGGTTGTCCAAGAACAAAGCTAAAGTTATTTGTCATGAGAAAATCATTCGCATCCCTTTGGCGAATGATGAAACTCTCATTGTGCATGGAGAAAAACGAGACGCGCCTCTGCGAATCATCAGTTGTATGAAAGCACAGAAGTGCTTAAGGAAATGATGCGTCGCTTTCCTGGCACATGTTGTAGACAAGAAGGTTGTGGAACCGAAACTCGAAGACATTCCTGTGGTGAAGGAATTCCCTGATGTTTTTCCCGAAGATCTGCCAGGACTACCTCCGCAACGACAAGTCGAATTCTGTATAGACTTGGTTCCAGGAGCCGCTCCTATAGCCAAGGCACCCTATCAGCTTGCACCATTCGAAATGCAAGAATTATCTACACAACTTCAGGAGTTGTTGGATAAAGGATTCATAAGGCCAAGCTTCTCGCCTTGGGGAGCTCCAGTATTGTTCGTGAAGAAGAAGGATGGGATACTGCGGATGTGTATCGATTACAGAGAACTGAACAAGCTCACAATCAAGAATCGGTATCCACTACCGAGGATTGATGACTTATTTGATCAATTACAAGGATCGAGCTACTATGCCAAGATCGACCTTCGATCTGGATACCATCAATTGAGAATCCAAGAGGAAAGCGTACCAAAGACTGCATTCAGAACACGCTATGGGCATTACGAGTTTCTTGTGATGCCATTCGGACTTACGAACGCGCCAGCGGTATTTATGGATCTTATGAACCGCGTATGCAAACCACATCTCGATAAATTCGTGATTGTATTTATCGATGGTATCCAGATTTACTCGACAAGAAAAGAAGAATATGAGCAACACCTCAGAACCATTTTGGAACTACTGAAAAAAGAGAAACTTTATGCAAAGTTTTCAAAGTGCGAATTCTGGATTCGCGAAGTACAGTTTTTTGGTCACGTTGTGAATGAGAAGGGCATTCATGTAGACCCATCCAAGATTGAAGCAATAAAGAATTGGGAAGCCCCCAAAACCCCAACTGAAGTTCGACAATTTTTGGGCTTAGCGGGCTATTACCGACGATTTATTGAGAGTTTCTCAAAGATAGCCCAACCACTGACAACCCTCACGCAGAAAGATAAGAAGTACGACTGGGGTAATAAGCAGGAAGAAGCCTTCCAGCTACTTAAAAATAAGCTATGCAATGCACCAATACTATCCTTACCCGAAGGCACTGAAGACTTCGTGGTATACTTCGACGCTTCACGACAAGGCAGTGGCGAAGCTTGACCCGAATGACCGGGGGGGGGGGGGTCGAAAACGTATATACCCAAAAATTTCTATAGAACCGGGGGGCCAAAAACGTATATACCAAAAAAAATTTATACAAAAACTACATATATAACACTACTGAGCGAAAAGTTCAGGAGGTCGGGCGCCCCTCCCCGCCCCTTCTATACTTCGCCTCTGCGACAAGGTTTGGGTTGCGTGCTTATGCAGCGCCAAATAGTCATCACTTACGCTTCAAGACAATTGAAGGTGCATGAAAAGAATTACACCACGCATGACTTAGAACTAGGAGCGGTGGTATTCGCCTTGAGGATCTGGCGACACTATTTATATGGTACTCGATGTACGATCTTCACAGATCACAAGAGTCTACAACACATATTTGATCAGAAGGAACTAAACATGCGTCAGCGACGATGGGTCGAGTTACTGAACGATTATGACTGTGAGATTAAGTACCATCCTGGAAAGGCAAACGTTGTAGCAGATGCATTAAGTCGAAAAGAAAGGGTCAAAACCCTAAGGGTTCTAGCATTGGAAATGACTATTCAAACGAACCTCACTGCACGCATTCGTGACGCACAACAAGAGGCTCTTAAGGGAGAAAACCGTAAAGCTGAATACCTCCGAGGTATGTTGAAATATATGGTGCCAAATAAAGAGGGAACCTTATACTTTAAGAAGCGTATTTGGGTTCCGCTCTATGGCGGTATTCGAGAAGTCATCCTGCATGAAGCGCACAAGTCGAGATACTCGATCCATCCAGGATCAGACAAAATGTATCAAGACTTAAAGGATTATTATTGGTGGCCGAGACTCAAGAGCGACGTTGTTGTTTATGTTGGAAAATGCCTAACATGTGCTAAGGTTAAGGCTGAATATCAGAAACCGTTCAGCCTACTGCAATAACCAGAGATACCCATGTGGAAGTGGGAGCAAATCTCTATAGACTTCATAAAAAAATTACCCAAGACCCGTAGAGGGCACGATATGATATGGGTGATAGTTGACCGATTGACGAAATCTACGCATTTCCTACCGATCCGAGAAAAGGATAGCACTGGAAAGCTCGCTGAGATATACTTAAAGGAAATTGTGGCACGTCATGGAGTGCCTATCTCGATTATTTCAGACAGAGATGGACGTTTCGTCTCGAGGATCTGGCAATCATTCCAGGAGGCCTTTGGATCTCAGCTAGATCTAAGCACGGCCTTCCATCCGCAAACAGACGGCCAGAGCGAACGAACCATAAAAACATTAGAAGATATGTTTCGCGCATGTGTTATGGACCTAGGCGGCAACTGGGATACTCATCTACCTTTAGTTGAGTTTTCCTACAATAACAGTTATCATACAAGCATAAAAGCCGCACCGTTTGAAGCTCTGTATGGCCGCAAGTGCCGCTCGCCTTTATGTTGGGCAGACGCTGGAGACAAACGAATGGTTGGTCCTGAATTGTACAAGAGACAACCAACAAGATTATGCAGATCCGAGAGCGTATTAAGGCGGCTCGAGATCGACAAAAGAGCTACGGTTTATCGAAGACGAAAACCATTACAGTTCGAGGTGGGAGACAAAGTTTTATTGAAGGTCTCACCTTGGAAGGGCGTAGTAAGATTTGGAAAATGTGGAAAGCTGAATCCACGATACATCGGACCATTCAAGATCTTAGAAAGAATTGGTACCGTGGCATACAAGTTGGAATTACCGGAAGAACTTAATGGAGTACATGATACGTTCCATGTATCCAACCTCAAGAAGAGTCCAACACAAGAAAACGTGATTATCCCTGCGGATGAAGTGCATATTGATGACACCCTCCGATTTACAAAACAACCCGTTGAGGTTACAGACTAGAAAGTCAACAAGACCAGGAGGAGCATTATCAAACTTGTCAAAGTACGTTGGAACTCTAAGCATGGACCCGAGTACACGTGGGAACGTGAAGACCAGTTTAAAGAAAAGTACCCCCACCTGTTCAAGAAGACTCATGCGAGAGTTAGTTCAGCCTGAATTTCGGGACGAAATTCTTTTAACGGGGGGAGACTATGACAACTGGCACCAAACCAGTAATTTCCGTACACTTTCATTTTTATTTAATGACTGCAATTATGTGCTTAAATGTCAACATTGTATGATTTCATACTATACAAGTGAATTCATGTACGTTTTATACTTCAAAATATTGCTTATTGCATCAATGATAGCGTTGCGTCAGAAATACTTGTAAACTCACCGGTAAGACACATTGTGTCAACAAATCTGCAGAAAGCAGTCAGACAAAAGAATTGGGGCCCGGGGTAGGTCCAACGTCAAGAATACATTAAAACCCAAGAGTACATACAAGGGTTAACATATAGACTTTCTGGAAGCTAAAATACGCACTAAAAAGCACCCGAAACACACTTTAAATGCTGAATTTTACATATTTCAGCAAAATTCAGCATTGTAACAAGATTTTACCATGTAAAAATATGACAAATTGATCCAGAATACTTTCCTAAGTGTCGGGAATTGGAAGTATCACAAAAGAGGACATAAAGGACACTAAACGGTGCAATTTAGCACTTTAACGAACCGGTATTTAACCGAACAACCGGACATTACCCGGAACATCAAATATTACTAGAAGCATCGTTTAATTATTTCTTGGCTAGTTATGGTCCCCGAACATCCTAACATATTAGATAATGCAAGTTACACATTAAACACTAGATGTTTACACTTAACTTCCACTAATTACCCCCTTTATCATTCAAATTACAATTAACCCCCCCATGCCTATTTACGGCCCATATGTGGCCCCCACAACAATATTTCAAAATCATGCTTAAATCCTTCCATAATCTTCTTGGGATTTGACTTGATCTTGTGTGTACTTCTTGAGACATAGGAACCAATGGACATTAGAGTTTAGAATTTATATAATGGACACTAGATCATCATTCACCTTCTCACCACTTCATCTCTCACTCTCTCCCTCTACACCTCTCGGCCGAACACCCTCCCAACACCACCATTATTTTCGATCACCCTTCATCCATTCCAAGCTTCATTCAAGGTGCAAGGAACCATATTAGAAGGTTTGGTGAGCTCGGATCTTGAAGGACCTCCATCACAAGCTTTTATCCACTTGAGCTTCATCTTGTTACTTCCCTAGCTTGAAGCTAGTAGTAAGCTTCTTGTAACTCTTGTTACTTCATATTTCTAGTGCGTAAAAGATATATTGTGTTGATTTACACAAGAACACTAAAGAACATAAACTTGAATCTTGAAACATAAGATGAAATATGAAGAAACCTTGTTGAAATAATGTTGTTTAGTGCATGTATGATAATTGTTTGTTGATTACTAGAGATATTCATGTTGATCACTACATGGAGCTTGCTAGATTGTGATTAAACACATGATCTAGCAAGTTAGAGGATGATTATGTGTTAACACAAGAAGATCATCCTTATACATAGACATGAACTTGAAAACAAAATGATTTCTTGAAAAGTAATAAACAAAATGAGCTAGTAAACTTATAAATCCAAGATTTATGAATGATTTTCCAAGAAAACCAGGTTTAAAATATGATTTTTAGAAGATCTTGGTTTTTACTTAAACCTACACTATTTTTATTAGAAAAACAAGTGTATAAACACTTACGAAACAAGAAAAATACAAAATAAATATTTTTAGAAAAAATCATCTTACAAGTTGTAAAATGACTAAATCCTTCAAGAACGAGATTTACAAACAAACAACCATGTTTTTAAGGGTAACTAAACCTACTAAATAACATGGTAAGTTACTACAAGTTTTTACAAAAACTTCAAGTTCATGGTGTAGTGAAATTTACTTGATTTTGACACTCGGCAAGTGTTGAATGAGTTGTTGATGTTTGATGATGATTTAAAAGAAAATAAACACATGTTTTGAAAACATGGGAAACCTCCATTTTTAGGGGAAACTATGTCAAAATTTTTATAAATTTTGACACTTAGAAAAATATAAGTTTTTGAGAAACTTATTCCCTAAAAATGTATCTAAAAATATTTACCAAGGTTTCCCTAATTTTTGTGTTAAGAAATGATGATTTCTTCAAGATTAAAATTGATATTAAGTATGTATATTTTTGAGAAAAATATATATATTTATTGATCACCAA
Organism: Helianthus annuus; assembly: GCF_002127325.2. Taxonomy (NCBI): domain Eukaryota; kingdom Viridiplantae; phylum Streptophyta; class Magnoliopsida; order Asterales; family Asteraceae; genus Helianthus; species Helianthus annuus. The sequence goes on along the minus strand of NC_035440.2, from coordinate 69,532,520 downwards.
ATTTTGTGCTAAGTGTATGTAGTATGTATTACATGTATTAGTGTATTAGGACTTGAAAATACACTAAATACTCCTAAGAAGTGAAAATACAAAAATACGCATACAACATACTTAGACAAATACAAGAAAATATATTTATGAAAATATATTACTTGATAGAATAAATAACTTGGACAAGTTATGAACATGAAATGAAGTTTTTGGACAAGATACATAATTCGGGTGAAAAATACAAGATACTTATATTTATTTCTGAGAAAATAATATAAGCAAGATACGCAGTTAAAAATATAAATTATTTTTAACATACAAAGAACAAATACATAAAAGATGGTGACTTGTACTTGTGCGATACAAGTCTAGTGACTAACGTTAATAAAACACGTATAGGTCACGACGCTATATAAGCAAACCCGATGAAGTTTACGGCGCAAAACGCAAAGTTGTGAGTTCATGCTCCCCCTTTTCTTTTAACTGTTTTCAGTTTTAAAACTTGAGGGGTGAAATACATGTTACAAATGTTACAATATTTACAAATGGTATGATGGATACAAGAATTGAGGAATGATACGAGAAATCGTGTCACGAATAGGGTTCCATAAGCACCATTAATCGTGTACATACTAAGACCGCAGGACAAAAGGTTAGATCTAATGGGTTTTTGGGCAGCCACACTCTTGGTGAAAACCAGTACCGAGTAGTGCTTTTGTGTCTCGGTCGTGAATCGACAACTAGAAAAATGCCTATGGTTTGGATGCTTCCTATGTCGTGTCACATGTTAATGGCCTTGCAACCCATTAACAACCTTGATACATACAGAAATACGTGATTTATACAAGATACATACCATGTTTTTCATACAAAGTATACAAACGTTCAAAACAAGAACTGCATGAATTCACACCAACATTATGTTGACATTTTTCCAAACACTTACATGTATTTCAGGTAACTAAAGTGGATGTGCACGCGGTCTTACTCATGCTCCTGGACGTTGTTTATGTTTATCCTTAAATAAAGTTGTAAACTTTCAAACAATATGCTGTCTCGTGATGCAAACACTTAATCTATGTTTTCAGTAACGTAATGTTATGAGTATTTGAAGTTATTTTTACGAGCATGTAGTATGTTTACCTTTCGTATGCAATGAGAACCTTTCATGATCACACCTCGTGCTTCCTCCTTAGAAAGGGGTGTGACATGGACGGTACCAAATGCACTACTTAGACCGATCACAAGGGCCTCCCGTGTACCCTTGTTTAGAAAGAGCTAAAAGCACGTGATGGCATCGCTGGATGGAACTCTCGAGCGATTATGACTATGGAACCAAAACGCGTATGAGCATGCAGCTCACCCTCGACTCTAGCCTACCCGATCAGATTCGCCCTGTTCAAACCGAAGCACTGAAGGAAGAGGATTTCAATATGGATCCATGCGGGGCATGGAGGAGCAAGTTTTGGCAAGTTGGACGATATTCGCTACTTCATGGAACGAATATGGATTCCACTATATAGTAACCAAGGGAACTTGTGTTGAGCGAAGCACACCAGCCTTGATATGCTAGTTGCTTGGATTGTGATAGGAAATATTAGGATCTACAAATCTAGTACTGGCAACTAGGCATGAAGGCCCACATAGCAATGTATGTGAACGACGTCTGACTTGTGCAAAAGTCAAAGTGGAACAACAGAAACCCTCTGGATTGTGTCAGCAACCAGAAACACCCATATGGAAACGAGAACACACTGACATGGATTTTATCACTGGTTTATTTAAGGCTCGAAACGGAAACAATATCACCTGGGTGATCGTTGATTGTCTCATGTAACCAGTACACTTTCTTGCAGTCAAGGAAGAATCGGCAAGTCTTTGTATCCTGTGAGTAATTACCGGTGAAGGGCGGTTTTTAGGCACGGGGTGCCAACTCCTGTTACCTCCAATTTTGATCTATATCTGATTTATGACAGGCAAAACGCAACATCCTTGGCTCACGTCTAGACACGAGCATTGCTTATCACCGTGGGACAAACGGTCAGAGTAAACGAACCATCCTGACACTCGAAGACATGCTGCGAGCATGTGTGTGATTGACTTTAGAAAAATTTGGAAGGGCACTTACCTTTGGTGGGGTTTTACTACAACAGTTACCATTCTAGTATTCAGACAGCTCTGTTTGAGGCATTGCATGGACGATAATGCCAATCTCCTCTTTGTTGGGCTGAGGTGGGTGACAGCCAAGTCACAGGTCCGGAACTTGTTCTTGAAACTTCGGAAAAGATTGTCCAGATCAGAAACCGTATGGCGGCGGCGCGCGACCGTTAGAAAAGTTACGCTGACTGGCGTAGGAAACCCTTGGAGTTCGCTGTAGGCGATCACGTTATGCTGAAAGTTTCACCCTGGAAGGGTGCTGTGCGCTTTGGGAAGCGCAACAAACTTAATCCATGCTATGTTGGGCCATTCAAAGTTTTGGAGCGTATTGGTAAAGTGGCATACAAGCTCGAGTTACCTGCTGAGTTGGGTAACGTTCACGATGTTTTCCATGTTTCGCAATTAAAGAAGTGTTTGTCTGATGAAACACTGGCGGTACCACTCCAAGAACTTAAGATCGACGACAAATTGCAGTTTGTCGAAGAACCAATATAAATTATGGATCGGGAAGTCAAGGTCCGTAAGCATAGTCGGATTACTATTGTGAGAGTTCGATGGAACTCAAGACGTGGACCGAAGTTCATGTGGGAACGCGAGGATCAAATGAAGCTCAAGTACCCGCACTTATTCCCAACCGACAAATCTAAACCAGATGCAACTAGTGAATTTCAGGGCGAAATTCCCTTTCAAGTTGGGGATGATGTAGCACCTGCGGAAAATTCACAGTCATCCTGATTTAACACCTTGTCGCTTTGGATTACTTGTCAAATTTCGGGATGAAATTTCTTTCAAGTTGGGGATGATGTGACAACCCAAGATTTCAAGGTCTTTTCTATACACATCACTGACTTCACAACCCTGTTTTTACAATTTGATTTACGTGGTGTCATGTGTGGTTTATCTGAATGATTAATGTTTTGTGCTTAGGTGTTAAATGTTAAATGTGTAGTTTTGTAGGATCGGATTGTGACCTAAACGAGTCGTTCGGAAGAGCTCAAATCCGTTTCAGAGGCGGAAACAAAGAAACAGTCGTGAAAACAGCATGAATCATTCTTTAAACCTCTTGTATATTGATTTTACAGCGTTTACAGTTACAAGGAATACCGGCAATACCTCGGTATCAAATCTGGAAATCGTTACAAATGAAATGAATGACCAGCCTATTTATATAGTTGCTGGTTCGCTTGAAATGACACAAACAGTACAAGCGAACCAACTCAATTCCGAATAAGCGAACCTCCAAATATGATTACAAGCGAACCTTCTATTTGATTACAAGCGAACCCTTTCATTGGACCTTCAAACTAATACTTCTCATTGGGCCTTCAAGCGAACCTCCCATGTGATTGGGTCTTCAAACGGTCCAATAACATCAAACGACCACTTTAAACATTTTCAAATTCAATTTGTTCTTTGACGTTTACTGATGCAATTATGATTGACTTGTATTTCGAATAAAAGACATGTGATGATGCAATATGAGATGTCATCAATATGATGTCATCATCATATATGATGACATCATGCTTGATCAATTCGGCAACGAACCCGATACTCGACATAAGACGAAGACGACAGATGACTGCACCAACAGACTCCCCCTCAGATGTTGACGAGTCTTAAGTGTCGAGTCTTCAACGACTTCAGTCTTTATCAGTCTGAACGCTCTCTGAAATATCTCATAGTGTAAGCATCCTCAAGTCTTTCTCTTCTATTTTCATCATCATCAACAGACTCCCCACAAACAATCTCTACTCGGATGACTTCAGACTCCCCCTTTCGATATGCTGGGATCGCAGTCTGTCATGATGAAATCACAAAGTCTTCAGGCATCGGAACCTGGATCTCTACCACTTAGAAACCTGCACACCCTCTACCTCACAATAAATTTCCTGATGATAACTTGTAAAAATCTAATGAATCACTTGCCGAAATTATACAATCAAAGATAATGTTACAATGTTAATCTTTGATAAACCACTTGAAGATATATCATTTTAATTTTCAAAACAACACACTCTCCCAGACCATCTGTTCATCATGTTTAGCACCCGGAATTTTGAATATCAACTTTTCAATACCAGTTGTCGAAAATCTTTTTGAATTTTTCAAAAAAATTTATGCTAAAACACACTGAAAATCTTTTTGGATTTTTGACATAAGAGAAATAAAATGCAGTAAAGAAATATTTACATACACTATTTTTGTGAGTTTGTGTAAGAGGATCATATCAGCTTATGAGACAAATCACCAACACTGTTAAGCTTGATTTCATTTTAAGTTCTAAACAATTTACCTAGATTGTCAGTATACTGGTCCACTTAAATTTTCACACAACGTTCAACTGATCCGAGATACGATATTAATGTCTTAGAAACTAAAACTTATCCGTGTGTCCCACTACTTGAATATACTCCCGTATCCAGATCCCAATATTCAGTCTTACAGGTGAATATACCACAGATGACATCTGTAAGGGGTTAGGTGTGAAACCCTGAGAGCTCAGGTCAGAACTTCCGTTCAGCAGAGAGATGACGGCTCGACTTTTGGTGGGTCCCCTTTAGAGGATTTTTTTTTACAACAGCAATGACTATCAATTTTATTGTTTCATCAATTTGCTGAGGGCGGCGCTTTTTCAAGCATTTGCAGAAAGTATTATCCGGGGACTAGGTCAGTACTTCCATACAGCAGAAGTCCCGGGATAATACCCCAGATATCACTGAGCATAAAGACCTAGTATCTCAGAATAAGGGATCTTTCAAACAAGATTTCAGGGGTTACCTATATATCCAAGAAGCTGTTACCCACAGAATAAGCAAGTTTGAATTTTTACGGTTTATATCTCGTCACAATCTATTAAATGTGCAAAAATCTACTGACACATCCACAGTAAGATTGTTTATCACTTTTAATCTTTCCAATTCTTTAGCATGTTGTGATAGTCCACTGATGTACTATCATTTCCTCTTTTTCACAACAAACTCATTTTTGGATTTTATCATGTTTTTGTCTTTTTCAAATTTTCTAATGTTTTTGGATTTTCTGAAATTTTCTACTCCCCCTAAAATGCAAACACATTAACGAAAATTGAAAACGAACTGTACAGAAACATGACAACCGATATCAAATCGCATCAATTCGCCATTCAATTGGCATAAACAATCAGAACTCCCCCTATCAACAAACTATTTTCTCATTTAGATTTCAAAACACTTAAGTTTGTTTTAATCAAAATGATTTTTCCGAAAAATAAGTTTGGTTGATTTTACCACTTGTAGGTATATCAATACTAAATTTGGGGATGTGGTTCATCATTTTGTCTCTCAATCACTTGTAGGAAAATGCAAGTACAAATTAATGTCCTTGATTTACCATATGCACAAGTTATGCACAATCAAATTCTCTAACCACTTGTAAACAAACACAAACAAACCTTTTTACCGTTTGCATGATTGACATTACCATAACAAATTCCTCAAGAAAGATGCCGATACCTGCTCCTCGCTTACCAACCTGGAAGCTCCGGCATAGTCCTTTAACCTGAAAAATTTTAACAATTTCAAACACTTTCAAATTATCCTAATTAAACATGAAAGATGCCGATTCCTGATCCACGATTACCAACTTGGGATCTCCGGCAAGTCCGGTGTTTTACTCAAACATAATGTCTACCCAAGCCTCACCAGCCTTGGGTAACTTTGGAACACATCTGTCCCACCAACATTTTGATTTATAAAACTCTTTAGCACCTTTTACCTTCTTATCAACCATCTTCCCAAAAATGTGTTTGACTTTCCCGTTGAAAGCCTTCTCAACATCAAATTCTCCTTTATCAGCGAAGAATTGATTTGAAATCTCAGTCTTTCCAACTTTCTTCATCAAATTTTCCTTTGACAGTGACGGAAAATTCTCATCGTTCACCACTGGAACGAAATTCACAATCTTTTTATCAACCAGTGACTCCTCTGATTTTATGGAATCAGATTCATTGTCAGAATTACCTTCAGATTTAACCACCCATCTTTGTTTACTTAAATCACCTCTTCTTTTGTAAAACCTTTTTGAACTTTCTCCTTCCTTAGAAGTAGAATTTTCAAATTTTTTAACAATTTTTACAGATTGTTCTTTCTTATCAACACAATTTTTTCTCAAAACAGAGTTAGAAGAAACTCCCTGTTTTTGGTAGTTGGTCTTGGGGCAATTCCACGCTATGTGTCCAACTTCTTGGCATTTGAAACAGGTTCTTCTGTCAACTCTTTGAGCAGATTTTCTCACATTCTTCTTCACTTCAGCAAGAAACTCTTGATTTGACTGTATCCAGAAAGGTTTCTTCTGCTCATCTTCAGAACTTCCACCTGAAACAAATTTTGTTTTTGGTTTATAAGTTTTCTGATTTTTATAATTTTCTGAAGAATTGAAACCAAGACCTTTCTTTTTGAGATTACCATTATGGTTTGATTTCTTTCGATAACCTGAACCATAATCGTAACCCTTTTTCTTGTTCAATCTCTGTTGAACTCTTGAAGTGTACTTTTTAGGTTTTTCAGTAAGATTTACATCTTTTATTTCAGAAATATTAATTTCTGTTAATTTGAAAACCTGTTTGATCATTTCAGTTTTGACACTTCTTATTGGGAATTCCTCATCAGAATATAATTTGTCTGAATCATTCAATGTATATGCTACTTTGATTGATTCGTCATTCAAATTAGATTTTGATAACAGGAATTCTTTATTGTAAACCCTCTTAACCAACGAACTCGGACTTTTCTTAGACGAACTCGAACTATCTGACTTAGACTCCGACTTTGACTCTTCATCCATATCCAACACCTGATCGACAACTTTCTTAACTAACTCGGACTCATGATCAGTGTCAGACGCTGTGAATGTGACATCAATATTGTCTGGTAATTCATCAGTGATTTCAGACTTTAATTTGATGTTTAGAGCCTTGTCTACTTGTTCCTCATTTGGTTTCCTGGGGAATAACTCTCAAAGATAGGAGGCGGACATCTATTATACTTGACACTTGGTTTCTTACCAGTATCCTCTTCTTTTTCTTTCTTCTTGAAAGCTTCAAGACCTGCGACAGTAGGATAAACACGATCAATCAGATAATCACAAGTAGTATAACTCAACAACAATCGATTGATCCTTTCACTCTCGATTCTCTCAAGTTCCAACTCCTTCTTCAAATTTGCACAATCTTCAATGTAATCATTTATGACACTTTGCTTTATCATCAAAGTTGCACTCATCTTGTCATTTGCTTTTTCAAATTCTGCATTTGCTCTTTTCAAACTGTCAACTGTCCTGTTCAATACGTCGTATGTCTCTTTCACATACTTCACATCAAACAGTAGATCTTCCTTAATCTTTTCTAAGTCGACAATCTTTTTCACAAGGCTTAGTAACTTCAACCACCTTTTCAACTATCTTTTCGACTTCGACAGTCTTTTCAACTTCTACAAGTTTCTCGACCTCAACAATCTTTTCGACAATCTTTTCTTGTAACACCTCGAATTTTTGTGTCCAATGATGTGTTAACACGTGTCATTTGTTTACACGTGGCATCTATAATAAATAAAGGACTAATTTTGACAAACCTTGAAAGTATATAAATTCGAGGGTTATAAATGTCAACAAGGGTAAATATACTGTATAGTAACCCTTAATAAATGCTTGTACCTTCAAACGAATAAATCATAAAACGTACGGAAGCGAAACGCGGAAGAAAGTGAGAGATTTCGAGCTACAGGGGTTAACTGTGTCAACATGTTTAAAATTACCTCTGAGTGACCCTTTAACGTTCCCAAGGCTTCGTAACAGTATTATACGCTCACTAGAATATACTATAAAAATTCCGCGAAGTTCCGTCTTAAAACGAAAGAGTTGTACTCAAATTCGTATGAGAAGGGTTAAAAGCGTCAACAGTGAAAGTTAAGGCTTTCCAAATAATTTATAAATAAACCGGGGACTTTATAACGCGGGTAAATAACACGAGGCCCCTATCGGTAAATAACCGAGGGCCAAACCGCAAAGTTACCCCTTCAAACCCGAAAGGTCAGGTAAATCATTACGAAAGATTTCGTTATTAATTACCAGATTCTGTAATCATGACAAAAGATTTAAAATTTCTGAATTATAAACCTCAGGCGGCCCGCGTGAGGTTTAGACTTAAGTTGAGGCGGTCCGCGAGCCACCTCAATTACGCGTCTGAGTTCTTAAACTCAGGCGGCCCGCATTAAAATGGCATGGAACTCCCATGCGGGCCGCGTGGGACGCCCAGATGCAGAAACATTGTAACTACTTGACCTTTGGACCATTTGAACGATCAAACCTCAATCAATGAGGCATGGGCACCCTACAATTGACCCATAACACTCTAGGCCACCTGCCCATCATCCATGGTCACTTATAGACCAATGTGTGATGATCTTGGAGCTTGGTTTGCACTATAAATAGCAATGTTGTAGTTACAACATTCACACAACTCAAAACACAACTACTGATCATTCTAAGAAACTCCAAGCATCTTTCTCTGCTCTATAAGCAAGAACACACTTCTGTAAGTCGTTCACAATCAAAATGGTCTTGCATTTCCATAGTTATAGCTCATGAACGCAACCGTCGTAACTAACGGTTGTCATTACAATATCTTGCAAATGGTTCAGTCTTATGACGAATCAAAAGTGGTTATGAGTTGGTATTTATGTGGGTAATAAACCTCTAAAAAGGTTCCCCCTGATCACCACTCTAACTATGTCAAATATCGAGTCAAACGTGCGGTTAAAAAGTCAACAGAAAGCTATTTTAGCGATTTATGCATAATCTGTAATGTATATGTTATGGAACCTGTTTTGATAATCATAAAACATGATAATAAGTATATAAACTTGTTTGCGCTCGTTTGAATCGATCATTTGCTATATTGAACCGGTTCGGAACCGAATGTCGCAAAAGTTTGACTTTTGCTTTGACTTCAGTTCTGACCCGTTTTAGTGAGGTATGAATATACCTTAGGACTCTCTTAGTACCAGGTCACATGTTGGTATAAACCTCTGTGGTCGGTTCATGAGTTATCCGAGTCTTTTACGTACTTCCGTCATTCGCCTGAAAGTTGACCGTAACGGCCTTTTGAAATTAAAACGAGTATTTCGGACACGTGAATGGACCAAAACCTTGCTTATTAAATTATAAGCATGTCCTTAAAGTTTCACGTCAATCCGAGGTCTAGAATGAGAGTTATGCTAATTAGCGCAATTTAAATAAACTTTAGTAATTAACGGCGCAATTAGCATAACACCTATCTAAACCAAGATTTCGTCACCAAGACTTTTACCCACTGTATTAAAATAATATTTCGGGAATTTTAAAGATTTTTAATAATTTTTACCTCGCTCATAACCTGCGGTTATGGCTACGGTTCGGTTAATACCGAATATGCCCTTTTCGGCCAAAACATGAGTTCTACAAGGTCTTTTGACCCGATTCCAGTTGCTACTAGTTTTAAATAATAAATAAAGTATTATAAGCTTTATAAGCTGTTCGGGAAACTCAGATTTCCTGTAGAACTCGAAAAAGCCCTTTTTAAGTCTTTAAAATGACCGAAAAGCCCCTACGGGGCATAATAATAACTTAAACTCGTTACGGGCGTCACGGAAGGTATCCTACTGATACCACAACCCATTTAAGGCATATTGACTTAGGAAATAAGCGTACGACTCTCATGGTTAACCGTTTCGCCCATTGCGCGCACGGTTCGGCTTATGAAACTAGTTTTCATACATTAGCCGATACGGGTCAAATAATATCATTTGAACCCTAAAATCCAGAGTGTGAACCATTAACCCATATAAAACAAGTCTCTGAACTTGTTGGGACAGAATCACACTCCATTCTCGGTTTTCGCCTTTCCGCGCGATTAAACCATATCTATATATATATCGGAACCAACCGGTCTAGGCTACGGCCATTATAACGACCCGTTAGGATTCTAAGAGGTTAATTAAAACCTTCGTTCCAGATTAGGAGCCCCAGTAAAAGCTATCGGTGATTTAATCCAAAATAAGGAAATATACTTGCAAAGGTAAATACTTTAACTTATTTCCCCTATATGGGCTTGGGTTACGGTATATTAATACCGCTTGATTGAGCATTATATAATTCCATCGCTTAGATGGTTAATTGATTAAATATGATCGGCTCATTTAAACAGTTTTGTTGCTTATAAGCCTTTGGGGGGTTTAATGACCGTTGTCCCGGATATCCTTGGCATCATTTTACGAAATGGCCACGACCATCGACATCCCGGTGTAGGCGTACACCCGGTATAAAGTGTCGACATTAAAAATTAAAAGACGTAGCCGTTGGTTTTTATACTACGGTTTTACGCAAACGTGGTGTGTCTATAAATCTTTAACCCGGCACGACCCGGGCTACTGAACGCATAAAAGAACATGTAAAACGTTCACAAGATTTTATTATAATTTTCCCAAGTTATAAAAGAGTTTGTGCCTTGTGCATTCAAATCAATTTTAATAAACATTTTTAAATGTGTCAGTTAAATGTATTTACCAGTGTAAACTGACGTATTTTCCCCAAAAGATTAAGTGCAGGTACCTAAACGTAAATTGGCTGGTATTAGCTCCCTAGCGTCGTGATAAGTCTCGCAAGCTTGATTGCAGTATCTGATGGAACAATACTTTATCTGTATTTACGATCCACTGTGGATATTCAACTTCTGTATTACATTGATATTATCACCAGAGGTTGAAATATATATTTATCTTATGCTTCCGCTGTGCATTATATAATTGTGTGGTTTGACTATATTGTTGCCAACATCGTCACGGTAATCCCCCACCGGGCCCACCGGTGAGACACGTGGAAATCGGGGTGTGACAGGTTGGTATCAGAGCCAACATTGAGTGAATTAAACACTATCCTATTGTGTTTAATCTCAATGACACAATTGCACATACTTGAGTCTAGACAAGAACTTAGGACAAATTCGGATTATTACTCCTTTTTGTCTTTATTTTCGATTCGATTTTAATAAGTTTTGGAGCAGGAAAATGCCACCCGTTATATTCCGAGGAAGAGGAAGGGGAAGAAGAGGCAGAGGAGAAATCGTGACACATCACGATAACGAAGCTGGACCATCTGGTACAAGACATCCTTCGATGACACGGAGCGAAGAGCCACAACGACGAAGAGGTCTTTACGAACCCGCGAGGCATTCCACTTCGCACAGCTCGACGCCATCCTACCGGCACTCCTTTGGGCCAGATTCAGAAAATGATCCCAACAACCCACAACCTTCCTTCATACCTCTACAACGTTCGGTATCGCACCGAAATTACGACGACCCTACTCCATACTACATAGGTCAGTTTAATCCGGCTGACTACATACAGGAACCTTCAGGATTTGTTCCGCTTGGTCCACAAGACCACTTTTCTGAAGATCCCATGGAGGAAGATGAGGATCCAACTGAACCAGCTCGTGGTACGCCCACGCATCCGATAGAAGTTTCTGATGGGTCATCCTTCCATGGAACGCCCTATCAAGGACCTGACAGTTTCCAAGCGATGTTTGACCGACATGAGTGGTACTACACACCACCTCAACAGACATCTCAACAACCGAGACATCCACAGGATCCCTCTGAGGATTCACGCTTTGAGGCAGTTACGCCACCACCTCCGCCACCGGCACAACCAGTAATACCTGATCCGCCAAGGCGTAGGAGGACAAATGCTCGTATGTCTACACGAGGAGGAGGGGGTATCCACTTCAGCACTCCTCGACATTCTAGTAGTAGCCACTATCCGCCACTACAAGAAGAAGGACCTTCAAGTCCTATACAGGAGGCGAACTCCGCACCAGCTGCACGAAATTCGCCACCATTTGGGTACGACCAACCCATACCAGCTTACACAGGCCCAACGGCTTACAACCCGTTCGAACCGTCACAAGCACAATACAACTATGGCTATGAACGCGACCCATATGTGGTATCGGCAAGATATAATGCGCGCTACCCTGACGGAGCACATGGAAACATGGGACCACCGGATTACTCAGCTCATGGGTATCCAATACCTCCCAGACCCCCAGTTCCGCATCAAGCGCCACAACCACGTTTCTCTCCTCCTGAACAGGAAGAAATACTCCATCGACTAGATCGTGTGGAGAGAGAGTTCGAAGTAGAGAAAAAGAGCCACCGAGGATTTCTCAAGGGCTTGGCGAACCTACTAAAGGGCAAAAAGAAGAAACGTGACCATTAGCCCTTAATAGTTGCACTAATGTAATTTCTACTTTGAAATAAGTCCCTGCGTGGACAACTCATCATATTTCAGTCCCTATGTGGACTTATCTTTCGTCCTTGCACGGACATCTATCTTGTATTAGTCCCTGCGTGGACTTGTCACTTATTTTAAAACCTCTCTGGAGGTATGTACTATTTGAAAGACCCGTTTAGGGCAATATGTAATTGTATTTGAGATTTTGGAATGTATGTTATGAGTTTTGTTTTAATATATATAAAATAAATCAAAACCATTCCTTTTATATTGATCTGCCTAAATAAAGAATCTTAAAAGGGTGAAACCTAGCTTGGTGTCTTTTAGATCCAGTCAAGATGGTACGACCAAATTGAAAAGATTCTGATTCCCTGTTAACCTCTGTACGCATGTTAACATTCATGGCAGATGTGATTCGTTAAAATCACGCACGTCATTCTTATACAATAATCCTTTAAGGATTTCAAACCCCACTAAATGATTTATAAGTCGTGGGTTAAATCACCAATGAAGGTGATCAATATTATTAAAGACATCCATTAGTGATGCAGTGCCTACGGGCCAGTATTATAAAGACATCCATTAGTGATGCAGTGCCTACGGGCCAGTATTATAAAGACATCCATTAGTGATGCAGTGCCTACGGGCCAGTATTATAAAGACATCCATTAGTGATGCAGTGCCTACGGGCCAATATTATTAAAGACATCCATTAGTGATGCATTGCCTACGGGCCAACATATTAAAACATCCATTAGAGATGTAGCGCCTACGGGCCAACTATATTTAAAACATCCATTAGAGGTGTAGTGCCTATGGGCCATAATAATTGTCTTATAAAGACAAAAGGCAGTGGTAGTCTATGACTCTCTGTTAGAAGGAGATAAAAGAACTACGGTTCAAATCTCCATGCCTTTGATTCTATGAAATCTCGGCTAATATTATAAAACATCATCATGATTAGGCTTTATGCCGCCAATATTATCTATATAGCTGAAATAGGATATATTCGGATCCTAATATGTAATGAGTTAATAAGTTAACCAAATATGGTCTCTGTACCATGGTTGACAAATTGTCATAAAAGACAATTATATAATAATCTCCTAAATAAAATTTTGTTATCTTCTGTAACAGATTCAAGTTACAATGGCGGATCCCAATGGAGAGAACAGCCACACGAATGAAGATGACTATGACAATGCGTCAGTACATTTGACAGGCGCACAACTGAAGGCTCTGATTGACAATGCTGTTCAGGCAGCTATTGATCGTCAAAATACTGAGTCCCAAGGCAGAACGGTGTCAAAACCACCCTCTAAACCAAAGACACACTCCAAACCACCCTCTGAACCCAAGAAAGAGGACGACAAACACTCGTCCACTGAGCACAGCGTTCATCGCGATAGAGAATATACTGATGCATCCAGTGCTAAGGGTTGCACCTACAAATACTTTGTATCATGTAAACCCCGTGAATTTACAGGGGAGAAAGGTGCGGTTGACTGTATCACCTGGCTAGACGAGATGGACACGATAGTGGACATCAGCGGGTGCGCTGAGAGGGACGTGGTTAAGTTTGTGTCCCAGTCATTCAAGGGCGAGGCCCTGGCGTGGTGGAGAGCTCTGGTGCAGGCTTCAGGTAAGTCTGCCTTATACAAAATGTCATGGGGGAGTTTATTGCCCTCATAAAAGAAAACTACTGCCCTCAGCACGAGGTTGAGAAGATTGAGGCGGATTTTGTCTCACTAGTGATGACAAACCTGGATTGTCAAGCATATCTGACAAGCTTTAACACTATGTCACGCCTGGTGCCATATCTTGTGACACCAGAACCTCGAAGGATTGCCCGATTCATTGGGGGCTTAGAGCCGGCGATCAAGGCTAGCGTAAAGGCCTCTAGGCCGACGACCTTCAAGTCAGTTACTGACCTCTCCTTGTCTCTTACACTTGATGCTGTCCGTCTGAGGGCACAAAGGAGCAAGGAGGCTGAAATGCGAAAACGTGAGGATGATACCTCACGAAAGTCTGGGAAAAAGCACCGTGGAAACGGTGAGGGCAAGAGAGGGTCGGAGGCAAAGAAGGAGGGGCAAGCTGATGGAAGACCTCACTGCAAGGTCTGCAAGAAACCTCACTCCGGGAAGTGTAGGTTTGCGTCTGGTTCACAGTCGCAACAAAAGACTCCATCTTGTGGGCTATGCAAGTCCAAGGATCACAAGACCGTGGAGTGCAAAAAGATAAAGGATGCAACCTGCTATAATTGTAATGAAAAGGGGCATATAAAGAGTAATTGCCCGAAGTATGCCAAGAAGGCGGAAGAGACGAAGAAATCAAATGCGAGAGTTTTCCGCTTGGATGCAAAGGAAGCGGTTAAGGACGACAATGTGCTTACAGGTACTTTTCTCGTAAATAATATATTTGCAAGAGTACTATTCGATTCTGGCGCTGATAAGTCCTTTGTAGACCAGAAATTTTGCCAACTACTAAATATGCCTATCAAAACCCTTGACGTGAAATACGAAGTAGAGTTAGCAGACGGCACGATAGAAACCGTCTCTACTGTTCTAGAAGGATGTGAAATGTCCATTAGGAACCATTCTTTTCCTTTATCTCTACTTCCTTTCAAATTAGCGGGTTTTGACATTGTGCTAGGCATGGACTAGTTATCCCGTAATCAGGCCCAAATCATTTGCGGCAAAAGACAGATAGTTCTAAAGACTCCGAGTGGTGAATCTCTTACCATTCGAGGGGATACGCATTTCGGATTGCCCGAAGACGTATCTATGCTGAAAGCTTCAAGGTGTTTGAACAGAGGCTGTATAATTTACATGGCTCAGGTGATAATAGAAGAACCAAAGCCGAAGATCGAGGATCTTCCTGTCATTTCTGAATACCCCGAGGTTTTTCCTGAAGAACTACCTGGTTTGCCACCAGATAGACAAGTGGAGTTCAGAATAGACATCATTCCTGGAGCTGCTCCGATAGCCAGAGCACCTTACAGATTAGCTCCGACGGAAATGAAAGAACTGAGGACCCAGTTGGATGAACTGCTGGCGAAGGGTTTTATCAGACCTAGTTCATCTCCCTGGGGAGCTCCTGTCCTATTTGTAAAGAAGAAGGACGGATCGATGCGGTTGTGCATCGACTATAGAGAACTGAATAAAGTTACCATAAAGAATAGATATCCTTTACCAAGGATCGATGATCTGTTCGATCAGCTGCAAGGAGCGAGCTACTTCTCAAAGATCGACTTAAGGTCGGGTTATCATCAACTAAGGGTCAGAGATGAAGATGTACACAAGACTGCATTTAGGACTCGCTATGGTCATTACGAGTTCCTAGTGATGCCTTTTGGGCTCACGAATGCACCGGCTGCGTTCATGGATCTCATGAACCGCGTTTGCAAGCCGTACTTGGACAAATTCGTCATAGTCTTCATCGACGATATCCTTATATATTCCAAGAACCAAGCTGACCACGAGAAGCACCGCCGTTGCATTCTCGAATTACTACAACGTGAGAAACTTTACGCCAAATTCTCGAAATGTGAATTCTGGCTACCGAGAGGTCCAGTTTTTAGGACACGTTGTGAATGATCTTGGAGCTTGGTTTGCATAAATAGCAATTTGTAGTACAACATTCACACAACTCAAACACACTACTGATCATTCTAAGTCTCAAGCATCTTTCTCTGCTCTATAAGCAAGAACACACTTCTGTAAGTCGTTCACAACAGGTTTGCATTTCCATAGTTATAGCTCATAACCAACCGTCGTAACTAACGGTTGTCATTACAATATCTTGCAAATGGTTCAGTCTTATGACGAATCAAAAGTGGTTATGAGTTGGTATTTATGTGGGTAATAAACCTCTAAAAGGTTCCCCCTGATCACCACTCTAACTATGTCAAATATCGAGTCAAACGTGCGGTTAAAAAGTCAACAGAAAGCTATTTTAGCGATTTATGCATAATCTGTAATGTATATGTTATGGAACCTGTTTTGACAATCATAAAACATGATAATAAGTATATAAACTTGTTTGCGCTCGTTTGAATCGATCATTTGCTATATTGACCGGTTCGGAGCCGAATGTCGCAAAAGTTTGACTTTTGCTTTGACTTCAGTTCTGACCCGTTTTAGTGAGGTATATATACCTTAGGACTCTCTTAGGACCAGGTCACATGTTGGTATAAACCTCTGTGGTCGGCTCATGAGTTATCCTGAGTCTTTTACGTACTTCCGTCATTCGCCTGAAAGTTGACCGTAACGGCCTTTTGAAATTAAAACGAGTATTTCGGAACACGTGAATGGACCAAAACCTTGCTTATTAAATTATAAGCATGTCCTTAAAGTTTCACGTCAATCCGAGGTCTAGAATGAGAGTTATGCTAATTAGCGCATTTAAATAAACTTAGTAATTAAACGGCGCAATTAGCATAACACCTATCTAAACCAAGATTTCGTCACCAAGACTTTTACCCACTGTATTAAAATAATATTTCGGGAATTTAAAGATTTTTTAATAATTTTTACCTCGCTCATAACCTGCGGTTATGGCTACGGTTCGGTTAATACCGAATATGCCCTTTTCGGCCAAAACATGAGTTCTACAAGGTCTTTTGACCCGATTCCAGTTGCTACTAGTTTTAAATAATAAATAAAGTATTATAAGCTTTTATAAGCTGTTCGGGAAACTCAGATTCCTGTAGAACTCGAAAAAGCCCTTTTTAAGTCTTTAAAATGACCGAAAAGCCCCTACGGGGCATAATAATAACTTAAACTCGTTACGGGCGTCACGGAAGGTATCCTACTGATACCACAACCCATTTAAGGCATATTGACTTAGGAAATAAGCGTACGACTCTCATGGTTAACCGTTTCGCCCATTGCGCGCACGGTTCGGCTTATGAAACTAGTTTTCATACATTAGCCGATACGGGTCAAATAATATCATTTGAACCCTAAAATCCAGAGTGTGAACCATTAACCCATATAAAACAAGTCTCTGAACTTGTTGGGACAGAATCACACTCCATTCTCGGTTTTCGCCTTTCCGCGCGATTAAACCATATCTATATATATATCGGAACCAACCGGTCTAGGCTACGGCCATTATAACGACCCGTTAGGATTCTAAGAGGTTAATTAAAACCTTCGTTCCAGATTAGGAGCCCCAGTAAAAGCTATCGGTGATTTAATCCAAATAAGGAAATATACTTGCAAAGGTAAATACTTTAACTTATTTCCCCTATATGGGCTTGGGTTACGGTATATTAATACCGCTTGATTGAGCATTATATAATTCCATCGCTTAGATGGTTAATTGATTAAATATGATCGGCTCATTTAAACAGTTTTGTTGCTTATAAGCCTTTGGGGGGTTTAATGACCGTTGTCCCGGATATCCTTGGCATCATTTTACGAAATGGCCACGACCATCGACATCCCGGTGTAGGCGTACACCCGGTATAAAGTGTCGACATTAAAAATTAAAAGACGTAGCCGTTGGTTTTTATACTACGGTTTTACGCAAACGTGGTGTGTCTATAAATCTTTAACCCGGCACGACCCGGGCTACTGAACGCATAAAAGAACATGTAAAACGTTCACAAGATTTTATTATAATTTTCCCAAGTTATAAAAGAGTTTGTGCCTTGTGCATTCAAATCAATTTTAATAAACATTTTTAAATGTGTCAGTTAAATGTATTTACCAGTGTAAACTGACGTATTTTCCCCAAAAGATTAAGTGCAGGTACCTAAACGTAAATTGGCTGGTATTAGCTCCCTAGCGTCGTGATAAGTCTCGCAAGCTTGATTGCAGTATCTGATGGAACAATACTTTATCTGTATTTACGATCCACTGTGGATATTCAACTTCTGTATTACATTGATATTATCACCAGAGGTTGAAATATATATTTATCTTATGCTTCCGCTGTGCATTATATAATTGTGTGGTTTGACTATATTGTTGCCAACATCGTCACGGTAATCCCCCACCGGGCCCACCGGTGAGACACGTGGAAATCGGGGTGTGACAGGTGGTATCAGAGCCAACATTGAGTGAATTAAACACTATCCTATTGTGTTTAATCTCAATGACACAATTGCACATACTTGAGTCTAGACAAGAACTTAGGACAAATTCGGATTATTACTCCTTTTTGTCTTTATTTCGATTCGATTTTAATAAGTTTTGGAGCAGGAAAATGCCACCCGTTATATTCCGAGGAAGAGGAAGGGGAAGAAGAGGCAGAGGAGAAATCGTGACACATCACGATAACGAAGCTGGACCATCTGGTACAAGACATCCTTCGATGACACGGAGCGAAGAGCCACAACGACGAAGAGGTCTTTACGAACCCGCGAGGCATTCCACTTCGCACAGCTCGACGCCATCCTACCGGCACTCCTTTGGGCCAGATTCAGAAAATGATCCCAACAACCCACAACCTTCCTTCATACCTCTACAACGTTCGGTATCGCACCGAAATTACGACGACCCTACTCCATACTACATAGGTCAGTTTAATCCGGCTGACTACATACAGGAACCTTCAGGATTTGTTCCGCTTGGTCCACAAGACCACTTTTCTGAAGATCCCATGGAGGAAGATGAGGATCCAACTGAACCAGCTCGTGGTACGCCCACGCATCCGATAGAAGTTTCTGATGGGTCATCCTTCCATGGAACGCCCTATCAAGGACCTGACAGTTTCCAAGCGATGTTTGACCGACATGAGTGGTACTACACACCACCTCAACAGACATCTCAACAACCGAGACATCCACAGGATCCCTCTGAGGATTCACGCTTTGAGGCAGTTACGCCACCACCTCCGCCACCGGCACAACCAGTAATACCTGATCCGCCAAGGCGTAGGAGGACAAATGCTCGTATGTCTACACGAGGAGGAGGGGGTATCCACTTCAGCACTCCTCGACATTCTAGTAGTAGCCACTATCCGCCACTACAAGAAGAAGGACCTTCAAGTCCTATACAGGAGGCGAACTCCGCACCAGCTGCACGAAATTCGCCACCATTTGGGTACGACCAACCCATACCAGCTTACACAGGCCCAACGGCTTACAACCCGTTCGAACCGTCACAAGCACAATACAACTATGGCTATGAACGCGACCCATATGTGGTATCGGCAAGATATAATGCGCGCTACCCTGACGGAGCACATGGAAACATGGGACCACCGGATTACTCAGCTCATGGGTATCCAATACCTCCCAGACCCCCAGTTCCGCATCAAGCGCCACAACCACGTTTCTCTCCTCCTGAACAGGAAGAAATACTCCATCGACTAGATCGTGTGGAGAGAGAGTTCGAAGTAGAGAAAAAGAGCCACCGAGGATTTCTCAAGGGCTTGGCGAACCTACTAAAGGGCAAAAAGAAGAAACGTGACCATTAGCCCTTAATAGTTGCACTAATGTAATTTCTACTTTGAAATAAGTCCCTGCGTGGACAACTCATCATATTTCAGTCCCTATGTGGACTTATCTTTCGTCCTTGCACGGACATCTATCTTGTATTAGTCCCTGCGTGGACTTGTCACTTATTTTAAAACCTCTCTGGAGGTATGTACTATTTGAAAGACCCGTTTAGGGCAATATGTAATTGTATTTGAGATTTGGAATGTATGTTATGAGTTTTGTTTTAATATATATAAAATAAATCAAAACCATTCCTTTTATATTGATCTGCCTAAATAAAGAATCTTAAAAGGGTGAAACCTAGCTTGGTGTCTTTTAGATCCAGTCAAGATGGTACGACCAAATTGAAAAGATTCTGATTCCCTGTTAACCTCTGTACGCATGTTAACATTCATGGCAGATGTGATTCGTTAAAATCACGCACGTCATTCTTATACAATAATCCTTTAAGGATTTCAAACCCCACTAAATGATTTATAAGTCGTGGGTTAAATCACCAATGAAGGTGATCAATATTATTAAAGACATCCATTAGTGATGCAGTGCCTACGGGCCAGTATTATAAAGACATCCATTAGTGATGCAGTGCCTACGGGCCAGTATTATAAAGACATCCATTAGTGATGCAGTGCCTACGGGCCAGTATTATAAAGACATCCATTAGTGATGCAGTGCCTACGGGCCAATATTATTAAAGACATCCATTAGTGATGCATTGCCTACGGGCCAACATATTAAAACATCCATTAGAGATGTAGCGCCTACGGGCCAACTATATTTAAAACATCCATTAGAGGTGTAGTGCCTATGGCCATAATAATTGTCTTATAAAGACAAAAGGCAGTGGTAGTCTATGACTCTCTGTTAGAAGGAGATAAAAGAACTACGGTTCAAATCTCCATGCCTTTGATTCTATGAAATCTCGGCTAATATTATAAAACATCATCATGATTAGGCTTTATGCCGCCAATATTATCTATATAGCTGAAATAGGATATATTCGGATCCTAATATGTAATGAGTTAATAAGTTAACCAAATATGGTCTCTGTACCATGGTTGACAAATTGTCATAAAAGACAATTATATAATAATCTCCTAAATAAAATTTTGTTATCTTCTGTAACAGATTCAAGTTACAATGGCGGATCCCAATGGAGAGAACAGCCACACGAATGAAGATGACTATGACAATGCGTCAGTACATTTGACAGGCGCACAACTGAAGGCTCTGATTGACAATGCTGTTCAGGCAGCTATTGATCGTCAAAATACTGAGTCCCAAGGCAGAACGGTGTCAAAACCACCCTCTAAACCAAAGACACACTCCAAACCACCCTCTGAACCCAAGAAAGAGGACGACAAACACTCGTCCACTGAGCACAGCGTTCATCGCGATAGAGAATATACTGATGCATCCAGTGCTAAGGGTTGCACCTACAAATACTTTGTATCATGTAAACCCCGTGAATTTACAGGGGAGAAAGGTGCGGTTGACTGTATCACCTGGCTAGACGAGATGGACACGATAGTGGACATCAGCGGGTGCGCTGAGAGGGACGTGGTTAAGTTTGTGTCCCAGTCATTCAAGGGCGAGGCCCTGGCGTGGTGGAGAGCTCTGGTGCAGGCTTCAGGTAAGTCTGCCTTATACAAAATGTCATGGGGGAGTTTATTGCCCTCATAAAAGAAAACTACTGCCCTCAGCACGAGGTTGAGAAGATTGAGGCGGATTTTGTCTCACTAGTGATGACAAACCTGGATTGTCAAGCATATCTGACAAGCTTTAACACTATGTCACGCCTGGTGCCATATCTTGTGACACCAGAACCTCGAAGGATTGCCCGATTCATTGGGGGCTTAGAGCCGGCGATCAAGGCTAGCGTAAAGGCCTCTAGGCCGACGACCTTCAAGTCAGTTACTGACCTCTCCTTGTCTCTTACACTTGATGCTGTCCGTCTGAGGGCACAAAGGAGCAAGGAGGCTGAAATGCGAAAACGTGAGGATGATACCTCACGAAAGTCTGGGAAAAAGCACCGTGGAAACGGTGAGGGCAAGAGAGGGTCGGAGGCAAAGAAGGAGGGGCAAGCTGATGGAAGACCTCACTGCAAGGTCTGCAAGAAACCTCACTCCGGGAAGTGTAGGTTTGCGTCTGGTTCACAGTCGCAACAAAAGACTCCATCTTGTGGGCTATGCAAGTCCAAGGATCACAAGACCGTGGAGTGCAAAAAGATAAAGGATGCAACCTGCTATAATTGTAATGAAAAGGGGCATATAAAGAGTAATTGCCCGAAGTATGCCAAGAAGGCGGAAGAGACGAAGAAATCAAATGCGAGAGTTTTCCGCTTGGATGCAAAGGAAGCGGTTAAGGACGACAATGTGCTTACAGGTACTTTTCTCGTAAATAATATATTTGCAAGAGTACTATTCGATTCTGGCGCTGATAAGTCCTTTGTAGACCAGAAATTTTGCCAACTACTAAATATGCCTATCAAAACCCTTGACGTGAAATACGAAGTAGAGTTAGCAGACGGCACGATAGAAACCGTCTCTACTGTTCTAGAAGGATGTGAAATGTCCATTAGGAACCATTCTTTTCCTTTATCTCTACTTCCTTTCAAATTAGCGGGTTTTGACATTGTGCTAGGCATGGACTAGTTATCCCGTAATCAGGCCCAAATCATTTGCGGCAAAAGACAGATAGTTCTAAAGACTCCGAGTGGTGAATCTCTTACCATTCGAGGGGATACGCATTTCGGATTGCCCGAAGACGTATCTATGCTGAAAGCTTCAAGGTGTTTGAACAGAGGCTGTATAATTTACATGGCTCAGGTGATAATAGAAGAACCAAAGCCGAAGATCGAGGATCTTCCTGTCATTTCTGAATACCCCGAGGTTTTTCCTGAAGAACTACCTGGTTTGCCACCAGATAGACAAGTGGAGTTCAGAATAGACATCATTCCTGGAGCTGCTCCGATAGCCAGAGCACCTTACAGATTAGCTCCGACGGAAATGAAAGAACTGAGGACCCAGTTGGATGAACTGCTGGCGAAGGGTTTTATCAGACCTAGTTCATCTCCCTGGGGAGCTCCTGTCCTATTTGTAAAGAAGAAGGACGGATCGATGCGGTTGTGCATCGACTATAGAGAACTGAATAAAGTTACCATAAAGAATAGATATCCTTTACCAAGGATCGATGATCTGTTCGATCAGCTGCAAGGAGCGAGCTACTTCTCAAAGATCGACTTAAGGTCGGGTTATCATCAACTAAGGGTCAGAGATGAAGATGTACACAAGACTGCATTTAGGACTCGCTATGGTCATTACGAGTTCCTAGTGATGCCTTTTGGGCTCACGAATGCACCGGCTGCGTTCATGGATCTCATGAACCGCGTTTGCAAGCCGTACTTGGACAAATTCGTCATAGTCTTCATCGACGATATCCTTATATATTCCAAGAACCAAGCTGACCACGAGAAGCACCGCCGTTGCATTCTCGAATTACTACAACGTGAGAAACTTTACGCCAAATTCTCGAAATGTGAATTCTGGCTACGAGAGGTCCAGTTTTTAGGACACGTTGTGAGCGAGCGTGGTATCCAAGTGGATCCCGCTAAGGTAGAGGCGGTCATGAACTGGCAAGAGCCAAAGACGCCTACCGAAATCCGTAGCTTCCTGGGGTTAGCAGGATACTACCGGAGATTTATTGAAAATTTTTCGAGGATTGCTGCGCCCTTGACTTCCTTGACCAAGAAGAAAGAAAAGTACATTTGGGGCCCGAAGCAGCAAGAGTCCTTTGAAATACTGAAGCAGAAGCTAAGCAACGCACCTGTGTTGACTTTACCTGAAGGTACAGATGAATTCGTAGTTTACTGCGATGCATCACACACGGGCATGGGGTGTGTTCTTATGCAGAAGGGCAAGGTGATTGCCTATGCTTCAAGGCAATTAAAGGTGCATGAAAAGAATTACACCACCCATGATTTGGAGTTGGGGGCCGTTGTATTTGCACTTAAGTTGTGGAGGCACTACCTTTATGGTATTAAATTTGTGATTTATTCTGATCACAAAAGCCTCCAGCACCTGTTCAACCAGAAAGAGTTGAACATGAGACAGCGCCGTTGGATGGAGACCCTGAATGATCATGACTGTGAAATCAGGTACCATCCCGGCAAGGCGAATGTGGTCGCCGATGCCTTGAGCAGGAAGGAAAGGGTAAAACCCATTCGAATCAATGGCAAGAGCATTGAGGTTAAGAATAATTTGATGGAAAGGATATTAGCTGCGCAGCGTGAGGCTGTGTTGGAAGCTAATTATCCAAATGAAAAGCTGGGAGTAACTGAGGAGCAGTTGACTCTTAGCAAGGATGGAATTCTTAGGCTAAACGGACGCATATGGGTTCCGATTTATGGAGGACTACGAGATGTTGTTCTCCAGGAAGCCCATAGTTCCAAATACTCAGTCCATCCTGGTGCTGACAAGATGTACCAAGACTTAAAGGCAAATTATTGGTGGATAGGCTTGAAAAAGTCTGTAGCCGCCCATGTAGCAAAGTGCTTGACTTGTGCTCAAGTCAAGGCCGAGCACCAAAAGCCATCTGACTTGTTACAACAGCCTGAACTTCCCGAGTGGAAGTGGGAATGCGTAACTATGGACTTCATAACCAAGTTACCCAAAACCAGGAAAGGAAACGATACAATATGGGTCATAGTCGATAGGCTGACTAAATCAGCTCATTTTCTACCCATCAAGGAGACGTATAGCTCCGATATGTTAGCCCAACTTTATGTTGATAAGATTGTAGCCTTACACGGCATACCTGTGTCTATTATCTCCGACAGGGATACTAGATACACATCTCACTTCTGGAAGAGTTTCCAGCAATCTTTGGGCACGCGTTTAAACTTTAGTACGGCTTACCATCCACAGACAGACGGTCAAAGTGAGCGTACTATACAAACGCTAGAAGACATGCTACGTGCATGTGCAATCGATTTAGGCGGTAACTGGGATAAGAACCTACCCCTGATCGAATTCTCCTACAATAATAGCTACCACACCAGCATAAAGGCTGCGCCTTTTGAGGCATTATACGGTAGGAAATGCAGATCGCCTGTTTGTTGGGCGGAAGTAGGAGAGGTCCAATTATCGGGACCAGAGATTGTTTTCCAGACGACGGACAAGATTGTCCAGATCCGGGAACGTCTCAAGGCTGCCCGCGATAGGCAGAAGAGCTACGCTGATCCAAAGCGTAAGGATTTTCACTTCGAAGTGGGTGAAAAGGTATTACTTAAGGTATCACCCTGGAAGGGGGTGATGCGTTTCGGCAAGAAAGGCAAACTGAGTCCGAGATACATAGGACCTTTTGAGGTCATTGAACGAGTCGGATCAGTTGCCTATAAACTGAACTTGCCTGAAGAGCTCAATGGAATTCACAATGTGTTCCACATCTGCAATCTCAAAAAGTGCTTCGCCGATGAATCATTGGTGATTCCACACACAGATGTGCATATAGATGAGAGCTTAAAGTTTATAGAAAAACCCTTGTCGATTGAGGATCGACAGGTAAAGAAGCTTCGCAGAAAGCACGTACCGATTGTAAAAGTCAAATGGGATGCTCGTAGAGGTCCCGAATATACGTGGGAAGTCGAAGCTACAATGAAAGAAAAATACCCCTATTTATTTGAGTAAATCTCGGGTCGAGATTTATTTTAAGGGGGTGAGGATGTAACACCTCGAATTTTTGTGTCCAATGATGTGTTAACACGTGTCATTTGTTTACACGTGGCATCTATAATAAATAAAGGACTAATTTTGACAAACCTTGAAAGTATATAAATTCGAGGGTTATAAATGTCAACAAGGGTAAATATACTGTATAGTAACCCTAAATAAATGCTTGTACCTTCAAACGAATAAATCATAAAACGTACGGAAGCGAAACGCGGAAGAAAGTGAGAGATTTCGAGCTACAGGGGTTAACTGTGTCAACATGTTTAAAATTACCTCTGAGTGACCCTTTAACGTTCCCAAGGCTTCGTAACAGTATTATACGCTCACTAGAATATACTATAAAAATTCCGCGAAGTTCCGTCTTAAAACGAAAGAGTTGTACTCAAATTCGTATGAGAAGGGTTAAAAGCGTCAACAGTGAAAGTTAAGGCTTTCCAAATAATTTATAAATAAACCGGGGACTTTATAACGCGGGTAAATAACACGAGGCCCCTATCGGTAAATAACCGAGGGCCAAACCGCAAAGTTACCCCTTCAAACCCGAAAGGTCAGGTAAATCATTACGAAAGATTTCGTTATTAATTACCAGATTCTGTAATCATGACAAAAGATTTAAAATTTCTGAATTATAAACCTCAGGCGGCCCGCATGAGGTTTAGACTTAAGTTGAGGCGGGCCGCGAGCCACCTCAATTACGCGTCTGAGTTCTTAAACTCAGGCGGCCCGCATTAAAATGGCATGGAACTCCCATGCGGGCCGCGTGGGACGCCTAGATGCAGAAACATTGTAACTACTTGACCTTTGGACCATTTGAACGATCAAACCTCAATCAATGAGGCATGGGCACCCTACAATTGACCCATAACACTCTAGGCCACCTGCCCATCATCCATGGTCACTTATAGACCAATGTGTGATGATCTTGGAGCTTGGTTTGCACTATAAATAGCAATGTTGTAGTTACAACATTCACACAACTCAAAACACAACTACTGATCATTCTAAGAAACTCCAAGCATCTTTCTCTGCTCTATAAGCAAGAACACACTTCTGTAAGTCGTTCACAATCAAAATGGTCTTGCATTTCCATAGTTATAGCTCATGAACGCAACCGTCTTAACTAACGGTTGTCATTACAATATCTTGCAAATGGTTCAGTCTTATGACGAATCAAAAGTGGTTATGAGTTGGTATTTATGTGGGTAATAAACCTCTAAAAAGGTTCCCCCTGATCACCACTCTAACTATGTCAAATATCGAGTCAAACGTGCGGTTAAAAAGTCAACAGAAAGCTATTTTAGCGATTTATGCATAATCTGTAATGTATATGTTATGGAACCTGTTTTGATAATCATAAAACATGATAATAAGTATATAAACTTGTTTGCGCTCGTTTGAATCGATCATTTGCTATATTGAACCGGTTCGGAACCGAATGTCGCAAAAGTTTGACTTTTGCTTTGACTTCAGTTCTGACCCGTTTTAGTGAGGTATGAATATACCTTAGGACTCTCTTAGTACCAGGTCACATGTTGGTATAAACCTCTGTGGTCGGCTCATGAGTTATCCGAGTCTTTTACGTACTTCCGTCATTCGCCTGAAAGTTGACCGTAACGGCCTTTTGAAATTAAAACGAGTATTTCGGACACGTGAATGGACCAAAACCTTGCTTATTAAATTATAAGCATGTCCTTAAAGTTTCACGTCAATCCGAGGTCTAGAATGAGAGTTATGCTAATTAGCGCAATTTAAATAAACTTTAGTAATTAACGGCGCAATTAGCATAACACCTATCTAAACCAAGATTTCGTCACCAAGACTTTTACCCACTGTATTAAAATAATATTTCGGGAATTTTAAAGATTTTTAATAATTTTTACCTCGCTCATAACCTGCGGTTATGGCTACGGTTCGGTTAATACCGAATATGCCCTTTTCGGCCAAAACATGAGTTCTACAAGGTCTTTTGACCCGATTCCAGTTGCTACTAGTTTTAAATAATAAATAAAGTATTATAAGCTTTATAAGCTGTTCGGGAAACTCAGATTTCCTGTAGAACTCGAAAAAGCCCTTTTTAAGTCTTTAAAATGACCGAAAAGCCCCTACGGGGCATAATAATAACTTAAACTCGTTACGGGCGTCACGGAAGGTATCCTACTGATACCACAACCCATTTAAGGCATATTGACTTAGGAAATAAGCGTACGACTCTCATGGTTAACCGTTTCGCCCATTGCGCGCACGGTTCGGCTTATGAAACTAGTTTTCATACATTAGCCGATACGGGTCAAATAATATCATTTGAACCCTAAAATCCAGAGTGTGAACCATTAACCCATATAAAACAAGTCTCTGAACTTGTTGGGACAGAATCACACTCCATTCTCGGTTTTCGCCTTTCCGCGCGATTAAACCATATCTATATATATATCGGAACCAACCGGTCTAGGCTACGGCCATTATAACGACCCGTTAGGATTCTAAGAGGTTAATTAAAACCTTCGTTCCAGATTAGGAGCCCCAGTAAAAGCTATCGGTGATTTAATCCAAATAAGGAAATATACTTGCAAAGGTAAATACTTTAACTTATTTCCCCTATATGGGCTTGGGTTACGGTATATTAATACCGCTTGATTGAGCATTATATAATTCCATCGCTTAGATGGTTAATTGATTAAATATGATCGGCTCATTTAAACAGTTTTGTTGCTTATAAGCCTTTGGGGGGTTTAATGACCGTTGTCCCGGATATCCTTGGCATCATTTTACGAAATGGCCACGACCATCGACATCCCGGTGTAGGCGTACACCCGGTATAAAGTGTCGACATTAAAAATTAAAAGACGTAGCCGTTGGTTTTTATACTACGGTTTTACGCAAACGTGGTGTGTCTATAAATCTTTAACCCGGCACGACCCGGGCTACTGAACGCATAAAAGAACATGTAAAACGTTCACAAGATTTTATTATAATTTTCCCAAGTTATAAAAGAGTTTGTGCCTTGTGCATTCAAATCAATTTTAATAAACATTTTTAAATGTGTCAGTTAAATGTATTTACCAGTGTAAACTGACGTATTTTCCCCAAAAGATTAAGTGCAGGTACCTAAACGTAAATTGGCTGGTATTAGCTCCCTAGCGTCGTGATAAGTCTCGCAAGCTTGATTGCAGTATCTGATGGAACAATACTTTATCTGTATTTACGATCCACTGTGGATATTCAACTTCTGTAATACATTGATATTATCACCAGAGGTTGAAATATATATTTATCTTATGCTTCCGCTGTGCATTATATAATTGTGTGGTTTGACTATATTGTTGCCAACATCGTCACGGTAATCCCCCACCGGGCCCACCGGTGAGACACGTGGAAATCGGGGTGTGACATTTCTACTTCGACCACCTTTTCAACTTCAACTATTTTCTCAACTTCCACGAGTTTCTCAACTTCGACAATTTTCTCCACTACTTTCTCTACTTCAACAATCTTCTCTATTGCAATCTTAGCAGTTGCTTCATCTTTTGTTTTTACAGCTTCAGTCTTCGCCTTTTCATCAGCGAGTAACTTTGCTGCTTCTAGCTCTTTCTGCAATTGAGCAATCTTCTTCTGATTCAGCATCTCAACTTTATCTGCATAGAAAAAATTAAAACTGTCAGGATCAATGCTTTTTCGACATTTGTTAAGATAATCTTCCTCATCATCCGTATCAACATCACTTCCAAGATCTGGAAATATCAGAATCCTTTTCTGACAATCCTCATTTTGATCCAGAATCCTGGTAACAAGTGCAACATCAGATTTAGTTCCACTAGGTGTATACTTGTCCCAGCTAAATCCCTGTGCAACAAACTCATCACTTTGATCTATTATCCCATAATAAGCTTTCCTATTGGCTTCTTCAATCATTTTCCCATGAGTAGTTTGCGGTTCCTTTTGTTGAGGTTTTTGATCGATTTGATGAAAGATTGATTTCTGATAGTAATTGCTCTTTTCTTGACTACCAGTTGACTCTCGGTTCTTACATTCCCGTTTAAAGTGACCTTTTCCTTTACATCGGAAACAGGTTACCTTTGACTTGTCAAAACCAAGTGGAGAGGTAGCCATTCCTCGAAACTCGTCTCTGCCCGTATTCTGTTGAAATTTTCAGCTCTCCTGCAGGCACTAGCTAAGCACCACTTCACATCCATCAGCTCAAGCTCTTCTGCATCAATTTGGTCGTAATCTTCTTTTGTGAGCATTGGATTACCAATTCTTCCAGCAATCAAACTTTCATACGACTCTAACATGGTGACAAGAGATGCCATGTATTGCTTTGCCACTTCAGGAGACAGATTCTGACCATTCTGAATAGTTAAAGTAACATTGCACTGCAAATTATTCGAATTTTGCTTTTGAGAGCTAGGTGTGTTGCTGTTTCGATCAAAGCTTGAGAATGATGAAGTAGATCCACCACTTTGAGTTGTAGTACTTGCATTTGGACTTGCAGACCCATCAGCACTGAACGCAGTACTAATCTTTGGACTTTGACTGGGAGTGGCTTCAAACTTATTCCCTCGATAGTACAGACTGACATCTTGCTTCGCATTTGGGTTTGTCATAATAGCTGTCTTTTGAATATCCAGCTCCTGCTCTTCGATTTTCTGAATAAACTGAGCCAAATTCATGCTTTCGGACTTTCTCATAAGTTTCACAACCATCAAATATGTTCCCCACTTGTGTTGTGGTAACGCCTCAGCTAGTTTGTCGACCCACTCATCGTCCTCTTTCTTGATATCCAACCTACCCATTTCCAACACCAAATGACAGTATCTATCTATAGTCTGCTTGGTTGTTTCATGATCAAATGCAGTAAACATGTCAAACGATTTCTTCAATAATGCCTTCTTGTTGTTGATCATATCAGCACTCCCTCTGAATTTTTGAATCAACGCTTCCCAGATTGATCTAGCTGTACCATTATGTTGAAGTAAGACAAAGATGTCTTCTTTAACTGCTTGCTGAAGGATGCTGATCATCATTTTCTCACTTGTGTATTTCAACTTGTCAGCTTCTGTAAAATCATTAAAACCCTTCTCTAATCCACGTTCATTCTTTGGTTTCTCATAATCTTTCAGCAATGAACACCATGCGTCGAATCTGTAAGCTTGAACCCAGTTTTCGAATCGGTTCGTCCAACCTTGAAAATCTTCAATGTACATGAGTTTCGGCGGTTTTTGATGAGTTCCCGTCTCATTCTCATTATACAACGCTTCAGCAGTGGTTACAGGGGCAACGGGTGTCGCGAACGCATTGTAGAACTCTTCAGCCATGTTTCAAAATTCAGATGATACTTCGGGAAATACCTGAAAACACACAAACAAAACACAATCAGTTTAGAGACTTATCAATTAATGGAAACGAACTGGTACTCGAACTGATGAATATTCTGTGCGGACTGAAGGTTGACACACTTTGCGAACTGCTATGACCTTTTTCAAATGACCTCACTACACCTCACAACCTTGACCTAGTTTGAATTCAAACATACTGAACCACCTGTCTTGTGAACTGATTTAATATGATCTTTCACTTGAAGTTTTGATGTGAACTGAGCAATTTTTGAGATCACACAAACTTGTTGATTGAACCAATTCTTAATGACAAGAACAATACCCAAACAAATATGATTGAGCCAAACACTTCACCTGATCACAATCTATTTGACTTAAATGCCGACCACTAATAATGACAAGTTCAATTTTCAAGTCAGTAACCTTTTACACATATCAATTATTCCAACAAACATCACATGTATCATCTTATCATGATTGGGCCGTTCACAAAAACATATGTTGATTGGGCCGAGAACAAAGGATCAGTTAAAGCCCATGGATCATTCAATGAATTTACAACAATCACTTGATTTAATCAATGAAACTTTTAATCAAAAACACACACAAGACACAATGCACTGATTTTTTATTTTAAACAAATGCACATGGATCTCTTAAACAATTAGTCGACAACTTGATTTTATTTGATAGGGCCGCTATATGACACAAACTGACACACAATCACTTCCGGCAATCTTTTTAGTATCAAATTGATTTTACTGGACCTTTTAAACTTAAATAATATTCTGATTGGGCCGATACATGTAGTGGGCTGACAACTCACTTAAAAATCACATGCACATTATTCAATTGATTATCGGTTCTAGCAAATATCACATGCAAAAACTAATTTTACTTTGAATATAGACAACCCAAAATCACATGCACTGACACCTTCGTTTAATATTTCACACTCGATGCACTTCAAATGGTTCACACTTCTCAATGTACAATCACGTGAAGACTAATGTCATTAAAGCGGAACCTTTAACTGTCACAAAAAGCGGATCTCAAATGTCACTAAGAGCGAACCTCAAATGTCACTAAAAGCGGACCAAGTGTTCTAAAAGCGAACCTAGGACTATGAAACCGTTTGAGCGGATCTGATTTGATTTTTATAAGCGAACCTATGTGATGTCAGCAAAGAACGAACCAAATTCAAGCGAACCACTGATTTGAACCAGAAATAAGTCAATTTTAAAGGTGAAACTTTCCAGGATTAGTTAATACATGATTAAGCACAAGATGTGTGAATTGGAGCTGATTTTATCTGTGAAAAATTTTTAATTTTGAAAAGAATGGTGTAGAAATCAGAAAAAGTGATGAAAAACGAGCTGTTTTTGCGAGATCTCTTCCTCCTGAGCTCTGATACCAATTGTAGGATCGGATTGTGACCTAAACGAGTTGTTCGGAAGAGCTCAAATCCGTTTCAGAGGCGGAAACAAAGAAACGGTCGTGAAAACAGCTTGAATCATTCTTTAAACCTCTTGTATATTGATTTTACAGCGTTTACAGTTACAAGAAATACCGGCAATACCTCGGTATCAAATCTGGAAATCGTTACAAATGAAATGAATGACCAGCCTATTTATATAGTTGCTGGTTCGCTTGAAATGACACAAACAGTACAAGCGAACCAACTCAATTCCGAATAAGCGAACCTCCAAATATGATTACAAGCAAACCTTCTATTTGATTACAAGCGAACCCTTTCATTGGACATTCAAACTAATACTTCTCATTGGGCCTTCAAGCGAACCTCCCATGTGATTGGGTCTTCAAACGGTCCAATAACATCAAACGGCCACTTTAAACATTTTCAAATTCAATTTGTTCTTTGACGTTTACTGATGCAATTATGATTGACTTGTATTTCGAATAAAAGACATATGATGATGCAATATGAGATGTCATTAATATGATGTCATCATCATATATGATGACATCATGCTTGATCAATTCGGCAACGAACCCGATACTCGACATAAGACGAAGACGACAGATGACTGCACCAACAAGTTTTGTGATTGATTAATAGTTATGTGATATGTGTGGTATTATATATAGTTTAATTAAAGTTTAATAAAAGGTTCTTCGTCACTAGTCTCCCCCGATGAAAAATGGGATTTTTCGCCATCATTAATCTCGACGAAAAAGGGATCTTCGTCGAAGGAGAGTTTCGTCGGATAGGGGCCTTGGCCCAATCTGTTTCATGGCCCAACTGTTTAGATTATGTATAACGCTTGTTACTGTTAAGACGTAAACCAAAAACCCTAAAGTCTTCCTTTCTTTCCTGTTCGACGATAAACCCTATTCGAACCTCTCTCTCGTTTGGAGTACCTCCCTCTTCATCTCTAGGTTAGTATGTAAACAAGAATTGATCTGTTATTCATTCATTGCTTGCTATGAGTCGATTAATATTGATGGTTATGAGTTTTGTTATAGATTTAGGGTTTGTTAGAATTCTGTAAATATGACTGATTGTATAACCAAGTGATGTTGATGTATAATTTGCATGATAATAGACCATTTGATGAAACTTCTGCTATAACAAACTGCTTTATGATACGAATGTGTACATGATATTGAAAATCGGTGATTTAGGGTCCACCAAAATAATTGTTCATAGGCCGGAGTTGAACGAGAATGAGGACATTAGTGGCTGTTAATATTGCTCATGATTATGTTTATGTGAATTAAAGAAATATGTTTTTAATCTTGTTAGTCTTGATGAACGACGATGATTAGGGTTTGTGAATAATTGTTTCAATCTTGTTAATCATGAATGTGAAACCGATGGACCAAAAATTAGGAGATTGTGTGTAACTGATGTTGTGATTATGTTTCGTGGAATGACTTTGACGAACATTAGTGATAGTTCGTCACATTCTGGTCACGACGAAGGATCGATACTTCATCGCTATTAGTCACGACGAAGAAGGTATATTTCGTCACCTGCAACCCCGATGAACAACGGGGTACTTCGTCGTTGTGCTTCTGACGAACAACTTGAAGTTTCGTCGACATGCCTTCGACGAAGAATGGGGATCTTTGTCAAAGGGATCTTCGTCGATGTGAATGTTCCTCGTCGATTTCCCACTGGGATGATTATGATAATAAATATTGATGCTTATGCATATTATTTGAGTACATGATAATACTGGTTAAGAATAAGGAACTTGTTTTGACTCGTGTAACATTCACATGGATATGTTGACTAGTATGGGAACTAAATACCTGTTATATGTAATACTGTTTTGTGTGAACTATTATGATACACATGTTGATATATGTCAATGTGCATTAGAAATAATTGTTACTTGTGATGAGAAACTTGGTTTCATTCATAGGAGTAGTAGACCCAACTGTTATGTGTTGTTGTGTATACAGACTGGATACTTGATTCATATTATATGGTAAACTTGGTGATGAATACAGTCTGCGTGAAATACATGATTTAATCTGTTACGAAACTGATAGTATTTTTAATCACAGTAGGGTTGGTTGATTAACTGGAACGGGTAATTTGTTAAATACCGAGCAAATCCAAGGTGAGTTCACTGCTCTTTTTCCAAGCATGCGTCCCGGGGAGGACATCTGGTAAACGTTCCGGGGAGGAATGTCGGGTTATTGGGTTTGACTGGAATGTTGAACTTGGGATGTTGGTTAATACACTCATATCTATCACTTAAGTCCATTCTACCGATTTGTTGTCGTGGAGGCAACATGGTATTAGTTAATAGCGCTATTTAAGTTTGGCACCCTCACACCGTACCGGGGAGGATGGGCGTGAACTAATGACCCCAGTCTTGACCATTGCTTTGATAGAGGCATTGGGGAATAGGGCAAATAATCTGGAGCCATCGGCGGTAATCGAGTTATTAACAACATCAAATCTCTGAAATGTTTTACACTTGTATCTGGTAACTAAAAACGTGTTAACAAACTTTGAACTCACCAGCGTCGTCTGATACACTTGTCTGCATGCTTGCAGGTCTATAGGTTTATATCATTGGGACTTGCTGTCTGGGATGCTGGAGTGGTCATGGGTCGACTTGCATGGAATCATGAGACACGTCTAAAGGCTTTTCTACACTTGGGTTATGAAACTCTTAACTAATGTAGTATGCTTCCGCTGAAATGTAAACAATGTTTTGTAACGAATATTAATGAAAGTTTTATTTGATTTAATATTATGAGTTCAATGTGATTGGTGGCTGGATCCTGATACGTCACACGCCTCGCGGGGTTTCCCGCATGTGGTATTTTGGGGGTGTGACAAAGTGCAAGAACATATACATAAATAAAACATAGTGACTTGTACTTGTGTGATACAAGTCTAGTGACTAACATTAATAGAACACGTATAGGTCACGACGCTAAGAAATCAACCAGTGAAGTTTACGGCGCAGGATACGCTAAGTTGTGAGTTCATGTCACCACTTTTAAACTTTTACTTGTTTTCTAAACTTGGGGAAAATACATGTGCTATGGTATGTTGAATACAAAAACTAAGGAATGATACTATAGATCATGTGACGTATAGGGTGCCATAAGCACCATTAATCAGTTACATACCAAGACCAAGGAAGAAAAGGTTAGATCTAATGGGTTTCAGGCAACCACACTCTTGGCCACTCTTTTACCAAGCAGTGCTTTTGTGTCTCTAGTCGTGAATCGACAAGTAAAAATGCCTATGGTTTGGATGCTTCCTTTGCCGTTACATATGATAGTGGCCTCGCGAACCATTAGCGATCTCGTATTCCTTATATTTACAGAAGTACTTATTTTCAGTACAATTACATACCATGTTTTCTACAGCAAATGCTTAAATGTTTTCACAAAACTGTATGAATTCACACCAACATTATGTTGACGATTTTCCAAAACTCACATGTATTTCAGGTAACTAAAGTGGATGTACGCGTAATCTCACTCTTGCTCCTGGATGTTGTTTATGTTTTAGTTATTTTATGTCAAGACTCCGATGCCTCTTTTGCGGGATTTGGTTGTTATATCCCACCTCATGTGGGATAAACCTTGATG
Source organism: Helianthus annuus (assembly GCF_002127325.2). Lineage (NCBI taxonomy): Eukaryota > Viridiplantae > Streptophyta > Magnoliopsida > Asterales > Asteraceae > Helianthus > Helianthus annuus. The sequence continues at coordinate 69,496,462 of NC_035440.2, read as the reverse complement.
TTCGTCTTTAAAATAAAGTTGTAATCTTTTCAGACAATATTTTATGATGTGATGTAAACTTAAAACTTAGCTTATGTTTTTAGCTATGTAATGTTAATGGCATTTGGAGTTATTTTACGAGCATGTAGTATGTTTACCATTCATATGCAATGAGAACCTTTCAAGATCACACCTCGTGCTTCCGCCTTAGAAAGGGGTGTGACAGATTGGTATCGGAGCTACGATTGTAGTGAACCAGGATTCCTTCTCGAGTCTAGACTACAATCTTTAGGATCCTCTCACGAAAAAAAAATTTCAAAAGTTTTCATTGCATAAAACTTTCCGCGACATCCACTAACTGAAACTGTTTTCAAAAAGTCAAGTAAGGACACTACGAGACTTAGGGTGCATGGAGTAGCACTTGTCTTTGACTAAGAATTACTTGCAACTATGTGTATAATTATTTGTATATTAATTAAGTAATTATTAGTATATATATATATATACTATGAATAAAATATCACAGGTACACATGTCTTCGTCTGAAAGGAGTGGCCTATCTAAAGGAAGTGACCCGATGATGATTGTCTCCGACGACGAGATTTCTTTAGCCTAGGAGAAAGTCAGACGTGAACACCTCTACTCCTCCATCTCTGACTTCGAGACCGACCCTGAGATGATAACCGATGATGATGATCTCGACGATGTCTTAGCTTTGCCTTTATCCCTCCATGACCAGCTCACCATCGGGACTGCTGAACATCTCCTTGAGCCTATTCCCATTCATGCTATTCCTTTTGCCGCCATCCCCGATGAGGACTGGTCTTTCGTTGATGATCTGGATAATGATGTGGCGACTCCTGTTGTGCCCATCGCCGATATTCCTTCCGATTCTGACCTCGAGTCTGATGTCGATTCCTTCGATTCAGTGATTTCTTCGGCCCTTTTTGTTGCTGGACTGAGAGCTTATCCGACTAGAGATGATGATGACACTATGCCGGATGTGCCATGCACTTCTACCCGTGTTGCTACACCTTCCCCAACTCCTACTCAGATCAGCTCCCTCGTCCGTCGAATTCATCAGCTTGAGGATGAAGTGACTCATCTTCATAGTTTGATCTTCCCTACACCCCCACCCCCTCCCTCAGCCTATTAGGTACTCTGCTAGAGTAGTGTTTTTGGGTATGGAGACTGCAACCGAGCTTGGGTGCAACTTGAAGACAAGAACTGCCAATGTGAAGAAAGAACCGCCAATGTATTAAACTTGTACTATGGGGTGATGTAACCCTTATGCATTTTGTTTCTTCGCAAACAATGATGTGACAAGTTGCCCTAATATGTATAAAGACTCGGTGAATATCTTATGACACATCTGTATTTATCTGTTTATGCATGCTTGTTGTTGTATGAATTGATTTATATGTTTGGGGGATTGTTTGATGTTACTTATGTAGTTATATGCCTGTGTATATACTACCACCATCTTGTATGATGATATCAAACAAATATCTAACCCTGTTGTATTGTGTTTTGGAAGAACATGGCACCCCAGAGAGCTGTGAATGCTCGTGATAAACCTCCTCCTCCTCTGATGCCGAGGACTGTTGAGGAACTGAACTCCCTGCTGTAAGAAAGAATCTCCGAAGCTATCGCCCAGTATGAGGCGAACCGCATTGAACACAGTGGAGGACCAAGCGGTACTAGACGTAATGGACATGGAGATTCGTCTAGAGGAAACACAACCCAAGGTAACCTTAAGCTGATTTGCTAAAACATGGTGAAATCTATGAACGGTCTTTGTTTCATTATTTCATTAATTGCTCACATGTGAATTGGTTGGATCAATTCCAGGCAGCACCTTCAAGCAGTTTCTCGACTGCAAGCCACTGAACTACGACGGCACTGGAGGTGCAGTGGCTTTTGTGCCCTGGACGGAGAAGACTGATTCCACGATCCGCATGAGCAAGTGTACCGCGGACCAGCAAGTCACTTTTGTTATTGGGTTGTTTGTTTATGAAGCTTTGACTTGGTGGAATTTGCGAGTCCAGACTCTAGGTGATGATGCTGCATATGGTATGTCTTGGGATGAGTTGAAGGAAAGAATGAGAGAGAAGTATTGCTCTCGTGCTGAACTCTAAAGGTTGGAGACTGAGTTTTGGAACTTTTCCATGGAAGGTACGGACATTGTTGGTTATACTCGAAGGTTCCATGATCGGTCAAGAGTGGTCCCCTATCTAGTTACTCCCGAATTCAAGCGCATTGAGCGCTACATCTGGGGATTGGCTCCAGAATTTCGCAGCATGGTAACTACGGCAAAACCCACAACGATCACTCAGGCTGTAACTCTGGCTATCAGCCTTACTGAGGATGCTGTCCGTATGAAGAAGTTATCGCTGAAACCTAATGAGAAAACCGTGACACATGCCGAGTCGTCTGGTGACAAGAAGAGGAAGCATTCAAATCTGAATCAAGCGACGCGTAACAGCAAGGGTCCCAGCAATAAGAAACGTGACCCCAACCCGCCTAAGGAGGCAAAAGACCTTGCAGCTATGAATGACGCTCCCACCAGAGGATACCAGGGCACTCTGCCCAAATGCAATCAGTGCAAGCGTCACCATGAAGGAGTTTGTCGCATTCCAAAATGCGACAAGTGTGGAAAATTGGGTTACCATACCGAGAACTGTTGGGGAAAAACAAATGGAGGTGGTAACATAAACGGGAATGGAAACCGAAACGGTGCTGGTAACGGGAAACGTAATGGGAATGGCAATGGTAATGGTAAACGGAATGGTAATGGAGCTGGGCATAACCAAGGATGCTTTGGATGTGGTAGAAAGGAGCATTTCAAGAACGATTACCCAGGGAAAACAACGCTCAAGCTCGAGCATTTGTGATTGGAGCAAGGAACGCACGCGAGGACCCTAACATGGTCACCGGTGCGTTTCTCGTTAACAATCACTTTGCATCCATACTATTTGACACTGGTGTCGATTATAGTTTCATGTCTATGGAATTTAAACGTATACTTGGAATAGAATCTAGTAGATTAGATATTCCCTATTCCATAGAGCTAGCCGATGGCAAACTTGTTGAATCGGGTGAAGTTGTTAGGGGATGTACATTAGAACTAGGTGAGCGAAGGTTTAGTATCAACCTCTTACCTGTTCAATTGGGTAGCTTCGATGTGGTAGTCGGAATGGACTGGTTGTCCAAGAATAAGGTTGAAGTTGTTTGTCATGTGAAAATCATTCGCATCCCTCTTGCGAATGATGAAACTCTCATTGTGCATGGAGAGAAACGACACGCCTCTGCGAATCATCAATCGTATGAAGGCGCAGAAGTGCTTAAGGAAAGGATGTGTTGCATTCCTGGCGCACGTAGTAGATAAGAAGGTTGAGGAGCCGAAACTCGAAGACATTCCTGTGGTGAAGGAATTTCCTGATGTTTTTCCCGAAGATCTGCCAGGACTACCTCCACAAAGACAAGTCGAATTTCATATTGACCTAGTTCCAGGAGCCGCTCCTGTAGCCAAGGCACCCTATCGACTTGCTCCATCCGAGATGCAAGAATTATCTACACAACTCCAGGAGTTGTTGGAAAAGGATTCATAAGGCCGAGCTTCTCGCCTTGGGGAGCTCCAGTCTTGTTCGTGAAGAAGAAGGATGGAACACTGCGTATGTATATCGATTATAGAGAACTGAATAAGCTCATTGTCAAGAATCGGTATCCACTACTGAGGATTGACGACTTATTCGATCAGTTGTAAGGATCAAGTTACTACTCCATGATCGACCTTCAATCTGGATACCATCAGTTAAGGATCCAAGAAGAGAGCATACTGAAGACTGCAATCAGGACACGTTATGGGCATTACGAGTTCCTTGTGATGCCATTTGGATTGACAAACGCGCCGGCAGTATTTATGGATCTGATGAATCGTGTTTGCAAACCATATCTCGATAAATTTGTGGTTGTATTTATCGATGATATTCTGATTTATTCGCGAACAAAAGAACAGCACGAGCAACATCTCAAGACCATTTTGGAACCACTGAAGAAAGAGAAACTTTATGCAAAGTTCTCAAAGTGCGAATTCTGGATTCGCGAAGTACAGTTCCTTGGTCACGTTGTGAACGAGAAGGGTATTCATGTAGACCCAGCCAAGATAGAAGCGATAAAGAATTGGGAAGCCCCCAAAACTCCAACTGAAGTTCGATAATTTTTGGGATTAGCGGGCTATTACCGCCGGTTCATCAAGAAATTCTCCAAGATAGCTCAACCGCTAACTTCCCTCACACAAAAGGATAAGAAGTACGACTGGGGTGATAAGCAGGAAGAAGCTTTCCAACTTCTCAAAAGTAAGCTATGCAAAGCACCAATACTATCTTTACCCGAAGGCACTGAAGACTTCGTAGTATATTGTGATGCTTTGCGTCAAGGATTGGGTTGCGTGCTCATGCAACCCCAAAAGGTCATCGCTTACGCTTCAAGGTAATTGAAAGTTCATGAGAAGAACTACACCACACACGACCTGGAGCTAGGCCCGGTGGTATTCGCCTTGAAGATCTGGAAACACTATTTATATGGTACTCGATGTACAATCTTCACAGATCACAAGAGCTTGCAGCACGTATTCGATCAGAAGGAATTGAATATGTGTCAGTGACGATGGGTCGAGCTGCTAAACGACTATGAAGTCATAAACGACTATGACTGTGAGATTAAGTACCATCCTGGAAAAGCGAACGTAGTAGCAGATGCGCTAAGTCGAAAAGAGAGAATTAAGACCCTAAGAGTTCGAGCACTGGAAATGACTATTCGAACAAATCTTACTGCACGCATTCATGATGCACAACAAGAAGCTCTTAAGAAGGAGAATCTTAGAGCCGAATATCTCCGAGGTATGAAGAAGAAATTGGTGCCAAATGAAGAGGGAACCTTATACTTTATGGGGCGTATTTGGGTTCCGCTCTATGGTGGTATTCGAGAAGTCATCTTTGATGAAACTCACAAGTCATGATACTCGATCAACACAGGATCGGACAAGATGTATCAAGACTGAGAAGAATACTATTGGTGGCCAAAGCTTAAAAGCGATGTTGCTGTCTATGTTGGAAAGTGCCTAACCTGTGCTAAGGTTAAGGCCGAACATCAGAAACCGTCCGTCTGCTGCAACAACCCGAGATACCCATATGGAAGTGGGAGAAAATATCTATGGACTTCATAACCAAATTACCCAGGACCCGTAGAGGGCATGACATGATATGGGTGATAGTTGATCGATTGACGAAGTCTGCACATTTCCTACCAATCCGAGAGAAGGATAGCACTGGAAAGCTTGTTGAGCTGTATGTTAAGGAAATAGTGGCACGTCATGGAGTGCCTATTTCGATTATTTCAGATAGAGATGGACGTTTTGTTTCAAGGATCTGGAAATCCTTCCAGGAGGCCTTTGGATCTCAGCTAGATCTAAGCACGGCCTTCCATCCGCAAACAGATGGCCATAGCGAACGGACCATACAAACACTGGAAGATATGCTTCGCGCATGTGTTATGGATCTAGGCGGCAGCTGGGATACTCATCTACCTTTAGTTGAGTTCTCCTATAATAACAGCTACCATACGAGTATAAAAGCCGCACCGTTTGAAGCTCTATATGGCCGCAAGTGTCGTTCACCTTTGTGTTGGGTAGACGCTGGAGTCAAGCAGTTTATTGGTCCTGAACTTGTTCAAGAGACGACCGATAAGATCGTGCAGATCCGAGAGCGCATTAAGGCGACTCGTGATCGTCAAAAGAGCTACGTTGATCGAAGACGAAAACCCTTAGAATTCGAGGTGGGAGACAAAGTTTTGTTGAAGGTCTAACCTTGGAAGGGTGTAGCAAGCTTCGGAAAGCGTGAAAAGCTGAATCCACGATACATCGGACCATTCAAGATCTTGGAAAGAATTGGTACCGTGGCGTACAAGTTAGAGCTACCGGAAGAACTTAATGGTCTACATGAGACGTTTCATGTGTCCAACCTCAAGAAGAGTCCAACCCAAGAAACAGTTATCATCCCTGCGGATGAGGTGCATATCGACGACACACTCCTATTTTCAGAACAACCTGTCGAGGTGACAGATTGGAAGATCCATAAAATAAGGAGAAGTCGCATTAAGCTTGTCAAAGTACGTTGGAACTCTATGCACGGACCCGAGTACACGTGGGAACGTGAAGACCGGTTCAAAACCAAGTACCCCCATTTGTTCGAGAAAGCTCCTGCGGGAGATAACTCAGCCTGAATTTTAACGTGGGGAGACTGACAACTGGCACAAAACCGGTAATTCCGTACAGTTTTAATTATTATCTATTATCAGCAATTATGTGCTTAAATGTCAACATTGTCTGATTACATGCTATACATGTGAATTCATGCACGTTTTATACTTCAAATAATGCTTTATGCATTACTTTTAGCGTTGCGTCAGAAAGACTAGTAAACTCACCGGTAAGACACACTGTGTTAACAGTTCTGCAGAAATGAGTCAGATAATAGAATTAGAGCCTAGGAGTAGGTCCATGATGTGTGTAAAATGCAACATATAAAATACATCAAATAAGGCATAAAACTAACCCTTTTTAAGTACTAATGTTGGAAAAAGAGTGCTTTTGTCTTCCTTTTGTATTTTCAGGATTAAATGAGCTCAAATTCACAAAAGAAGCAAAAAAGACAGCTAAATCTAATATAAATACAAGAAAAGGAACACAAGTGGATTGCCCGACCCCTCAACGGCATCCTCCCAAGCAAAATAGAGAAGACAGAAGACTGAACACGCCCCGTGCTCAGCCAGCACGGGGCCGTGCCCTAGAAGCAGGAGAAAAGACAAACCTATAGAAGCTTCTATTGCCCACCACGGGGCCGTGTCCAGCGGACACGGGGGCGTGGTGAAAGTACAGCAGGCGCATTAATTGTAATCGCGAATTACAATTAATGAAGAGAGAGAGTGTCAGACAGGCACGGGGGCGTGACCAGCAGACACAGGGCCGTGTCCAGCCTTCTGTTCAGCCTATAAATAGGAGTGCTTGGTTTCATTGCAACTCATCCCTTGGCACACCGCCTCTCTCACACTTCATCCACCACCCACCACCACCACCATAACACCATCATCCACCACCATCATCCATTGTCCATCATAGAGTGTGTGAGTCGTCTCGGGATCCAAGATTGATCGTAAGAGTTCTTGAAAATCAAGGCCATGTTTGCCTAAGTCTCTTACATCACTTGGTGAAGACAAGTGTTTAGTATAATACTTTTTATTTTTAATCTTTTGCACTTTTTATTTGGTTTTATATTAATGACTTTAATAACTAGTTACTTATGTTGAAGGTGATTTTTCCTTATCGTTTGTCCGTGGTGTCTTGGAATTATTTTACTGTCTATATAAAATAAAAGATTTTCACCATTCATATCTCCACGGTCTATATGGAGGTATGTTGGCTACCTGGTCGGGGGTTAAGGGAACGGTTTGGTAAGGGTCTTGCCCTTGTTCAGCGTTTAGAGGTCCTGCAAGGGACCTGGGTCAAATTTAGTAGGATCTCCTTCAATGCCATAGGTATTGGATGGCGGGGATCCAAAGTCTTTGACCCCCTCATAAGTTAACTACTATTAATACTATAACCCGGCTATTTAGGACTGTATCCCTGCTGACTCAGACTACTTAGTCGAGGGTAACGTCACCGCCAAAAGCGGGGCCTACCATAATTTGCATTAATAACTTAATTCATTATCTTCCAATAATCCAACCCTTTAGGATTGTATCCTTGCTGACTCAAACTACTGGGTTGAGGGTAACGTCGCCTTCAAAAGAGGGGCCTACTACAATAACTAAGATAATCTCTTAAACAAGTACAAAAGTGCGAAAATAATCAAAGGTTATACTAATACACGAGTCGGATCCAAGTGATTCATCTTGTCTATCTGTTTTTATTTTATTTTTATTTTTCAGCATTTATTTAGTTTTTATTTTCTTAGTTTAAAAAAAAACCTTTTCTAACATTTTGATTTGATTAGACATTGAGGATAAACCGGTACTAAAAGCTCTTGTGTCCTTGGACGACCTCGGTATCTTACCAACACTATACTACGTCCACGATGGGTGCACTTGCCCATATGTGTGTTTAGTGTTAGTAAATATCGTGTTTTATAAATTTAAAACTTGGCTAAAAGTGTAAAAAGGGCTTAAAATATATATCAAAAATATAACACACTTCACGCACATCAGTCCAACATCTAAAATACATTAAAACCCAAGTGTGGATACAAGGGTTAACATATAAACTTTCCGGAAGCTAAACTATGCACTAAAAGACACCCGAAACGCACTTTAAATGCATAAATCAGCACTAATTCAGCTATAATCAGCTTTTAAACACATTAATATCATGTATAATTTATGTTTTATTGTCCAAAATAACTTACAAAGTGTCGGGAATTAAAACTGCCACAAAAAGTGCTTCATACTTAGTGAAACTGCGCAATTCAGCACTTTAACGAACCGAACAACCGGACAATAACCGGGACATCAAAATTTGACTAGAAGTAATGTTTTTTTATGATATTAAACTAGTATTGATGCTTTAAACATCATAAAAACATCTAAACACACTTAAACTAACTTAAACCCCCTCGTTTACACTTTAAACCCTTAACTTCCCAAATTTTACACTTTACCCCCCCCCCCTTTTCACCCATGGCCGGCCCCAATGGGCCCCCCTTGTCTTTTTTTTATTTTATTTATCTTGTCTCGTAA